>NW_014333329.1:928794-1103547 GCF_000341935.2 Cephus cinctus
TAGCGGAAAAGAAACGTAGCAGTAAAGGCAGCCAACGCAACCATCGGCGTATTACGTACACTATATTTATGTACATACGTATACGTATATATATATATATATATATATATAGCGGAAAAGAAACGTAGCAGTAAAGGGTACCACCCTACTGCAAAGCCACTGGGTAGTTTCTTCATCGATCTGCAAAGAGGATTGGCAACCAGGACGTTCACTTCTTCTCGTACGCTATTATATAAGGCGTGCAGGATGTTTCTCAGGTATACCAAAGGACAGCCAGCTACCATTATATGTATACCTTCTTCGGAGGGCCATGTCGATTAGAAGATGGACGTGACATTTAAAATATGCCAGAATGTGCCAGATAACTCGTTACTCCTCTCGTACGAGGTGCCGGACTCGTATTATTTACGACCTCGGGGGTTGGGGGTCTGTGAAACTTTAAAGCTACTACGTCTGGCGTCTGGATTCGTTGCTCTATGCCTCCCCGAGCTTCTCTCGTTATCAGTCAAGCACTCGAGGACGGACGAGACGAATGCCTGCACCGAGTAAGGTATCATTTTTTTTTTTTTTTTTTTTTTTTTTTTTTTTTTTTTTTTTTTTTTTTTTTTTTTTTTTTTTTTTTTTTCATCTGGTTCAACCACAAATTTTTTGTTTCCTTTACGCATAAGATACATCCGTTGAAGATAATTTAGACTGCCTTATCATTTTTCTGGGAAGCGTTTGAAATATATAGATATATAATAATGTTTCACAGTTTTAACGTATTTTCCAATAGGGTATTATATGGCGTCTACGCCGGGGATTATGTGTATACCTATACGTGAAGATAAAAAAAAAAACTTTTGTAATTGCGATCGGTGCACCATGCTGGATTAAACGTGCGTTTACGATCAAGCGATGGGATTATTAGGGCAATAAGTTAGTCCCGTCCGTGTACCAACTATCGCTTGTACCAAGTTCCTGCAGCGTGCGGCTGGGCTCATCAGGGATTTCTCGTAAAAATAAATTCAGAGGAGAGCCCGGACCGAAGCAGCATGAGGTAGATTATGGCGGTTCGTATTTGGGCGTGAACGGCGAACGCTACTCCCATGTGCGAGGGTTGTCTCGCGTTGAGAACGGCTTGAAGTTTTAGATATGGGTGGGTACTACGGTGCTAAGGGGGTGAATAGCTATCCGTGTACATAGAGGGTATGAAATGATAATATATGAGATTGTTTATTCAGCCCGTAAATCAACTGTCAGTTTGGCAACAATCTATGGGTACTTTTGAGAAAACTGATCCTCCAGTTTCCCGTCGGCCGACCCCATTCATTTTCCATGGCGCGCTGCTCTACGACTGTGCTTCTCATGGGTAGACTCTCCCTAATCCCCATGACGTACGAACGCAACCCCCGTTGTAAAATGTTCTCTTGAAAAAAAAAAAGAAAAAAAACAGAATACCGCATCCCTCGTGTAACATCGCATAGATCTTGCCGGGGAACAGGTGATCCTGGTTCATGGGTAGGATCAACGCGTTCGCCATAAAGAATTACTGGTTGAGGAGAGTGGCGTAGAATCCAGCGTTTCTTTTTTAAAATTTGTCCAAGCACCGTACGAAGTTATTGACTGTATATATCTTATAGCACGTACATTCTACGGTACAGCCGTTTCACGTATCCCGTTGTATGCCCAATTTTCCGATTTTACGAGCGTTTCGGACCGAAGCTATCCTCGTTGCCGCGGTAGGTCGATCACGAATTCCTAGCGATTTCCCGTGACTAAGGAAACCGCAAGTAAGTAAGGGTTTCACTGTGTTTCTGAAAGACCGGTTACAGTAAGTGTATATACCTATATGCCTCGAAGACGCTTGAGAAAAGAAGCGAAGATGGTAAAGGAGGGTTGGCTAAAACCGGGCGCATTAAACGTTTCCGAGAGACAAGTGCTCAATCAATGGCGGGCCTTTGTCTCGCTGAGAGGCAGCCTTAAAAAACCAATAGGCACGGAAATAAAAGTGTCTAGTGACTCAATCAGCGAGAAACGAACTCAGCGTCGACCGTGAGCCGATATAACCATAGGTACCCCAAGATGAAGGACCGCGAAACAAGGAGCCAAGGAATCGTGTAACATGCCGGGAATCGGCTTCCAGTCCAGATGGAAAGAGAGGAGAGAGCGGAATAACAGGGACAGCAACATCATCAAGAGCTTCGTGACTAGAAGAATCGAGCCCGAGATGATCTGTCATCGATGCGGCCGGCATTTTACAAAGTATAGGCCGAGCATAGCCGCAGGTGCAATACGGAAGGCAGTCCGCAGGTAGATACAGTGGGCGCCTGATTGGCCTGTTCCAGCCAGGTTCCATCCTACGTGGTGCCGAAGTACGACGCGGCGAAAGAGGCGGCCGCCACGACGTAACGCGTCGCTCGCACTTGCCTTGCCTTGCCGTCCTGTTCTCTGCAATGGCTCGACTGCCTGGCTGGTTGCCTGCCTGCCTGCCTGCCTGCCTGCCTGCCTGCCTGCCTGACTGACTGCTTGGCAGCCTTGCTTCCCTGTCCGCCTCCTGCCCGCTCGCCTGCTCGCTTCCCTGCCGTGGTATAGTTCGAACATAGTAATTCCTCGCGGCCGGCACCTACCACGAGCGCCGTAGCACATCGGGTCGCTGCCAAGCTTTGGCAGCGAGCGCGACCCACGAGTATATTTCTGTTCCGTTCTCCTTCGTGCCGTGTTCCTTCTCGGAGCTCAGGCTCGATCCCAGTCAGCTACGTTCCTTCTAGCCCTCGGTAGTGTCGCTCGGTGGTGCCTTGCTTCCCGGCTGTGCTTTCGCCGGTGAACACTTCGTTCGAGCTTTACGTATCGTCGGACTGTTCCTTTGACTTTAATTCTTTTGTTTGGCCCACTTTCCTACCGTTTCCGGAGCTATGCGCATGGGAAGTGGATCGAGGGACACGTTGACAGCATACAGGAAGAGTTCTACTCATCGCAGTGCCCATGTCAGCCGACTTGTTCTTGTTTGACCGTGCTATCGACAGTGACACCGGTCGTCTTTGGCTGTTTCAGCATCTGAAAAGGTCAAAGGCATGGACTAGCCGATTCGGGCTCGACTACCCTTCGAAGGGATTAGGGAAGCACCCCCTCCCGGCGAACAGCCACCCCCGCGACGAACGACGCCGCGGTCCTCCGCACACGCAGCGCCCTCTGCGCCGCCATTACAGCCGCAAGGTGAGTTTGGTACATGTGACTTTTTTTTTATTTTCAAATTTTTTTTATTTTCTTCGTACCTCCATCTTCTTTGTACTAGCGAACATAAAGTTGTTCTCTTTGTTGGTTTAAAATTTGGATTTCAAAAATCGTTCACGAGATACGAAAAGAAGAAAAGACTAATCGCTCCTTTCGGTTGTTTATACAATACCGTGTACGTCAGTCTTGTCTACGTCTTATCTCGTGGTAAAATTTACGTCACGAGTAATCCGTTCTTAGTCATGAAAAACCTATGTCAAATTTGATAGATTTCTATCTTAGTATTTTCACCGTCTGCAAATTATACATATTGATCCTACGATCGAATTGGCGGGACTTTTCGCTAATCTAGATATTGTAATTCGAAACAAGGCCGATGGGGCCGGACTCATTAGTCCATTAAGAGGGGCAACGGCGGGCCCTCGGTGCAGGAACTATCAATGCATTCGGTCGGTTCGGAGCACGTTTTACGATCAGCCCATAGCAGTGCATGTTCAGTATTATTTTGCTCTGCCTTTACGAATGCCTTGTATTTTCTTTTTCACCCGAGATCCGATCGTCCCTCGCCCTTAAATTTCCTCGCCATGGCATTCCGTTGTATATGCAAGCATATACATACTTGTTATATACATATAAGCTAAACCCGTACCTCAGAGCATATAAAGTGTATAAAATAACGCCGCTATCTGAATTAACCGTCGCTGATTACACGCATGAATACCAGCGGCCAGTCGACAAGGAGAAACGTGTGGGTTGCTTGTGTCGCGTCTCCGAACAAAATGGTCGCGTGCGTTAACACACGTTACACATGTGTGCCAGCACACTGTCACGGGGAATCGCCGCGCGAGGGGATAAAGACGCAAAAGTGGCTAACCGGCCAGACTGAATAAAATTGAGAATTTATGGAATACCGAGTGGGTCCAAGGGAACTGAGAGACTCGTAACGAGCCTGTCGGGGTCCATGGCGACTTCGTATCCACCCCGATGAATTTCAATAAGATGTGGGAAAAGAGATGTCTTCGATATAGGATACTGGGGCTTCGTTCGATGACAAGATCACGGATGGTTTTTACCTTCCCATAAAATATGCTTCTATGTGCTTGACTCGCGTTGATCTGTCGTAATTTTTCATCTGGGACAAACTTTGCTCACTTTGACTCCATTTTCAAGTAGTTCTTCAAAATTGCATTTGGCCTTTCCGTGATTTCAGATTTTTCAGCCATTTTGAATTTCAGTTCCAAAAAAAAATCTTGTATATCAATACGCTAGACTATAGCGATAGTAGACAGTTCACCGATGACTATCCATGCGATTCGGTAACTAACAGTATCCGAACTGGAACATATTTGATGCGAATAGCTCGTAAATGTTGGCGTTTGTGCTTTTCCTCTAAGACGTAACAATTTCCTCAGAGATATCAATGTGATCGGCATTATCAGTTCACGAGCCAGTAGCGCAATAAGATAAAGACGTTTGCGCTCGAGGCACGCGGCCGCCTATCGTTATTTCCCTGATACCTTCCGTTACCTGTACGTTCCTACAATCGACATACGACGGCAGCCGCTTTACTTTTGTACCGAGAGTCAAGATTTTGCCGTAACCTCTTCGTCGCGAGCGATTAAACAGATTATAGAGAAGGGTAGTGGAAATGAGAGAAAAAATTTGTTGCTGGGTAATAAATCTGGTCCCGTAGCAGAAACTCGTATGGCATGGTTGGCAATTATTATTTGTCGTAAAGCGCGCGCGATTTTTACGCTTTCCTCCACTGTACGGCAGTCTATATAAGTACACAGGACAACAACGTCAATCGAAGTCACGACGTCATAACTGTACGAAAAATCCAAGACTGACATTTCGATGGCGTCGTTCGTAAAGTAGCCAATCGATCTGTACAGTGACTATTTTCCAATCGCGATCCACGCCCGTATGTAGAACCATGCGTATTCAAATCATTCCATATCGCGACGATCGGTCGTTGATAGGTAAGCTGGAATTTCCTGAAACGTCCAAAATTCCATGGTCTACCATAGTCAGCATAGCATTAGGCAACATTCCATTCGAATTCCAATCGTATACTCGATAGTTGACGATCCACAACGATCTAACGTTCAAGTCCAATCTGAGTAGTAATTTTTTTTTTTTTTTTTTTTTTTTTTTTTTTTTTTTTTTTTTTTTTTCTAGAATAAATCTATCCAATGTCCCATATCGGTAATTGATCGTCTGTCGCACGATGTAACCGAAGAACCTGCCGTAAATGAAAATAATAAATAGTGAAAACTTGTAACTGGCCCTCGAATGATCTTACGCTTGGGTTGGGAATTCGGAACCGGGACATGGAAACTTCACGAAGAATATGGCTGCCGTCGGCGTATCGCTGAGGCTCTGGCGCGTATTCCCCACTTTTAGTTTCAGGCCGGTTCCCGTTTCCCACTCTGCTCAACGCATTTCTACCGCTGCCATGTTACTGCACGGATACGTATACGTATTACCACTCCTTCCACCTATCGAGAGGATCCCTACTCTTACTGAATGGCGACTCGCGCTCGGCTCTGCTCGGCGACTCCGACTTGCACGGAGCACGAACAGGTCCAGCGTAACCTAACCTGACTTTGAGTTCGTCAAACCTTCTCCCGACTAACGCGACGAGCGCCACTTGCCTCGAATGCACCGCGTGCCGCCATGTTACCTTGGCTCTTGATGTTTCTTTAGGTTTTACTTACCCGCGTTTATAACGCATTGACAGACATCGGGATCCTCGTGTATTTGAAAATCGAGATTAATTTGGTAAATAGCTATTTATGCAATTGTTTAAATTTCCCGCCTTTTTCGGAAAATCTTTCTTAGGCCATTATGCCGATAAAATGGGAATCGATGATATAATTAATTGATAATGTTATCGACGTTGCCGTAATCACTCGAATTTGTCGTTAGGTGTATTTATTAAAAATTAAAATATCGCGTGCATAGAATAAATATTTTTTATTCTTTTACAATCGTTACCAGCATCTCTGCCGGTCCATGGTATAGGGTTGAGAGTAAGTGTAATTTTCATATCAAACAATCGACGCTAACGCAATATAAGCGAGGTCGACCTTTTTGACTTGACTGTAGTTCAGAGTAGGAAAGGAACTGTTGCAAATATATATATATATATATATACATATATGTGTATATATGAAATGCGTGGTCCTGCAATGTATAGCACGAGTTGATATATCGCATGCATGATTACTGCATACGGTGCACACATGCTCTGGGAATGGAGATGGAGTCGAAGATCGAGACGTTGTTGCCTATGCATACTGAAGCGAGCGGGTATACCAGTCAGCCATTTTGAATTCCTTTAGTTTCTGCAGCGTGCCTCCGACAGGCACTGCGCCTCGGATACGCGCTCCTTTTATTAACATTTTTTTCTTTCTCTTATTTTTGGTATGTCAAAAACCCGAAGCCCACGGCAATATTGTTGATAGTTGATGTTGCAGCTGCGTTTCGTCTCACAATTCCATGCCACTGCAGAACCAGCCTGACGGCAGATTCTTCGACGTTTTACAGTTTGCAGTTTCCATTTCTCTCCTGGACCGTAAGACGTATTTATTTGCGTATAACGTTCTCCACTTGTATGCTACATCTTTTGTGGGGCTCTTTGTCGTCTCTTTGTTTCCTCTTAGAACTGCTTTACCACTGTCCTGACAGAGTGATCTTTAGGGCTTGGGTTTTGTTACCGGAACGATATACGAAATTGCTCGGAAAAGTTACAATATGTGTATAATTTGTATTTTTAGTGTTTTTCATTTCTGACATTTCGTTTATTTTATTTATTTAGATCAATCCGTTATGGAACTATTTAATGGTCGCTCTTTTTTTTTTTTGGGTAACCTTGGCAAGCTTTATGGTGACCATACTGTTGCAGGTTGGTCTGGTTATGGGTTTTAAAAAAAATGGTTCGGTCCATTGACCTTAGGATATAAAAATTCCACTTAAACTTCAGCTTACCTGTGACGTGTCGTAGCTTTTCAATTTTTTGAATTTATTCCTCGATGTATGACATCGTTGCAGTTTTACTTTTTTTTTTATTTTATTTTTTTAAATTTTCTCTCGCTTATCTTTTTTGTGTATCATTATTATTAATATCATTATCGATATTATTATTTCACAATAATTGCAGTTACCAGCAGGTTAGGCGGCAATGAAAAATATTTTCTTTAGTTTTCTTTAAATATTCTATAGGAAATGCAAGTACTGAATATAGTTTAATTCATGACTTACTGGTTATCTCGAACTTTCGAGAACAATGCCTTCGTATTTTTTAAACTTATTTTCATTCTTATACGTAATTGCGTAATTGCACAGATATATATTTGAAAGTCAATGCGCCTCCTGTGGTCTTCGTAATTTCAATTCTTCCATCGCACTGCTATACGCATTAGGTGCTGCACGTAGCATAAAGACACGCGTATATGTTCATTAGCGAAAAGAATGATTAAGAGAAAATTTATCGAGCGTGCATCCACATTAGCATACCTGCATCGTTGTAGTTTATAATTCCATTGGACTCACCGCTAACAAATGGCTCCATCAAAGGTGCCTTTGGGTATATTCATACACTGCGCCAACTTACCGCCGGTTCTTTAATGGCTGCGCACAGTGAATTTCCATTTCCACGTATAGGATATTTTTGGAAATGGCATTTCCTCGTTATGCCAAGTGGCAAAAAAGTCCTTCCGGTCTGGAAAAGGTTCGGAGGTGTCAAAGCTGCGCGACTAAATTAAACCAGCTTTTTATTGTACATTGCTTACTATTTTAAGCGAAACCTGTAAGTTTATTTCTAAGCTGGCCGATCCGATTCAAAATATTCTCTGTCCACAAGGGACGCCAATGGCGCGTCTGCAACCTGCACCGATTATTTGTACTACAAAAATAGATTCGTATATCAACTTCCTAGGCGCGTTGTCTGCCTAATATATATTCGTATCGGATGATTTATGTCATATCTATAGAGATTATACATGTGCGATTTATTTTAGAGTAAGAACGGATTTTTGTATATTAATTATTATCATGAAGCTGATAATGATTTTTTAGTAGGTTGTACAATCTTTTTTCTGACTTGATTAGAATTAGGTTTAGAAAAGCATTCGCTGTTTGGGAAGTAACGTGTTCGAGGGTATGATGAGATGTAACTATATTAATTTAACGAAAAATCAAGCTATAAAATACGATATAAAATGTATCCTTTTTGTAATAATAAGAAAAAAGTTCGTTTTCTGCGAGTATGCGAAAGTTTTAGCGGCACTTTAATCACAAAGGTAAATAACCGCGTCTGTATTTTCGCGGCCATGTTGGATCGCGTTCCTCGACGACGTTGGCCTATAAAAAAAGTTGGATTCCTTCGTGGCCGTAATTGGGTGGCATCGGGCGGGTAATCGCAGCCGTCGCAATGTCCCGCGTTCCTTTTTTCTTTTCCTTTTTTTTCCTTCTTTTTCGTTCTCGACTCGTCTTCTTCTCCTGGAAGCCATGCTGATTTCGAGAGAGAGAGAGAGAGAGAGAGAGAGAGAGCGCGCACTCGAGACTCGCCGCCACCATGTTTAGCTAATGCAATCTCGACTCTTGAGCTCGACCCTTTGTTTATGCGAGAGGCGCCTCAAATTTATGAGGCCACTCTTCTTTTCTTCTCGGGAAAATAACTTTTCATCTTCGTTGTGGGGTTACTCGCCCTCTTATTTATACACCCCCCTCGCCCCCGCTAGTACCTTGAATCTTTCTGGACACCCCCTTACTACCCGTGGTCCTTATACGTTTTCGTAATAAGCACCGTGAAACTGCCGTGAGATACGTTCCGAATCTTCTTATCTATCCTGGATTCCTTCCTTACCGACGATGGCGTTGGCAGTTTTCACCGTTTCGCGTTAGATGGTGCTAGTGTCGCAACGACAGATTCTCGAATCAGGACCAACGCTTTTTCCCCAAATTCACTCTTTCCGTAGATGGTAACCTTATATAAAAAAGAAATTAAGACATTCGAATGCTTTTGTGCTTCAATCTTGTCGGATTTCAAAAACCGAATCGACTTCTATTTTTGGCTATGTATAATTTTTTATACGTTTCCACGTATATCGGCGTGTCTACCGATCATTGTTATACAGCAAATTCAGTAGCTTACAAAAGTGAGAGCTTGTTCTAAAGTACGAAGTGCACGTGAATTCTTGAAGAAAGTGGAGCATGCTGCTGCTTTTTGTTTATTCTTTATTGCGAACGGGATCTCTATTTTATTGATGTCGCAAAAGGATGAGAAGTACCGGCACTGAGAATTGCCCGTTCGAGCCTGTTGCTGCTGGCTTCCGGTACCGTTGTCTTCCGGCCGTTCGTTCCGATCGAGCAACTTCACCTTCGAGAGACTCGCGACGATTTTTCTTTAATACTAAAAATAGCAAGTTGCGTTTACAGCTTCCTCCGCGAGGCACGAATCCCAGTGTAGGCCGGAAGTCCAGGATGTTAACAGGTTCCCATATTTAATAGTCTATAAAACGACAGATACAGTGCGACACTGTTCGAATTATTTATCAGTCGTCTCATAGAGTCACTCCAAAATTAGTGCTTTCGACAATTTGTAACTCCATAAAGCATGGCCTAGGTTTACTGTGAACACGACTTCCCATAGACACGTGTAGGTCGCTTTCTTTAAAATATATTATGAATAATTAGTGCTACTCATTACTGCGATCCATTAGCTAATGATCGATACTGTTTGTTTCCTCAATGCTAAATTCACACGTTTTTCAACTATTGATCATATATGTATAGGCATTCATTTGGTATAGGTTCAATTCATTCGCGATACTGTACAATTGATATATATCATTTCATTATTATTTATAATTTTTTAGGCAAGTCTGACTACTATTCTAATAGGACATATAAAGCATTAATACGAACCACAGTAACTTAATTTTACTTACCGTAACTTCTTGAATTTTAAACGTTGAATTATAAATTTGCACAAATTTTTGTAAAATTTACACGTGCTAAAATTTATGCTCTTCACACTGTCCAATAGTTCGTATATGTAGATACGAATACTCTTACGTATATGAATGGTCCTGTTGGAAAATTACAGAAATCCTAGTTAATTAAGTCAATTTGGCCCACCACTTAGGCTGTTATAATGCGGGACGGGTGTAGAATTGGAGAGGTTGTGATTAAGGGAGAAGGGATGCTGTACGACGGTAAAGGATCGAGGGTTTGTGCCCAAAATCAGTTCAAACTCAAGAAGAAAAAAGTTATAAATTTATAGATCGAATTTTATGAAATTATCCAAAAAGCTAAGTATTTGTTTACGTACACATCGGTCATGTGTATGGATGATGTGATATAGCAACAATAATGTATGAGCCTTGTGAATTTCTTTCGTCAACGTACAAGTGTAGAACTGTACAAAAAAATAGTGAAGAAATTTTACCTTATTCGGAAAGACATTACCAAATACGATGAAAAAGATCTACCGGTATCTGGAGCACAGTTTATAATACGATCGGTTTTACGAGCCTACTTTATGGTTTTATGAAACTCAACGTCGGTAATACAGTTTGATGATACATGAGTTCTGTGCCTCTGTGCCGCAAATTAGAAGGTCCGCATTCAGGGTCGATATTTATGAGTTTAATTAGCGATCCCAGTCATCTGAAAGCCATTTGGGTACAATAAGAGGCTGTCCAAGTTCGCGTTTCCGGGCGATTAATCGACTATGTGAACTCGACTGTTTGAATTTCGGTCATTGCTCGTTTCATCGTCGTCACTCGCCTGTTACCTAAAACGCCAGAGACATTATCGTCGTCCGACAAGAAACCGGAAGTTCATCGCCGAAAAGTAAAGTACGATAATCCAAATTGTTCAATGGATTCGAAAACTTTTTTCAGTCGAAATTTAAACTGCAAACTTCTTATAGCCACCCCGTCTAGAAACGTCATTGAGAAATTAACGACTGGAGAGACCAGGTGGTTTCGTAAAATAGATTAGAGTATCAATAAGGGGTGACCCAATAAGCATGGTTAAAAACTAATTAGGAGTAACATCCAGTAAAATATTGAACGTAGGACAGACAATTTCCGAGCGAAGATCGCAACCCCTATGTCTGGAGTAGTAGGAAGGTCAGAAAGGGTTGGAAAATTTCCTTGCTATCGCAGCCCCCGCCAGGCAATCTGAATGCGCGCGATTGCCGGAGTAATTTGAAATTGGAAGGTGGTTCGGTGCTGTGGGAGACTAAGGGCAGCTGGTATGGGGTAGCAGAAGGACCAGCAGGGGGTTGGAATATCCTCCTACCAATCTCGAAGAGCGCTCCGTTTCTGCCAAGATATTGCAGATATAGGTGGGATATCTCGCTCTCTCTCGGCATACCTAGTGCTCTCGACGGTGCCATTCATTTTTATACCCCTCGTTTCCATCTCCGTTCCATTTACTTTCTTAAAAAGATTTCATCGCGACTCTCCTTCTATTTTCCGTAACAATGATGCCCACCCCTCCGGAGACCCTCGGCTGCCTTTTCCGAGGCCCCGAGTCGAGACTTACCTTCTTCTTACTTTCCCGGGGGGTCGAGGTGAGGAGAGAGAAAAAAAATGCAAAGTTGCCCTCTCGGCATTATTTATCGCGCCCCCTTTCTCCCCTATCTGACGTAGACTCCCTTACCGCCGAGGCCTCCCGTTCTCCGTGCTCGGTAAGGCACCTTTACTATAGCAAGCACTACCCCTGCCGCGCCATACTCTACCAGTCTACTACCCCATTCTAAGCTATACCCCCAGAGCGCAAACCCTGCTAGCAAGGAGGCTCCACCTCTCGTCTCTTCCTACTTTGCCAACCCCTAACTACCAACCCCTTGCTGCTTGCCAAATCCTCCCTGAGGCTCGGTTTTACGTTGTACGTGCCTGGATACTTTCGCCCTTTTTTTTTCAGGATATCGAAAGGGCTTCGCGTCTTTTCTTCAGATTTTGCCACTTCGCGTATTGGGATCTTATCATTGGGTTTTTTTTTTTTTAAATCTTATTTAACGTAACGCATGCTTTTGTACGTTTCGTTCGCGATCCGTAAATCACGAGAAGACCAATACTCGGAATATGAAAATAATAATGATTGGGAATATTATTGAATAATTTTAATGTCTTAATTTAGTCAATAAAATTCTTTCCCCGAAATTTAAAGACTTTTAATGATACAAGTTACTAGTGTAAAAGAGACATTGACAAATCTTAGACGCAACAACTCAAAAATGTTTGTGCCCGAAAACAGTAAGCAATATAAAAAAAAAAAAGCCTCGAGCCAACGACGTATCGGCGTCCCGAGCGTCTGGCCTGAGTTTCACGAGCCTACAAAGAAAACTGTGTATCACTATGGGAATCGTCTAGAACGTGGGTACCAAAACCACCATAAGGGATGAGTGTCTCAAGACAAGGGATTCGCTGTATCCATCTTCCCCAAGGCACTTTTCACGCCCTCACGGCTGAGTAACGTGTGAGAAACCCAACACGTTAAAGAGAGAGAGACAGAAGAAAGAGCAACAAGAGACCATCCCAACGATAGAAGAAACGCATAGGGCCTGGAAAGCGTAAACATAACTAAGACTATCCGATATAGTAAATGCATCCCTTGTGCCGAAAATAACGATATACATAAATAAATCGAATTGAGCTAAAAGCTCGAAGAAAAATTGAAGTAGACGCCATTTACGGTAACTCTACTTACGAAAACGAACCTCGCTCGAGTCTCTCGTACCTACACAAACCCTCGAGGACTGTATACGTGGGGATAAATATTCATTCTCCTCTCTGTTCAATCTCAATAGGGGGTTGGCTTAGGTACGATAGGTTAGATAAGTGGCCGGACCCATGTTGGTACTTGCAATACGTTTGAGAGCTTGCTGGAAGGCGGCAGACACTCTCATCCGAAAATCGATTAGGTACACTCCGGAGTCTGAAGAGGTTCTCCAGCTAGACTACTATTCCTCCTATGTACTCTTCTTTCATTACATAAGCATACTACATACATATGTATATACTAGTGGGAGGTGGCCATTTACCGATGCTCGCGTATACCTGTATATATCATCACGAGACGTATATATCTGTCCGTCTATATATCCAGTGTAAGGACAGCCTGGCGAAGCAAGCCGAGGAGCATAGAGTTCAGAATTAGAGAAATGGGTAGCGACGAAGGAGGAGATCCTGGCTGCTGTATAAAGTACCGTGGCAGATATATACGTGTGGATAGAGGTGGAACCTCCAGAAGGAATGGAGAGGTGGGATACGGTAGGGACTTGGGGGGTTGGAACTGGCTGCCTCTCATTAAGTTAAATTGTCTCTCAGGATGAGCTTCCTTAATTACTTACCCGTCCCCGCCAACTCCGTTTCTCTCAGGACGCCAGTCACTGCCGCCTTTTACACGTACACGTGTATATGGAACTTCTATATAGCAGACATAGACTGTATATACGTTTTTGTTTATCTATGTACAACCCACAGGAATATTTTATCCTTCGTTCAGATAAACGTAAACGACGATTCTGGCTGCCAGACAGGTAGGTGTACCTTATACAGACTCTCCATTACCCGATTCTGAAACCTATGAAATTATAATAAACTTCTGAACCGTTAAGTCTTCTTTCTTCTTCGTCCTGACCTAATTGGGGCAGTTCTCATTCACGGGGTGGAAATCGAATTTCAGGTGTGTCCAACTATATATATATATATATATATATTTTATCATCACATCCCCTTGGTATCCCATCAGTTGCGCCAACTCTATGTACCATCAGACTGTACCTAGCTACAGTCTGTTGTATATATATATACATACCTATCTGACGCCATACTGAGCCAACCGTATACCTATTCTGCTTCACCGTTCAATTTCGTGGAAACGAGTTTATTCGATCCCGCCAAGTTTAATCTGACTCTCGTCATCTTTTCTTCGGCGCCCCTCGGGCGATTTCGCTCAACTCTTCGTCACGGGTATAGTCCCTTCGATTTTCGTTAAAGTTTAATGTAAGTATCCAAGGTACTGGGTGTTTAGATAGTACTCTAATGGTTGGCACACCCATTTCTTTTTTACCTTAAGTTTCAGGATTAAGACTAAAAGTTGATACGTCGTTGTAGGTTTCATCACAGGTTAGGTAGACTTTGCGTATAGAGTTTTGATCTTTCTTTTTTCTGCTGGGAAAAAATGTCTTACTCACCATCTTGCGTTATGGATATACACGTACTCGCTGTGACGGAGCACGTTAACTTCGTCGTAATGGATCTCTTAGCGCCGCCCTGCCTTTGAATATCCTCTACATTGACGATAGCACCGCCACCTTAGCCCCAGGGTTTCGTCTATTCGAGAACGTCCCGCTGGGCTAGTAAGTACCCCGTATCCATCTCGTGGAATACGTTGGCACTTTGGTCACGAGTCTACAGGGTGTTTCATTAAATGCCATTATTCGCAGTCCCATCTATCTCTCTTTCTTTCTGCTTATCCTCCGCTCTGGCAATGGTGTCTGTATCGGTTTCGCGAAATATACGAAGATCCGTATCTTCTACGTTAAATTCACTTGATTGTTATTTATATTTGACGGTGAACCGAGGAAAAACTAAAAAAAAATGTAACAAAAGTTTTTCAAAATCAAAATTTATCAGCGTCTTTTACATGCTTCTAGAAACTTTGAAGGGATCTCATACTGTAGTCATTGTGGTGAGATATTTTGAGATATTCAAAGCAGAACAGAAGCAGCAAACAGAAAAGATGACAAATAATCACATTGTGACGTATGTATATTTTATATACCTTATAAAATTGCAAAAGGAGTCTGAGGGATCTTGCATCTAAATATGCTAATATGGCCGACACTACGTAATGAGTTTCTCGCAATACCTTTGCCCGGAGGACTGTTATGCATACATATTCAGCCATAAACACAACTCGGATTGCTATATATGACGTTGCGAGATCCGTAAGGTGGTCATCAAATTAATGCGTGTCCATATAATGTAACAATGTCTTTTCATTGGTCCATTAAAGTTTTTAATCTCAAAGATATCGCAGCATCCTTCCACGTCAATTTTCATCTGCAGTATCATGTTTCTTTTTTTTTTTAATCTCTTTCATCCTACGCGCCATCGTACAGCTCCAACTAAAATGCAAAATGCGTACGAAAACAGTAGAAAACGTTTATCGACTCATCTGGTACACGAATATCATATAGATTAATACTGGTGCACAGAATGCGAACGTAGGTTCCGTAATTTCCGTAGGCACCTACCCTATACATACCTCTCTACCCTATATCCGGGCCCGCGTCTATCCCCGTTCCCCGACGTCCATCACATTTTCAATTTCCACCACGTTTCCCGTTTCCGGCTCCCGGCTGCTTCCTTGCTCCGATCATCCTGGACTCCGCGTCGTCCCATTGGTCCTGCCCAGAAGGCACCATGGTCACTTACACCAATGTTCGCCACCACTCGTCCTACAGATATATAAATATTGTATATAACCATTCCATGCGTTGATACCAGTTGGAGAATGCTAGCAGAATATATATTTACCTTTTTTGCAAATACCAACCCCTGTCCAACCATATCAGCAATACCCGAGTGCCTACCATTATATACACGGTAGCCATTCAAAAGACATGGGGGCCAAAAAAAATAAAATCATTGGCAAAGGATACCATTACGTTTCCATTTCTAATATCCAACCCCCCAATGATATTTGTAACACCGTAATAATATCGAACTCTATTTGTATCTGTAGCAAGGAAAATGCATGGGCACCATAAGATCCGAGTTATTTATGCAAAAGTAGTATTATCGAGGATTAGGCGTATGCATGCGTCTACTGGCATTTGCTTATATAGATATCCAATGTTATCCCTATTATCCTTCGTACATCTTGCCGCGACGTAGTAAACGTCATTTGGAGACTTTGCTTGGTACGAGGAGGAATTAACCCGCATTAAAATCCGATGTTTAGGAAATCAGGGTCATGAACTGACGAGAGACGGGTGCGTGCGTCGCACAACGGATGACGATGCCTTGGGAAAAACTAGACTAGGCGTTTTTATGGGCCATCAAATTACGGCTACCACCCCATAAAATGCTTAAGCGAGCTTCCGTGCAAGTCTCTCAGCCACTACTGGCTAATGTCCCTCAGCGAATAGGTTGGCATCTCCTCACCTGTAGTACCAATGGCCATTCAAGGGAAGTGTTACTGCGGATATCCGCGCTCTCTAAATAATTTTTCCATTTACGATAATTTCACCCAGTGGCCGCGAGTTGAGCGTCGCGACGCCCTATCGACGCCACCAGCATATTCCTCCTAGATCCGACCTCTCAGGTATCCTATCTACTTTTTCCACTTGTCTGTCGTTTTTTTACACCTTTTATACGTAGTCGCATAAAGCATCCGCAGGGATGCTGGGTCCAGAGTGCAAAATGCCATTTGCAATCATAGCTGACTTTTTTGCAGCAGGGAAATATTCTGCGAGCTGTGCTTCCTTCCGCGACCGTGTTTGATTTATGATTCGAAGGCCTCGAGCTGTCTGAAAGGTTAAATTCTTGAATGTATATATGACAGATATTGCATATCTATACATTGGTCATGTGCACGTAATGAGTATATGGATGTAATGAAAAGTGTTGAAAAGGGTTGGCAACTGTATTGGGTGGAATATTTAGTGTGAACTGTACCTAAAATCGGGGTGTATCAATAGTCGGAGAATTTGAATGGAATTAACTCTTCTTATAGATCCGAAGATCTATGTGTAGGATAAATGTTTTAAACAGTAGTGCGAAATGCTGTATGAATAGGCTCGTTAATATTTCGTGACAATAATAATTGTCGCTCGTAATTCAATATTATAATTAAACCCTCGTAAGGTCTTGTTTTATTGCGTCAATTAATATGTGCCGTTAAAGTAATTGCTCGGTTGTGTTAGTCTAGTCGCACCTATAAAATATCATTGCCGAACCGTAGACTTTAGACACGCGACTTATAATTTTCACGTTGAAGATCAATAAATTCACCATTGAAATAAAACATTGGAGAACCGACTAAACACTGTGAGAAAATACCATAAAATCATAAAAGATATATATATATATATATATACCCACAGCACAGTTTCTTACTACCCTCATAATTCATCGACATCATCTGTACTTCGTTAATACACTTTGTCGCTTTTTAACACAAAGTTTAAGTCTCTTTCACACGACAAAGTTGCAGCTCGTAAACGACCCATTCACTCTTCTTTTCGTGTTCTAAGCCATAACCACGTTAATAGAATAGAAGTTAGTCCTTGCCATATGCAAGCGTGTATCTATTTACAATGCTTCCACTGTACGGACATGTGTACACATATGAGTTACCATATGCGTTGCGCGTATTCATCGAACGTTATCCGCGCTTGCTGATTACAAACGATGAGAATTAAATGTAAGAATAAACAGAACTCAATGACACGTATGTATGCATTTCACATGATAAACAGGCTTGCGCGATCACCCATTGATGTACGGAGTCACATATCGTAACCTTAATGAAAATTTAAAAGTCGTTCGCAATTCTGACTGTCAAATTAAATTGAAAGAAAAAACATTTGAAATTCGGTTCCCTCATCTCCAATCAGAATCATCGCTCTAGATTCGCCCCTAAAATTAGTCGCGGTCAACAAGCTACTAATTAGCCCGTGTTAAAATACAGGGTACGTGTATATATGTATACCAGCTAGGAAAATAGTTCAATTTTGTTGGGGCTGGTCAGCAAGGGTATATTGGGTTGCTTTGATCGCGTGAGATATCAACGAAGAGGCGATAGCTAACAATTCCCATTAGGGCCTGTTTACACGAGACGAAATTACTCAAAGTGGATGTATACGAGCTTGTATCGAGGGAGAGGAGATTAATTGAAGTCTCCGAAAGTGTCGATGATATATGATACTTCACGAGGACAAACTTTAAGCTTCTCCGGTGTGTTAAACGATTCTTATATAACCCGTATACAGGGAACGTGTTCGTTAAATGCAGTCCCGATGAATCTGAATTGCGTGAGTGCTCTCTATGCGTACGTTTACAGAATTTCTTCCGGTGACTCGTTTGGCTTCTTCTTGTGGCGTTGGTGGCAAATATATTATGCCTCTCGTAAAATTAAGTTTTTACGATCATTTTATGGACGCGCGCGGCCCGTCGATGCTCTTGGTACCTATAGGTGTGTATTTCTCACAGCTGGTCGAGGGCCCGTGCCGAGTTCCGTTCTCGTTCGTCACATTTGTTAACGGTAATTATAACTTTTTAGTATAATAAATTGTCACACTGCCCTCCTCACTTTATCACTTATGATAGCTGTATACACATGTACAGGTCATTTGTACTTGGCAAATGATAGATTTTTTATGTAAATAAATTAAAACACCAGAAATTGATATAGGTACGTGTAGAAGCGATGGTGGACACTGTGTTGAACCTTTGCTGGGTGAGAACGTACCGTTTGGTTATAAGGGCGCGGAGTATCTGCTGAAACGTGCCAAGAGGTCTTCCCTTGGTGTAAGGGCTGAAACTTTCACCAATAGCAAAAAATCATGGCTGGGGAAAAATGTCTCCAGGCAATCTAGGTCAACCTGGACCCACGGGGTGTCTTGCTTACTTTCACATTGGTTACAACTGCTATTGCTCTTTTGTAACGGGGAAACGGAATTGCATGAAAAAGCTAAGACAATCGAGTAAGATGCGAGGCGGTCAGGCGAGACGAACGTCTTGCCGTCATCCATCGGCGAGTATTTATTACGCGAAACGTCCGCGCCATATCGCAGATGGCGCGTTTGTCGATGCGTGAAAATCACAAGGATAGAAAAACCACGTGACCAGAATTCTGCTATTCGGTTAGTCGAACTTTTCTGAGAAACTTAAGACTGCTCTCTCTGTATTTAATTACTTCCACCTCGTGAAACGTTATGACGTAGTTTTTACTTTTTATCCCGAGTATTTCTGTATCGATTAAATCAACTGGGGTATCCGTCTTATGGTACACGGGACGCTGGAAAATGGCTGAGAAGTTTGTCGAGAGTCGTTCGACAGGGGGCGTTGAGAGGTGAGGGGAGGGGCTCGCTGAAATCTTCAAAGTGGAAATTCGATTCGAAACGATAAAACTACGTCCCTGCGGGATTTCATGCTGAAACTATTTCCTTGTATAAACTTTTCGTTTTGTCGCGAACACTCCTGCTTGTATCATCGGATATATTTTGTTACTTTAAATGCATCGAAACTGAGCACGGAAGTATCGCGAATGTAGACGTTATTGTTGTAGATAAAATTTTAAGAATTCAGCATACGCGTATGCTACCGCCATCTATAGCTCAGGGATTAACTAGTCTGAATCGATCCACATAAGTCTTACTATAGCAAGAAAACTTGGAGAATGAAGATTTCCTGGAAAATTACGACTTTGAAAACACCGTATACTTTCCCGTAGAAACAATTCTCAAAGTAATTTCCTAGCATGGAAATAAATGACTCGGAATATATATCCTTGTACAAATTAAATATATAAAGACAAACAATTACGGTCCAGAGCTTAAATTTTGTCGATCACGTTTTTCTTTGAATATATCGAAATATTTATAAAATTCAGCAATTCCGCTCTGTATCGGTTTTTAAGAATGGGCAGCCATCTCACTCGTATAAGACCGTCTGTCTTACCGTACAGATAATATCCTGCTTTCGTATCACACCAAACGCGTCATTTATAATTCATGCTGCAAGCTCAGTCGGGAACCGCGATCCCTGGATCCGACGGCCCTGGTTACTCGCAACTAAATCTAGAGGTAGGTGGAGTATGGATAGGGCGGTATTCATGGTGACGTATAGCCATAGGTTCTGACTTCTTTTGATATATGTATATATATATATAATGGTATAACAGCTACATATATACAAGCTACGGCGTCCACGTTATATACACGTTCAGTGCAGCCGACGTGTGTAACATAAATATACAAGAGCAGGAAGAGAAGAAGGCTATCTCGAAGAAAGGACGGAGGAGGGAGAGAGGAGAGTAAAGACGAGGAAGAGAGAAGCTGAGAAACGTGAAGAGACGATGACGTGCGCGCTCCATAGCGAAGGCTATGCCGAGACTGAGCTTGAGCTTCAGGCTGAGCTGTACCGGGGGATCATATTATTTTGGTTGAATTATTTATAGAGCGCTCCAAGAAGCCAATGTATAGCTGATACGCCTTCTTCTAGGTGTATCGTATAGGGATACCTGAGTATATGAGGTGATACCTATGGGCACCTATATGGGTAAAGATATAGCCTCTACGTATCATGGTATCATATTCAACCATCCTTCGTATCGTATGACTGATTTTGTAGCCTGATAACGTTTCTGAAGATGATTGGATGAAAAATTCTGACGTAACTTTATTCCATCGAAAATAAGGGTTGGATTGTTTTCTGTCTTATTAGAAAATATTAGATTCTCGGAACATGTTTCTGTCTTCTGGGAGTTTTTAGTGGGTAAGTCAGAAATTGATGAAATGAAGTATTTTTTATGGACCAATTATTTGACCGTCCTGAACATCTCGGTATTCTGTAATCGCGGTTCCAAAGTCTACGATGCTCTAAATATTTACGTCTGACGTACAATACGCGTGTGTTCTGAAAATGCTTAAGCAGGAGGTTACAGCGTCGGTTCTAGAGCTGTCAGCTTTCTCAGTTCCAAAGCCTAGAAAATCCTCGTTCCCCTTCGTCGTTCCCTGTCAGGACCCTCTTGAAATCCATTGACCGATACCGATAAAAAATTCGTTTTTTTACGGTATCGAATCCAGGCGTATTATTCAAACTACAATTCTATCGAATTCCAATCCATTTTGGATAGAATACCCGGAGGAATTGCTGAAGTCTCCGAAGACTCGTCCAAATATCCTTGCCACAAGGGAACAGACGTATGTATAGCACGAATGTATACGCACCTTGTACCCTCTACAGGTACAAGGCTGTGTAAAAAAAAATTGTTTAAAAGAAAGAAACGGAGGAGAAGACAAAAAGGAAGATGAAGTAAAAGAACCGTGAGTCTGCCTCGAACCGATGACGACGGTTCCCATGACGACGCCAACCCCAGGAACAACGAAGCCTTCTCTTGGCATCCTTGACTCAATACCGACTCGCCATATAGCCACGTAGTGCCCGAGCGAAATCTCCTTCTCTACAACCCCTACTTTTCTGAGCCCCAAACCTCAACCCTCTGGTCCAACCCTGCCACACCACCCAGCCAGCAGCCCCTGCGCTTACACTTTGCTCCAGCTGTAGGCCTATATTGTGTCTACGGGGTGTGTTGCTGAATACAAACTACCACTGTTAAGGAGGGCAAAAAAAGAAGTGGAGAAGAAAAAAAATACTGGGAAGATGGTGTACCTAATTATGGCTCGTGCTTTTTCATCCCCCCGTTACAACTACAGACGTATCCTTCGAACGGAGACGTGACTCTTCCTGGCCTCCATCCTACTTGAAGATAATCTTTGGACCCTGTGGGATTCTCCTACCTATCCCGTGAGATTGCTCCAGACTGTCATACTCGTTAGAAAGTGCTGCGGATGATTTAATTAAAGGGATGCTGGACCCAGTGCAACCCTTTCTTTCAGATAGAATTGCCGGTCAACGCATCTTTTTTTTTTTTTTTTCGTCACGTGGACAGTAAAAGTCACAGCTGTCGGTGTCATTCGGATACGTGTGCGACGTCAGTTATATTTCTATTAAATCCCGTAGTTTTCGTGACGATTTTTGTTACTTGAGGTTCCTTACTCCTTTCGCTGGTTTATCCACTGGAAACTGTGCTTATATGGCTGTACAGTTTTTCTTGGCTATGGGATTTTACGTAGTTTGACTGTTTTTCTTTTTTTTTTTTCACGTCTCTTTTTCTCTCGACGAAATCGCCTCTAAAGCTTCGCGCGAGACACGTGCAGTTGATAGGTGCTCGCACACCCTATGATACCCGCACTGCCCATCGTCCATTTTGACTTTATTACCGTGGAAACGCTACGTAACGCAGCTGCGGTATTTCCCAATTTTGTCCACCATTCGATGCCACCATTACTTCAGGATTCAGGGAAAACAGACAGAACAGCCTCATTCTAGCGTACCCCATCCTACAACAGGCATAGCCAGCACGCTCCTGCTATGGGGTGCCACGTCCTCACAGAACGGGGAAAGTAATACCTAAACGCTTAGAAGGGATGATTCCCATTAAAACACGTTCCTGAATTTTCGCAATCCTTTCAAAATCCGGCTTTCGAAATCCAAACCGATACGTTCAATCCAGCGTTACCGATAATCCAGGTGATTCAAAATTCATAAAACGTTTCTATATGCAAAATCAATTTTTTTGACAAAATCAAAATTTTCATTAAATAAACAAAATATTTACACTGTACGACTCACAGTAATACATAAATACATATATACACGTATTACTGCACGTAGCAGGAAATTGCGAAACACAATCGTATGTAAAACCAAGTATTTACTTGGTGGAATTTATATTTCCTGTACGAAAACCGTGTCGAATCTGCTAATGAAAGTTTTCCGGAAATTGACCGAAATATATGCGAAAATGCAAAGGAGGTCGAAAGTCTAACCGGTATAGAAATGTACACTGGGACGGTCATGACATGGAGATCGGCTGTAAGGAATATAGAAGGTGTCCATTCCATTTATAAGCATGAGTGAATTTCCGCAAGCACTTTAAAGTTGTGACGAAGGTCTGAGGGAGTTATCCAACGTAGTCTGGTGGAGCGCGCGCCACTGCCATATTGGACGGGTAGCGTTTGCCAGGGGAATGTCGGCCGTCTATTGGTCGAACGGCCATTACGCTCGCGCGGGAACAGGAGGGCCTCCCATGCTGAGAAGGACGCCAAAAGGCGTCCCGACGCCCCACTGAAAACGGCACGCGTCACATCACACGCTTATGGGACTCCCTCCTATTACCCTTTCTCACTCTTCTTCCTCTTTCGCCCTTTCTCTTTATCTCACTCTCTGCTTTCTTTTTCCTCTCCCGTATATTTTTCTTTCATTCTCTTCCTGCCCTCGCTCGTTCTATAGTTCTACCCTTACTCGTCGTTCTATATGACTATCAGCAACCCCCTGGGCAAGTGGAGCCGGATACATTTTAATTTTCCTCGTCCGCTCGAAATAAGACTTTTCTTTTATTCACCCCTTACCCCGTGGAAGAGTTGAAATTTTTAATCAACACATCTACGGTTATTAAATTACCGAGAATAATTAAAATGCTGCCGCTATGCTGATCGATAGGAATGATAATTATATTTTATGTATACCATTGCCAAGATACGGTTAATATTGTCCAAGTGTATAAAGAGTGAATGGACTTTTTCAAAATTGTTTTCATAATTTCTTTTTTTACGAAGATAAAATTTTAATAGAAGTTTAACAGGCGTATCTATCTGAATAAAAATTTTTTATTCATTTAATAATTAGTCGCAGCTTGCCATATTAATTGGTTGATAGCGATATGCTAGAATAATTATATGCAGTTCATCCTGATCATAACAAAAAAAATCGATGACATTCTGTCTCGTGCTCCTGGGCTGTAAAATACTGATTGATTTTATTGGCAGTAAATTTACACCGAGCACCATTTGTATTGGTAGTTAAACAATAGGCGTGTCTATGTAATACCTTATAACGCCCGACAATCGCGTGGCAGTTCCGTTTGGTCTTTTTGAAAAATCGTAATTCGATATAAATCCGCTCCTTCCATCACTCCGTAGGAAATCACTAGGGCCATAAATATCAGCCTATTACTAACGCCTGCGGCCTTATCCAGATCGAACGTTAAAGTCACTTGAACGACAGTAAACGTTGCCGCTTGGTCGCGCTTTTGCGCCTTTGGGTCAAGTGTACCTCTTGTTAGGTTAGTACGAAAATTTTGTATACTCGATCAGCCTCCGTTATAATAAATCATTATGGATCACAATATCACCGAAAATTCCCTAGGCCAGAAAAGTCACCAATCTCGCAAGCCATACGTACCCCGTGTACATGCAAGGGTGTCAAGATAAAATATTCAACCCCTAGAACATTTATGTGCTTCGAAAGCCAACAAAAAATATAATTGGAACTCTCTAATGGTAGTTTCTTTTTGTCAACCCTACTTCTATTTGTACTGAGAAAATAAAATAAAGAACTCAGGGTGCACGGAAGCTTGAAATCAAAATTTTCATCTCATTCGCTAACCAGGATCTTTCCCCCCTTTGGGTTTGGCCCGCCTAGCGTGAATGATAAATGGCGCCTAAGGGGTCTTTTTTCCTTTTTGAATACTCTGTAAGACGTTGACTATCCCTTGTGGTGGGACTGTATAGTCGGCACCCTTATTCTTGGGTAGGGTGGAAGGGATGCAAGAGCTTTCTCATGTCCACCTAAAGCGCACCCTCGACCAACCTCCGCTTACCACCACGTCCATATTGGTAGAATCTTACGATTTCTTCAGGTTTTTGAAAACAATTTACCACGCGATAGATACTGTAAACGAATGCACTGTCATTTGCAACCTCATTCGTTTTCATTGACGAACGCTTCGTTCGATAAAATCGATTTATTTCTTATCAAATAAATCCTCATTTATTTGATAAGAAATAAACAAAAAATATAATTTTTGTAAAAACGAAGTAAAATAAATGTTTTAAATTTTTTCAATCTTTTTATTTTTTTTCCCCTATACTTTCCAGCGAATAGAAAATTTTCCAATTTCTCGATATCAACATGATACATCTTCCCTCCGGAAACGCTATCTCGTCTGATCTTTTACTTGAGTCAAGCATCTTCTCGTAACATTTTGGTTCCGCACGGTAAAGTTACTCCCTCAAGATTTGCTCTGGCATCCCTTATATTCCCTGTATCCAGTTTCAGCACCTCCCGCCATTCCTTGGATCCTATCGTACAACGCATTCCATTCGGTTTACTGTGAAATGCCTAGAACGTGCTTTGTGTCTTTTAAATGGAGATAGACTGCATTACTCGGATGCATGTTGGATATGTATATTTAATTTTTGAATCTCTTTTAACTCTATATATAAACTTCTATTTTTTTTTTTTATAAGAATTCCAATTTTTACAGCAACACCTTTCCGGCATAAACGTTAGGTAAAATCAATGCGATCAAGTTTGTGATATATGATAAGAAGTGGAGTCTCGTTATGGAGTAGCGTCCATTAACGACCTATACAAGCTATGGAACTTTATACCTGGTGCGACATAAACCACTAACCCCATATAAAAGTCATGGTGACACAACCTATTATGAAGGCTCTATTGGTGAACAGGCCATTTAATTTCTGTTTCCGATTTCTTTTCAGGCTGAGGTTTTTTCTTCTCAACTTGTAAATAAAAGGCCTCAAAGTGTTCGGCGCCGTGGAGAAAACGTTTCACCCTTTCGAGCTGTGCAGCAGGTGAGCTTTCAAAATGTTCTATTACCCAAATTTTACATTTTATCCTCGTATTATTTTTTTACGGGCTTTAACTTGAAACTCGAAAAAAAAAAAGTAATAGAGAAATTTTCCATCCTAATTCCGGAAACAGCAATGGCGGCGACGGTTCGCTTATCCGCCCTGAATATTAGGCTTCTCTTTGTATTATTACTATCCCAAATAGTATTTCGGGCGCGGAGGCGTGTACACATGGGTGTATATCCGCGTTAAGGGTGAATATTTCTAATATGTCGTGGAAACGTGCCTTAGCTCCCTTTCTCGCGGATTACCCTTGTTACCATTTAGAGTCGGGCTGCTTGCTGACTTTAGCATTTTATTGCCATCGAAGACGAATGGCGTCGCACTTAAACTAATGCCTCACGCCGAAACTATGGCTAGCAGTTAACAGCCAGTTACACTAGTTTCATTGTCACGTAACTTCATATGGTAATTCTTAGCAATTATGTCATTTAAATAAAAAATTGAGTAACTTGCAGAATTAATATTTTGAAAATTTATTTTTAAAAATATATTTAATTGCTCTCGTGATACCGGCTATTCTCAGACCATGGGTATGGAATGATTATGTAATATTATATTAAAAATTATTGAAAAAAAAAAATGATCGACTTTTCATATGAATCAGTTATTTGCTTATCAGAAACATTAAACCTGACGTTTACGAGATGTTTTGGGTCGAGTATGATGTTGGCTGACGCAGTGTTTGCTAATGTTTCAGGCTCTCCCGTGTGTTCCCGCCCGCAACCCTGGCCGGTATACAAGGTGAGTCGGCCCATAAAGCTGACCGTTTGTTAATAAATGGCTCTATTAAGCTAATTACATCCCTTATTAACATCTTAGGAAATTGTAACATTGTTAAAGGATATTTATAGTTCGTTCACGAATAAAATTCATTTTCGAGGGGCCATCTAGCCTGTAGGTTGTCAATATACATGAGTCCCCTAGGCTTTTTATTTTACTCGTGAATCTACTGTATCAATTTATAATTATAAGTAGCACGTCTCAAATTAATGAAAACTATCGGAATACAAATAACATAAGTAGAAGGCATGGACACTTGGCAATGTAATAAAATTTACGAACATGATTTTTTCTTAAAACGCTTTGGTACGATACTTCGACGTTATTCTTATAATAATCCACAAAAACGTTGTTAGATTTTCTTAACTTTCATCGTCAATGGACCTCAGGCGTATCATACACCCCTTTTTTATATCCGTTGAAATCCGCAAAAACCAATAGTTAATAATAGTTTAATGCAATTTCGTACTTTCCACTCGGCACCATTATTGCTATCCATCACCACGGCATATCGATTCTATATTACTGCCACTCATTACATTCACCAGTTTAAGTATTCGCAAGCATACGGAGCGTGGAAGCCGTGCGTTATTATTACACGGAAAATTATACAACGCGCCAAGAGTTAACCTGCCAAGGATAGTGATCGAGGATGCTCATTAAAAAAAAAATAAGCGAAACAATAATTATCATGTTTAACCTTTGGGACTTAAATTTAATATACGAGCTGGAATCTATTGACCCATATTAAAAGAATCCGAAGGAAAAAACTGAGTATTCCTAGAGATATCTCCTCCTCCCCTTTTTTTTCTTTCCTTCTATTAAGAGAATTCTAAGAATTTTACTCAAGATCATTCCGTACCCCAGTTTAAAGGCATCCCGTTACTGGCGCCCTCTCACAAAGTTTCCCAGATCGTGTATTTTTCTTGTCACGACCAACACGACAGTGGATTCTGCCATACATAGACAAGTCTCGTTAACACTGCCGCGCGTCAATCTCCGCTTGGCCGTTCGTTGCGCATACAAATGGTATTTCTTCAGAAACGAAGTCCTCGGTTTCCGGTAGCCGCATCAAAAATGGCCTTCGAGAAGTTATTTGAGTTTTGAACCTTCAGTTCAGGTCCAATAGGATCCTTTAGGGTCTGTAAAAAAAAAAGGACGTCTTGTCAAGGAAAGATCTTCATTTTCTTTTACGTGGTCAACTATAGATAATATACATGCGGACCGATAAGATAAGATCTTGATGTGAATCTTGAATGTTTTTATCGTTGAAACAAATCATTAAGTCAATTTGCCTTTAATTAATTCATCCCGAAACGTCAAATTGGAGTTGGCAGTAAATGTTGTTATGTCGTCATTAAAAGCGATGTACGTGTACAGGTAACATGTTCTTTTAACGTGTTACCCATACAGTAGGTAATACGGGGGTTCCGGGTTGTTAACTACAAATTTCATTACGCTTCTCCGAGATCGTATCGATCGTTAACAAGTCACGGAGACTTCATTAATTTATTATTAATATAGATATTTTTTAATGTTCGGAATGGTATAACGCGATACAGACCTAACGGTAACGTGATATATTCAGTAAACAGATCGGTATAAGGGATTTTTGGATTTGGAATTACTATCAAGATATCCTGTTCATATTTCGAATAATCTAGTCTGTACAGTAAGTTAACATTGATAACTTGGAATTACGGTATCTTAATTAATGGGAGATCAAGGATGCATAATCATAAAAGCATGGTTGTGCAGGTTGGTTGAAATTAATATAATCAGCCTATGAATACGTACATTAATGACTGCTATAGTCATGATTAATTAGTAAACTTGTATATTAATACGACTTTACCAACCAGTCGATTCCGTTAAATCTCTTAAAGATTCTTTAATATAAAAATGCAAATTATCCTTATTTTTATTCAACTTGCAGATATAATGCAAATAAAATTAAAATACGTATAGTGGGAAACGTGCAAAGTAAATTTGTAGAATATATTTTGAATATTTCCAAAAAATTACCATATACAAGCTTCTCACGCTACCGTAGTACGCTCACCCAAAAATTGTCCAATAGGTCAAAATAGTTTCAGAATCCAATTATAAATTCCCATACAAACTATGAAACGTAGCAAATACAACTTTGCCAATCGTCCAACTTATTCCCATTGAGCAATGCAGTTATTTTCTCACAATCATAAGAGAGAATGCGTAAATGTGCGTGATAGTAAAACCCGCAGCTACTAAATTCAGCCAAGTACCTATAGGTAGTAGTATCGCTATAAAGTCCATTCATGATCGCGCTGGTAGCCATAGAACAAGCACAGCGTACTCGTGCACCTAGTTAAAGTTATTACTTGACTATACAACACGTGCTATATACAGTGAAGTAATAGTAAGTGTAGTACTACAGCGATGTAAGAAAATAGAGAGTAAAAATAATCATGTAGAATCAATAAGAACATGACTCGTTACGCCCCTGAATTGAGGTACCTCTTACCAGTATGCCCAAACTGAATTGTTGTCATTATCCTTACGTCAGCAATTACCGATAGACCGGTAGGACTAGGGTCTACGCATCGCACAGCGTATGCGGCGATCGCGACGAAGGCGTGCAGCCGAAGTTGTTGTCAGAACGTTTTACTTTACTGCCCATAAAAGTACCGAGATTTAGACTGCAATACAGCCATGACGTATTGCCCTTGTATACGATCCTCGTCGTATCCGCCTTTGCCATGAGGCACGAGTCGTGAAAGGAGTAGCTGCAAAAGAGGAAGGAGACTATAGGATACAACAGATGATTGGAGGTTTGCGTAAAAGAATCTTATTTATAAATAGTTTAAAAGTATCACGAAAATAGATGAAATAGTGAGTCTCTAATAATTACAGTCGATCCTAGACTATTAAATATAGTTCAGGTTAGAAAGCGTGTAGAATACCAAGAAAACAATTACTTCTACGTCTATGCGCAAAATAGTCATCTAAGATAACTAACGAATCATCCGAGACAAGTACCTTCTAGAAATTATCTTGGGATGAAATATTAATGTATAGGTTACCTTCCAATGGCTATCATCATCCTTCTACGACTTAAGTAATCCGACGCCTAGTATTCGTCACGAGTACTAAATTTCAGAGAATATGACAAGCGTAGTTACAGTCCAGGTAGAAAGCGGAGTACGCGGTAGCTAAACTGTACGATGCACGAAATAAAGCACAGCGATTTTCTGGAGTTTCTCAAAATCAAGTAGATTCGAGATCACATAGTTCCTCGCGACATCGTAAGATAGTAGGAGGTTGCGTCGGTTTGTTTGTGTCTGGCATAGTACAACGGGTGGGGGTGTATAGTTATGGTAGCCCCAGGGGCAACACGGGACAGAGAGGGAAGGTTAGTTCACGGAACTGCCGAGAGATCGCTCCGGCGTCGTTGTTAGCTCGTCGGCTCCGAGCCGCGGACAGAGCTCAGTTGCCGCTCAGTTCGGCTCAGCGAGGCCAACGAGAAGAAAGGGGGATCTTTTGTGTGTGTGTCTCGCATTGTTCCGTAGAAGCTGACTACCTGACCCGACCCCACTGACAAACATCCTAATCGTGCTGCGATCATCATCGGTCCAAAGAGGGAAGGGATACCCTGGAAAAAAAGCGTTTGAAAAAAAAGGATCTGACTGCGGAAGAATAAAGACGGAGTGAAAATAGGACATCGAGGAAGGAGCCCGACTACGAACGATCCCTAAGTCACTTCGCGTGGTCTGCATTGACAGATATAAACTCGTGTTGTAAACGGCGCGCGCTCTGTATGAATCTCTCTGTCTCTCTCTGGCTGCTGCTGTATACATATATATGTATATGTGTGTGTATATATATATCTCTCTCTTTCTCTCTCGTAACGATGTATGGTAGTAACTAAGCAGGCGTATATGAGATAAACACGAGATTCAGGAAGAAAGTGTATAGATATAAAAGCAAAAGAAAGTGTAAGAAACCCGTGTATATACGATGTTTGGTGCGTCGTCGTATATATTTTAATATATAAAAAGGAGTGCAAGAGTTATGCTCAGGGTGACAGTTTTATTGGAGCAGGTGACATGCCGGCCGGACATGGTTTACTGGACGGTGTCTGCGCTAGTTATGTGTGCGTGGAAGCATTAGGCCGTTTTAAAGACAGAAATTGCCAAGTGTCTATGCGGCTGTGAGAATTCGCATGGGAACGACAATAAGTACTTGTGGAATACATTGACTGTACTAGATATTAGACTTGTCTGTCAAGAAGTTTGACGATTTCGAATGTGTGGTTTTTACTTGTTACGTGTGACACGAGTCTAAAGTGTTCCGTGTCTCTTTTTTTCTGTTTCAACGCATCTCGTCGCTGGATCCCAACGGATTACTTGGACATTAAAAATCTTGGATCGGACATCGTCGTTCCTTTTTTACTGGGATATATATTCCTTGGGTACGAATATTACTTGGATCATTATCACCGTGATCGCCACGCCAATTATCAACGTCATTTGGATGTACTTGAATCACGTGGTGTCGCGTCGTCGCCTCGTGGATACAATTTTTTTTGGATTCTCATCTTTACCCACTCAACGATTCCGTCGTCATCATCGGTACTTACGATTATATTTCTGTCTGCTGCTCTCTTTATCTTTATCCCACTGACGTCCACCTGACCCTCTGCTCTGTTCACCCCTCCACCTGTCTGCCGCGCCGCCACAAACCCTCCTCACTCTATCCCCTCCTGGCTCACTACACCACTACTCTTCCCTTACTCAACGGCCCGCTTTCTTCGGTCGCTCCGCTCTATCATCCTTTTCTGCTCTATCGTACCGCACATTCGGTCCCTATTTCGTGCACGCGTTCCCTCTGTTTACTATTTTTATCCGAACGTCATCATTGGTACCGTGATCGTTATTGGGATCGTTACCGCTATCTTACCAACGTCGTGGATCGTAATGATTGCAATTGCCTGAAATCATTGTCATCTGGATCAACTCCGCGGATCGCTAATAAAAAAACGCAAACGGCCGCAATCGTTATAATTCCAACGATTCATCCTCGCTATCTGCACCATCGCCGATCACGTGGCTTGCTCGACGGCGACGCTGTACGACAATGTGCACGCCGCACCGCTATGCGGTTCCGGCGTGGGCCACCCTGGTTCCGTCACGCCGATGGGATCAGCCACCGGAGCGGGGAATTCCACCGGGGTGACCTGGTGGGCCATGATGAACGGCACCCTCTACGAGGACAGCCCCCCACCCGTACCCCCGACCTCATCGCTCGTATCGATCCAACAACAACAGCAACAAACCTCCAACTCAGGATCTCATCAACAAGCCACGAGTCCCACGTCTCCTGGAGCACCGACGTCAGCAACGACAGCACCGCCAGCACCTACAGCCAGCGCGAGCTCGACCTCGCCGAGCGCCTCCTCGGTCGCGAGCAACAGCGCGGCTGGTCCACTTCACATACCGGCGAAAAGGTTGACCGGTACACCTGCCGGTGGTTCGACCTACGGCGAAGTTCCTTGCGTAGAACCGTCCGGGGCGCCAGGTGGTGCCGCAGGAGTCATTCGACACTCGCACTCCTCGTCAGCGGGGTCCCAGGGCGGTTGGAGTTACAGTCCACATCATCCGCAGGACGCCCATTACTCCTCCTCTGCCGGAGCCACAGCGGATTCGCTCAATCATCATCAGGCTTACGGGGGTACTAACCCCCCTACGTATTACAACCTGGCTGCGGATCCTACCTCGACTTCCGGCTCGTCCAGGGACAGCCGGAAGGCCGGTGCCACTCTGAGCTTCTGGTCGCCTGCTGCCGCCACGGCGGGATCCGCGGCTGCCGCTGGTGCCACGTCTGATTACAAGTCGTATAATTCCGGTGGGGCCGCCACAACGACCTCCTCTACAGGAGGCTCATCCTCCGGGGCTGGGGATCCCGCCGTCTCATCCTGCCATCAGAGCTTCTCGCAGAGCTGGTGCAATTACTCACCTTATACCACCGCCAGGCATCATCATCCGGTCGATACGGCTGGTCATCATCATCCCCATTCTCAGGCGGGGGTACCGTACCTGACGCCATCTGCGGCTGATGACCGGGGGAGGGTTGCTGCCGCGATGGTTGCCGCTGAAAGTGCTTTCCCTCATGATGGATATGGTGGACTTAGGAATTATGGAGCGCCTGAGCCCGTTACGTCCAGTCCATATCCACCTCCAGGTAAGGATCAATTCTAGCTCTATTTTAACCTATCCTATCGTCATCAAAAAAAAACATCACTTTCAACTCTTCATTCATACACAATCACTTATAGCAACAATCTCAATTTCACACTACCGTACGGTTTCCCTTTTCTCACTTGTATACATTCGGGCCTGGCTTGTAATCACTTGGCTGGGGTGAACGATCCCTTCGGAGTCGGTTGACGACGCGCGACCGTTCATATAACAGGTCAGGGTCGTGAGGATGGTGTGGTGTCGCGCGGCACCCATGCCACGCCGTACACTACTCTCCCCAGGGACAAGAGCCTGGGACAATGCGCCGCCACTGTCGTAAATTTGAGAACTCTCCCCGTAGCTAAATGAATATAGGAATACGCATCAGGTACGGATCAATAATACGGGCAACTATCGAAAATAAAACACATCTGTCTTACGCGAGTCACGAGATTCACGTGTTTGGCATATGAAAGCACGCGTATTTCACTCCTGCATATGTCCTACATATTACATATGTACGCTTCTTATACTTCAATAAGCCTCCCACGACGTAGAAATGATATATTCCCTCGCAATAACCCATATGTAAATACAACAGGAGTTACTGTTTATACACGACAAATCTATGCCGTGTCGTGACATCTGTGTAAATTTTTCGTTTAATTAGAAAAAATCAAACTTTATATAAATATTCATATATTTTATATACTCTTTTACTACAGTGCTCTGGTATATCAAAAATTTTGAAAGATTCAATTTAAATCTAGACTTCACGTCCCAACCAATGGGGGATCAGATACGAATACCTCACTAAATAAAATGAGGGATCCAATCGGCAGGACTAGCAATGCCAAGTTCCTCGCTGAAAGTACGAGTCATCGTTCATTCATATACATGTATGTAGGTGGTTGGGCCTCCGATCGTCGTTCCCTGTAAAACGTCGTCGCGCAAAGCAACGACGAGCGGCTCTGCCGTTGATGGTGGCGGTGGGTTTATTGGCGGCCGTAACTCGTAAACTCTGGCGCGCGCCTCCGATCAGCTGATCCGTTCCATGACCCGTACGGCACTCGGTCTTCCAACGGCCATTACCGACCTTATCTTTGGTCCTTTCGTTGTCATTTCTTCGCTACACTTCGATTGGCTCTTGTGGGTTTCAAGAGTATTTCGGTCTTTCTTTGTAAGTTAAAGCTGAACAAGGATGGGAACGTTACTAGGCCGATATAACATTTTTCTGCATCGGTTTTGATTGATAAATTAATTGTAATTTTACGGAATGATTTATCTTTGTAGGAATTTATGCGAAATTTTTAGTTTGGAAATAATTTGAACATTTTTATTTCTTGCCGTTCAATGCAGATCAAATTTTCATATTTCTTATTGAGGTTCGATAGAAGAGGATTGATAGACGATTGAGCTTTAAGAGATCTTCGGTGTTATCGTGTGACCCCTTTTCTCTCTTAGAACTTACAGAAATTCAATTTGTGAATTGATAATTGATCCCGGCCGACATTGCTCTCTGCCACTACCATAAAAGATATTTAATTCGTTTGTCGCTGAATTCAAATGGTAGAGAGTGTCATATCTATCTCTATCTTAGGACTGACGCACGTAGTACGCTGTTTAGTTTTTTTTTTTTTTTTTTTTTTTTTTTTTTTTTTTTTTTTTTTTTTTTTTCTTGAATAGAAGGAATAAGCAAGAAAATACATACGAGCCTTCTCCACATAATGACAAAATTTTTGTCCATAGATGAACTGACGGAAGATAGAGTGAACTGTCCATAGAGCGAACAATAGAACATGCTCAAGTTTTCGTCAAATCAAACAACTTCCGATGAGTGTTCAATCGAAAAGTAAAAAATAAATGAAAATTGTTCAAGAAAATTCATGAGAGTTTCGCCTTCGTTTTATTAGAATTTTAAATCGCAATAATACAACAGTCTCAGCCTAATCACCAGCTGTTACTATCAGTTTCTCACATTTTCCATCTTTCTATCAAACTGTCACACAACTCATTCGATTTAAAGTATCTCCTTTTAATTAGCGCCATTTCGATTACGGAATTGCATATATTAGCCAGATCCAGTCGCGCTTAAATTCTAACCCGTCGTGTAGGCAGATTCGCCTCTCGAGCGTACATCTTACATACAAAGTAGCAGCTACGCGCCATCGATGCTTTTCTCGCTCGCCAACAGATGGCAGCTGTATTATCTTTAGCCGTGCATTCGACGAAGGGAAACTCGTCGTCGCGTCACAACCTTATAGCAGTCTCTCGTACAATCTCGTCGAGTTACGATGCTCCCCCACCATGAACGATCCCATTCACTGTCATAATATGGATTTCAATGTAGCAGAAACAGAGTCCGGGACTCGTGCTCGAGTTGGAAGCGGGATAATGAAAGTAGAAGAAAACAATAATGAATTACACTTGTACAGTTTTTCTTATCATTGATAACAAAATTTATATCCATATTCAGAGTAGATCTTTTAGGATACAAATATTTTACTTTACACTTTTTCTCCTAGAATTTATGTTATCGTTGATTAATAATAAAAGGGTTAAAAGATGACAATTAACTTTTAACGCTAATTTTTTTTTTATCTTACTAGACACATTGGCGTGTATGGAGATAATTTGAATATTTCCCTTGAGGTTGATTTTTGTTTTTTTAGATAGGGGTAAAGTGCGAAACGATTAATAATGCTACAAGAGGGTTTAGTCGTAAATCCAGGATACGTAATGCTGATGGCATTGACTTTTCCCCTAAATTGGGGTTACTCTGTCCCAACACGCGACCGTCTCCTGCCTGTGTAAACTATTCGTATGCTGTTTCACGTCTACCGTCGTAGCTAACTCTACTGGTGTAGTCGTAGCAATCCCGTATACAGTGGATCAACTCGTATCGGAGTAGCACATGAGAGTTCTTTCTGCGCATCAGTGTTATTATAAAACTTGAAAAACAAAAACGTTGATACATGGAGGAATGACAAGGTCGATTAGTGATAATTAAAATTCGAAAAAGAGTCATTAGTGCCGTTTATTCAATTTCGAAACAGTATATGATATCGATAGTGTTAAATATTCTCTTATATAAAAATTCCCGCCGATTACGCTTAGCATGTTCAGACACTGAGACTCCTCTAATTATAAATATTTTTTGATATTTTTTATCGGTTTAAACGCTCGAAACGTATCGTGCTGTGAAATTTTTTTTTAAAATTCGTATAAAGATAAAAGAAGACAGACTGGTCAAAAAGGAGAGTCCTAATTGATTCATCACTCAATCCAAATGTTCGCGTACCTCCATTGGCGTATTGCGGCTTCTATAATCATACGAATCCTGACCTTCGTCAAATAATTTACATATTTTCACGTTTTAGTGGGCAATAAATTCACGTCAGTTAGGCAATCGCGAGCGACCTAAGAGGATGAGAATCGCAGGGCGACCGAGAGAAAGTTTTTATTCGCTCTTATAAAGTGTCTACATATTTGTAATTCTCGCCTGTGCAATGTTTTAGTCGAATGAGAATGCGACGGGATACGTATAACGTGGGCGAATAGCTTAATATCTACTTGTATATATTCTCGACTCGATACTGGATCAAATTGACTCGCCTTTCTTAAAAGAGCCGTAGCAGGAACTACTAACCGTGCTGCAAAAAATACACCCACGGACTGCGTCCCTTCGTACGGTTAGTAGAAACCGGTCCAATTATATCGTACCGCTTTGCTGGCAACTCTGTGTATACCTATGCGTATGCACGAGTGCAGATCCTTTAGGTTTTGGTCGTGGACAGATACATTTGAATTTTCATGACGGGAGGCATTAGGGATAAATTGAGGAGTTTATTGAAGGTGGTAAAATCGCATTTTGGAATTATTGTTAATTGGAAAATATAAAAAAAGAAACTTTAGACTGTTGATTTGGAAAGGACAGTTTTGAATTTGGTTTATGGTTGGAAAATTTTTGGATAATTTTACAGCAGATAAATTTATTTTTCATTATCAGCTGTTTTCTGCTTGTAAATACCTATTGGTTTTGGGATATGATTTAGAACGACACGATTACAGTTTAACGCTATTAATTATATCACTGACGCAGAAAAGTCAGTACAAAATAACTACAAATACCAAGCTATTAAACACATGTTTCACTGAACTTATAATTATTTAATACGGAATTAATAGATTGCAATTTGCATTATTTAAATACGTATATACCATTACACGCTGGACGTAGTATCGATGTTAACCAATTATCATTATCGATAGGATGCACTTGAAATTAAATTAAAAAATATTTGAAATTTTTTTCTTGTTCCGAAACGTACCCTTCGTCCACACATTACACTATGAGGAAGCAAATTTTATATCAGATATTAATTGCCTAATTGAACCCACGAATACCTACACATATTAATTCACGATACATGAAATATCTAAATATAAGTTTAGTCTTAGATAATATTATCTAGCAATATTCTCAATGTCAGAGGCAAACTAATTGTGTTAAGTGATGTGGGGTTCCTCCCCATCTTCGTTGTTTCCTGCAGGTTCCCTCGCGGGCGTCGGCGTGGGTGTCGGCGTCGCGGGGATGGGCGTCGGTTGCGGCAGTTCGAATCCCTTGGAATGGACGGGCCAGGTGACAGTGAGGAAGAAACGCAAGCCCTACTCGAAGTACCAGACCCTAGAGCTAGAGAAGGAGTTCCTCTTCAACGCCTACGTCTCAAAGCAAAAGCGATGGGAATTGGCGCGCAATTTGAATCTGACAGAGCGCCAGGTAAAGATCTGGTTCCAGAATCGACGAATGAAGAACAAGAAGAATAGCCAGCGTCAGTCTCAGCAGCAGAACAACAACAACAACAGCAATGCGAATAACGCCAATCATCATGGAGCCACAGGCAGTCATCATCATCCCGGAAGTGGCCACGGACCCTCGAGTCACCACGTGGTCGCGCAGGCGCACCACGCGAACGGTGCGACCAAGCATCATCAGTGACCCGTGGCCTTCTCTGGGGTCGTCTTCGGCCACCATCCCCATACCTCATCCATCCATGGGGGCAGCCATAGCCTGTCCGTAGGCCACAGCCATAGCCTCCACGCTCCCCAGCCTCAGCTGACCACGCCGCTGCCCCATGCGACAGCCACCCCAGGTCCCATACACGCATCGCATACGCATTCTTCTCATCAGCTGACGCACGCGGCTCAGCAACATACCGCACTACTTCATCAGACACCCCATGGCTTGGCTGTCTGAGCGCAATTTCCGGGACTCGTCTGACTACCCCAGAGAAAAGCCTCTGTCGCCGTACAATTACAAAGGGACATTGGTACCAGCATCTTCTCAACCCAGGATTCGACTTGGAAGAGTGAAGCGAGATAATGATGAAGAAGCGGAAGTACATAGAACCCCTGTTCTGGATCCGTGAACGGCGAACTTTTAAAGACGTGCCGTGATCAGGAGTTCGGGCGCGAGATACTCGGCCCACGTCGAGCTATAGTATATACATATAAATAATAGGTGAAACCGCGAAGCAGAAGATCCGAGGAAGAAACAGAGAGACTTGTATAGAGTGTGCGTGAGTGTGCGTGCGTGCGTAGGTCGTGCGTTGGCCACTACGATCCGAGGAGTTTAGCCGAACTAGAGGAAAAATGTTGTGCCGACTTTGGAGACTCCAGGAGAGAAGGAAAGTGCGCGCCACCACGCTGAGCAATCTGTCCAGCCCGTAATACGATAGTATTCCTCCAATTATACTATAATGCATTATTAGTGTCACTTAGTGTTTTTTCTTAACCCTCGTGTATTTACTTTAAAGCGCGCTGCGATCAGCCCCGTGCACTCGCGCCAGAGGTACTATGGACGGATACTTAGAGAAAATTTGCGCGGGGCTAGTTACTTAACTGCGCTCCTGCTATTTGTGATTACATAGCGAAAAGACAATTTGGCTGAGCGAAAGGTCCTTCGTTTTTGAAAAACGAAGACAATGGGTAAGGCCAAATTTTTGGAAGAAATTCTTCCAATACTTTCACCAAATCAATTATTATAAATATATAGATTCTATGCATATAAGAATATATTACCAGTGATAATCCCAGTGATAAGCTCCCTAAGGATAGTTAAACGTATTAAAAAGAATTTTTCGCTTAATAAAAAAAAAAAAATGAATAAAAGGGAATTTTGCGAAGAATACGAGTATCCGAACCACGCGACGATCTCTCCAAAATTTTCTCCTACCTATCCGACCCTATAGAGAACAGTCACTGCATCCTAAAAAGTGTCTCTTCTCGTTGCTCAGCCAAATACAGTGCAAACGCAATAGCACCGAGTCGCGAGATAAGTAAGGAGATAGTGTAAAACATGCGAGTAAAAAAAAATGCGAAAAAAGAAAAGAAAAGAATCATCCCCAAAAGAATTCTTTATAAACGGTCATCTCCAACAAAAAAAAATGTCGTACTCATCGCCTACCAAGGATCGCAACAATCGTACCTATGATTCAATAATTGTATGTAACCAATTTTAGATTAAACGTACTCACAGTCATTATACCGAGTGGCGCGTAGTCGTTCACTCGAACGTGTCCCGCCATCATGTACTCTATCCCACCAGCAACTAAATCGGTGCATTTGCGAACTGACTCGCGAACATGAAAAAAAAAGGTACTTAAAGGACGAAGACACTGCAACAGTGTAATACGTCATTGTCAATCATGGCAGTGGATAACAAGAAAGAGCCAGCGAGTCTGCTAGTTAGAAAGTATTCGGTCGAAGGACTGACAGTGTCCAAGACACTTAGATTTTTGACCGATTTGAAAGAAAAAAAAAAACATAAAATGAAATTATATGGAAAAGTTCAGCAACGTCCAAAGGTGTCAACAGCCAGCATTTACTAAGGGATGTTCAGTCTGTTGGTAATCAACTCATTCGAATGTGAAGCGAATTTGTCACTACGCGGTTCTCTCGTCTCTCTCCATCTCCTGAGATCTTGACCGGATGACGTAAGGGACCTGTCGAGCCGTTTTAATTGACCCTTCAATGTCAGGTCCTTCAACCCTTTGCATTGCTATGAGTGATACGGACTGCGCGACGTGTGTACAGTCCGAGTAGAAGTGCCACGGGACGACAGCAAGAAACGCATAAATGGATTCTGCGTGCGCGGATGCAGAGCAGCGCGGTGGAAATGGTAATCAATGATCGATACGAGAAACGGAGTAGATAGAGCGTTAGGAAGCATTAGAAGAGTTTAGAGGGATCTACTTGTGTATTTAACCTGTGAAACTGGGTTCGGACAACTGTATAGTTCTGCCACGGTACTATAATAGTTATTATGTAACGACGATAATATAATACAGTATGAGTAACAAAAGTAAAAGAACTTAAAGGTTAAGGATAAATGAAATTTTAATTGAAAAATCATGGATGCCGGTCGCGACCCAGTCACCGCGTCAGCTAAGCTTCGCAGCAGAAAAGTTGTAATTAGTAATAATTATTATATCGATGACGATGTTTATTAAGATTATTAAGATTATTATTATTATATTATATTATATTATATATTATTATTATTATTATCATTATTATTATTATTATTATTGTGAGCGTCACGTTAATATTATGTTATTGTTTTTATTGTGTGTTGTTTTGTATGTACCAATCAGCCTATAATAATATTATTATGACGATGATGATAAAAAAAAAAGAACGATCCAACTGATAAAGAACAAAATGAAAATGGTGTTATTAAATGTGTATATTATCACGATCAGCTGCTGTAGATATGTTCCGACGATACAGTTCTCAGTACTATACCAACTCCCTTAACCCCTCAAAGTGCGCGCGAGAATCGTCCATCCTTCGCAGTCACTATCACCTTATTTATGAATCCTGGGTATGGCTTGTTATGGAATTCATGAATTCATCTCTCCTCGAAGCGAAGTCTTGACTTTTATTTCTATCGTTCTTAGAATCCATGCGCAGCTGCATTATCGAGACTGTACTCGCATACGTTGCACTCATTGTAGGATTGCTATTTTAGAACTGCAAGAATATTTTAAGGGAGTAAACCCTCTAGATACGAATTTAAAGAAATGACTGGATGAAAGTGAGCTAGGCCTCGTTTGTGGAAATATTTAATTGCCTCCTGCCGCGTACCGTAAAGTGCATACTGAATAAAAATCTGCACATGTGCAAATGTACGCATACAGAGTGGAAATATATGGATATTAAAAAAACGGTCGATAGAATAGATTGGCAGCAGAGATTTTTTTGTTTCGCTCTTGGTTCATTGTTACTACTTTTTTTTTTTTGTATTAATCAGTCAATTCTACTTGGACCCATTGGACGTTTTTCATTGTGGTTTCGTTAATATTGAAATTTCAGAATGGTTTTACGATCGATTTGACATTTTTCGTCGGTTTAATAATACTTGATATTCATCTGTTCTTGAATGATTGTAATTTATTTGTTTGTTTTTTTTTTTGATTAGTACGAATGGAAAAATTAATTTTTTTATTTATCGTTATTGTTATATTTTTAATACTTTCAAGGAATTCATTTGTATTTCTTGCGTACACATAATTATAGCAAAATTCGCGTCATCGTTAACGGCTTCACTTTACGATGATATTCTTCGTGTTACGTGAATTTGTGATTTATGCGATCGGTTATGGAATTTTGATAAAGCTACTTCGAATGGGAAACTTCAATTAATGAAATATTAAGTAACTTTATCCGATAGACAGACTAACGAAATCATGACTGATAAATATTTCGCATTCATATATCTGACTAAAGTCTTCGACGGGTTTCTATAGCGAATCGCACGATTTACACGTGTAGTTAACAAAAATTATTTATGAACAACACACAAGGATTAATGTCAATTTTTTAAATGACAAATGGTAAACACTTACGAGATTGATGGTATCTTAGTACCTACCTATTACTATAAAAAATTCCTTTACTCAATCGTGACTCTCTGTTTTAGTTCTATATGTATAATTAAGTATAAATAATAGCGATATAGGTATATATATACATATACATACACTATATATATATATGTTATATATATGTATATATACACTATCTGTAAATAAAACAAAAAACTTATTCCTGTATCGAAGTGCAATAATAAAATATGTTAAATTAGTGCCAAAGTAAAGCCGATGCGGAGAGAATTTGCGACACCTTTTCACTCAAACTGTACTAATAGGCATAAAAATGCGATTTAATGTAGACTGACAGAAAAATGAATTATCTGATTTTCATTCGATATCGTATCCTTCTTTTTGGGTCTATTGAATGGAACCTCTGACAATATAATGAGTATCGTTGAGCCATTCGAGAAAACACTTGAGACACTATTGTGGACGATATTTTCGAATAAAATTGAGATTCTGCACGCGTAGCGCATAAATAAGAAAAAGTAATGCGAAAACTTGCTGTTAGATTTCGAAAAAGTTAAATCGATAATCGCTCGACGGATTGCGTTGGCAAATTTTGTAAATAATTTCTGTGTACTTAAATGGTAAAAAAGCACTCAAGTATGAAAAAAAAAAGTTTCTGAAGTAACGGACGTTTACGTTTCCGTCGTGAAGTTGGATGCGTGACTGTTGCAATCGCACGAAGTAATAATGGTACGCGCAATTAGCATGACGGATGTTCACGTTCTTGATTAATTGATACTTAAATGAACTTTCAAATGACAAACAACTTCACGCCGGTAGATGATCGTTGTCGTCCGTGATATAAATATATATATATATATAGAGAGTTAAGTTTAGAGTCATCGATAATCCGCCGATCCTTGCTGGGATTGATGACGCGATTCAATGGGAAAATTTAATTTCTTTTCTTTTTCGATACCACAGGAGAACCATTAAAGTAATAAGTATTGCCTATAATCAATCCATGTCCCAGATCCACCGTATATAGCTGCCGAATTAATGTATTATAAATGTACGTGTATCTCTGTAAATAAAGGCCTATCTTATTTACAAACTTTAAAACGTGCTCTGAATAATTACGAATAAATTTGGAGTTTACGGCATTTGTTAATTAGAAAAATATTCATCACCGTCATACACAGTAACATCGTCATAGCATGGATCGATAAAACTTTGAGTATTGGAATAAGTTAGGGCTTTATAATATATACGCATTATACCAAAATGTATAATTGTATTAGCAAAATTTCACGAGTTCACGTTATTGACGTAAAGAAGTATTTCTGTAACGTACATGATGTATCGATACTGACCATGAAATTAATCATCGTGCTATTAGTTGCAACACATGTAAAGGGAGTATTTAAAAAAAATTGACATAAGTATCGACTTTCCAGAAAACATCGAACATCTAAGAAATTCAGTAAATTGGCAGAGATTCGTACTGTAATGGCAGGTAAGTGGAGTACGCCTTACGTAAATATTGTTAATGCAGCCATCGAAGATAATTAAGTTCCAAGAATTCATATCGATCTCAACCAGACGACATTTGAAAAATTCTCAAGCACGGTAGAAATCAAGAAGGAAAATTACGTATACATTATTATACAGTAACTACGTACAGCAGCAGTTTACAAACTGTTCGGATCTTATTGATCTGCTCCCGTAGCTACCGTACGTAACAGCGGCTGTCTTGTTTCTCAAGCAATAGTCTAATTACCACGAATCTTACTTATAATTATCAATCAATGACTATGGAGTTTCAGAGAGTAATGTTTACTGTGTATTCCTTCAAATCACACGATACGTTCCGTCGAACAAATTTGCAATTAAGTTTGCAACTTCAAGTCGATTGCAGATACAAAAACATTGTTTCTACTTAGCATTGCATTGTGCAAAAATTCTTGCAACATCTGCAAGAGATCTTGCGACCTCGTACCGTTGGTTCATCACTTGCTTGCTCTTTTTCTTCCACGAGAGAATACCACGTAAATGATTGAAAATGGAGTTAAGGCTGATTACTCAGATAGACTGCATACAAGTATACGTGCACAGTACTATATTTAGAAAACATGTAAAAACTATAGAATCCTTAAATGGGATGCTGAGTACTTGGGTATACAGTAGGAAACTATATGAATGCATAATACAATAGTGATTATACTAGATTGGAATTACGTACTTTTTAATCGAGTTTTCAAACGTGATTAAAATTAATATCATACCAATCACAGAGTATATTTAACTGATACGAAGATTCGAAATGCATATTAATGTTTCATTTGTGATATTGATCTTATCAGTAGACACATTGTCGCAATACTAATATTATTTTATTATGGATTAAACAGTATCGTATGTGAGTTTCAAAATATATTTCAGCCCTGTTTTTTAATATTTCTTATCAATTATTTATTATGAATTAATTGCTATTTATTTTTTACTCGTCTACGAACTCTGAGTTCCTTAGGCAATAAGCAGTTTGGCTGACGTTGCTGAAAATTTTGTATCAGCCTTTTCGCGATAATTTATTCGTCTTGCAAATCGGTCTTGTAAACATTTGCTAAACAATTATTTCCCATTACGAAATAAAGCCAAGTGTCCTCCAAGTCTGATCCATATACACGTTCACTTATACAGTCACCAGCTGGCAATTATATATCAGGGATAAATTAGTTCAGAAAATCTACGAGCAGCCATGACCGGGAATGTGTTTAACAAGGCCAAATGAAAAATGTCGAAACAGCCAATTACACTGATATAAAGAGTTCGTTCACTCCGATAACTTTTTTCCATCATTAATATCTATATATACAGGCTATAACATCACTCTTATCACCCAAGTTAAATCTAGTATCCACGGATGAGCCGCCACCACTTATGCTTTACGGTTTTATTGTTATCGATCATCGTATACGTTGCTGTGCATGATTACGATTATTTTGAAGGATCTATATTGTTATAAGAGAAAACATTGACCGAGATCATGTTCATCGGAGAGCAACTAGATAATCGAATTTCTTATTTATAATTTCATCTCGTTATACATGGTGTCTGAAATATACATGGTTGATCAAAGGTATTGTATACTTGCGTATGTTTTATAGCTTTCAACAATTTTTTTTTATTTAGTCTCATATCGATAATTCTGTTTATTGACTTTCGATTAATTGAAAATATGTTGATTATTTTTTTATTATTGATTTTTACCAAGTCCACTGTACACGTATACTATATGGCTCAAGAGATATCAGTACGAAATTGTAGCTGAAGTAAATGCAATAATGGCTGGGTGTTCGTCTCGGTTCGTTAAAAGGTAATGGTGCATTATCACGCGCAGCTTTAACGAGCAAAACTTCGAATTACACGGGCAGTTCGAGACCAAAAGTTTTCAGCTTGCAATGCAGGAAACAATGGTGCATTATTGGTTTCTGCAGAGACTTACTCCATGTACTTCGAATTACTCCATGTACTACAGACATTTGGTACACGTATAAGGAAATGAAATAATTTTGGAATGATTTATTACAACAAAAAAAATGATAACGGTGATAAATATTTTATCAGTTTTATTCTTGGTTTGATTGGATAATATTTTCAATTAGAAAAATAGTACAGAGTGACTGGTGGTCAAGTAGCCTTTTTTTTTATTAATGGGACAATCTATTATCATATTAATTTTGAAATTGCTTACCGTAGATAGTATTTTCAATTTATCACCGTAGTCGGAATTTTAATACATTTTATAACATACTCCGTAATGTGGGAATGATAATTATATTAGGAATGTACATGCGCTATGATATTATTTTATGTGACGTCTTGTCGTTAACTTGATGGCTATTAAATCGTCGGATTGTCATACAACTAGGTACCTGATAATATTTCGTACGAATTGATTTCTTCAAATTAGTCAAATAATATTTTTACAGCGATCTTATATTTATTGAATTTATATTTTATTATATAGATAAATCATCACGATATTTTTCATGTCAATCTAATTGTCGTTACGTGTGACTTTTTGTATGGTTAAAAATTACATTGGTTCTCGTCTGTATTAACCAGTACGTCGCCAGTATTCCTGGATCTACGAGTTATACGGGATACAGCAGCCATGTTGGTCCAAACGTCTATATCGTTGCGCAGGTATACGGTTCAGGCATACCCAGCTGTATATATGTGGTCTATGGTATAGTATATTAGGTGAAATAAGAAAATTGACAAACCTAGAAATATTGTCAGCTCCAGTATCCGGCTGCTAAAGTCTCCAGCATCTAAAAATCTAGGTCAACCGTCCGACTTTCCATCGATAGAAAAAATCGGTCGGTCGCTCAAGGAATGGCTGCCATTCTACGTTATATATTGCTCCAGGTATAGAATGGGTGTCAACCCTTCCGAGATTACCGTATGTAAAAAAATGTTTCCACTACCCAAGTAACTTTCTAATTCGTTTTCTACCCTTGTACCTATACCGCATTACGACCAGACTCACTGCGAAGGAATGATTTTGATTTTTTACATGTAAAGTACAATATTTATTACATCGAATGACATCATTAATATATTTATTCGAAGACCACCTGTAAGTACTGTATAATAAATATTATATATATCATATGATAAAACCTGATATTTTTATCACTCTACGAGGTTTAATCAAGGTTGCGAAACGTAATTAAAATTTTTATCCGCTGTAACGATCCCTTAGTAATTTTATCAAGTTAGTGAAAGCCTGTCGACTCGCCTGAAATCCATAGGATCTTAAAATCGAATTTTATTAAAATTCACCACTGTCGGTCCGACTCACAAATCGTGTCCTTCGTCTTTTTACAAATCCTGTGTCACGTATAAGCTAGCGATAATTTTGTGCCACGACCCATTCCGTAAGGTACACTTAATTTTTCGCTTTGGCGAACACGAATGAAGTTGTCGCTTTTCAAGGCTCGAAAGGTCCTATGAAATATTCATAAATGTCTCTATGCAAAACATCAAACCGTGCGAGGGTATCAACCCCGTCAACTCCAATTCCCAACAGCCAGTCGCCACCCTTGGTCGTTTAACGAACAATAAAAAAGCATCGCCCAGCCATTATTTATCAAATTTAGGAACCGCCTACCAAAATGTATACCCGGTACGAGCCGCAGTCATTTTTAAAAATGAAATTCTCATTTGTTTAATTTTGCAAAAAATGTGTGTACCTCATTTATTAACGATTTTAGATGATTGCTGATATTTTTCAAAATTTATATTCAGCTGCTTATATTTTTTGCACTTTCTCGTCGCTACGTCTTACAAGCTGCATATGTACAATATTTCACGTGTACACCTGCGCTCTTACTGCAAAGTAATTTGTACAGGGCTAAGCATGGCGTCACTCTACGATTTTCATAATTCTGACCCGAAGGTTATTCGGTATCCACCTTCTCCTTCATTACTAAGTTAATAAGGCGGTGTCTCTTAAGCGGCGATAGGTAATGACGTCAGTCGTTTATAATACCAGCAATATAGTCATTTGTTCATTTAGTCTCTGCACAGTAAAATTATACAAGATTATTCAGTAAAAACGAACCAACCGAATTTAACTGTATCATGGAAATTCATTAAAATTTTCATAACGCACTATCGATGTCATTGCAAGACATGTAAACCAGTTGCAATTGCACAATTCCAGCTTATAGGAGAGTAAATTTGTGCTTGAGTCAAGTTGGGAGAGTCACGCTAGATCGCTCCCTCTGCGAAATTATCTGAAATCGTAATTTTTTGCTGTACAATCACAAAGACCAATGCTCTTTTTTATGATAACTCGGAAGAATACCAAAGAAGCACGAGAGAAGAAAAAAATGATGAAAATCAATAGGTCCAATAGAGATTGGTGCGCCATGATAAATCCGCTGGCACCAATCAGAGTTTCTATCCCCAGTCTAAGGTATATATATTTTGACGTATATGTATGTATATACATGGTACATATCCAAGTGTATACGTACCCCACCCACGAGACAAACATCCCAAGTAAGCAAAGCCGTAGCCCGTCTCGGTTATTTCATCCAGATTGAATTCCATCTCGCAGAGTCAGTTCGCCGTGTTTCTTCGTGGATATGAGACTAGGGGGTGAGTCCGGGGCTAAAAGGCGGCATTATAGCCGGAGAGGTAAGAGGTCACGGAAAACCGGGGGGACGGATACACGAGTGGGTTGGGAGATCCGGACTGTCAGAATGGACTACGGGGGCTACAGGACGCTCAGCCATGATAAAGTAAAACCGGGCTGAACCATGCGGAGAGTTTCAGAGGATTACGTTCTCGGTTTAAGTATGGCGGAATAGGGCAGTGAATGGCAGTGAATGGTAGCGAATGGTAGTGTATAGGAGTCTATGGGTGGACAGACCGTTTGCTTTTATTTAAGTTAGCCCATTCGGGTATTGCGTAGCAATTACATTAAAAGGCAGACGCCCAGTTAAAGAGAGCAACGGAGGAGCGATCTGGAGGGATGGAACCAAAGATGAAATATTATTAATTTTTTATACACGATTTTTGAATACAATTTATTTTTTGAATTTGAAAATTCAAAATCATTTTTTAAAATACTACGCGTTTTTATAGCGGTAGGAATAAAAAAGTGGTTTTTATGTAAAAATTTGCTTTGTCGGTTATTACGTTTTCGAGTAGTACAAGGCAACAGATAGAATTTGTAAAAGGTATATCACAAAGTCTTAAATCAATCAATCGATTAACGTTTTGCATTGTATAAATTAAGAGACATTTTTTAATTGAATATTCGCATTCGATATTAAGATAACCACGTGGAACTGTCAAAATGACATATTTCTTCATCAGCTAGTTGACTTTCTACATCTCACCAGAAACCCGTTAAACTATCGTTAAATCTCAAAGTGAAATAAAAGCTAAATGATAATTGTTTTACGATCTTTTGAACAATTAGACTTCCGGAGTGTCAATTTCTGGTTTTTATCACGAGTGCAATAAATTTTTTGCTCGAGTCGCCCGGGAATCTTTTCTGGAGAGACCTTTCAGTATTTTTCACAGCGTGTCGTCCAATTTATTTGGCAACATTGTCTGTATCTATACATCAGGCTATATAGTGAATAATAAAGAAATGGTCTCTAAATTGATTATTATACGTCAAGCATATGATATTTTACAATGTACCTTCATTCGTATGGCATATATTTTCACCATTTATATTCTGCCATAATTATTCGTAAAAACTCGACAACCTCTAGACACTTCGTCCGCTTCATTTGCATAGTCTCATGAAGATTCACTGCTTCTCGTACTTGTTTTACACTTCTTGTACGCCTGCGCGCAGCTGGGAAGAAGAGTTGGTTACTGAGAAACCATAAGATACAGATTTGTCCCTTGCAGTACAACATATTGTATTACACCGCCTGACAAGCTTACTGTGTAGTATTCTTACCCACTCTATCCACTGTTACGATCGTACCAGTCATTCTGTACAAAAGAAACGGGTTAGATTCTGCAAGAATTCTTAAACGGAATTACTATCTACAAGTTGAGATATTTCTTGCAGTCTTTTATCTCTATAATTAGCGACTGCATGATCATCTCGGTGTAGCAATCGGAATGGTTTCGAGTGAAACGTTCTTTTTTTTTTTTACAAAGACATTGGCAACTTTTCATTCCCGTCGTAAATTCTTACGAGACGGCCACCTCGCGCAGTGGGACATTTTGTTTCGTGTCGCGTAAGAAAGTCACGAAGGACCCGAACGAAGGGCGCAATGAAATCTTACGAGAATTCCACGTAGATATAGATGGTACCCCGTATACTTTGAAGGAAGGAAACCATCTTTATCGTATCTTCCTCGGATCCCGAAGAAATCTAAAAATAATCCATGGCATATATATACATATGTATAACAGTTCAACCAATCGCCTCGAAGCTGGACAAAAATTATTCCGTTAGGTACAAGATGGGCGGAGTGTTTGTGAAATGTGAAAAAAAAATGGATTCTGCAGAAAATAATTTCACGATCTGAGATGGGCGAGGGGCGTGGGGAGGGAGAAACAAATTTTTTTGAAAGAGGGGAGTGTCGTACGGTATCCATTTACATGGTGGATTAAGGGATAGGAGAGAAGTTCGAAAGTTGGAAAAGGACCAATAGATCCAGCGACGTGCATCGGAAGAGGAAGAATGATATTTAAAAAAATTGGCCGAAGATACCGTGGGACTGTATTCTTAGAAGTGATCGTACGAAATACCGGTATTTACAATGTAGCTGTACCGCATTTAAAATATTATCCATAATATATAGGAGCCGCCATGTCGGCGTTGAAGTGTTGCCACGGGATTGCACGCATAGTAGAGCCCGCAAGTATTTAATACGTTTTGGCGCATAAATTGACGAGTATATGGGGCATTATGGAGTGGGACACCCGGGCCGCAAAAATCCCACTACTCTGATGCCAAGCTCATTGTCTGCCTTCCCTGAAACTCATGATCTTTTCCTGCATCCTTGTACGTATAAATACACCCTTGGTAGCTTCAACGTTCCGGGAAGAAAGGACCAATTTATTTATTTGCCCTGCGAATATCCCACCTTTTTCTACTCTCCGCCATACTTAGTCTCCGTTTCGAATCTTCCTTTACTTTTTTTTTTCACCCGATCCCCAACTTCATTCTACGCCACCTCCAGCCTCGTCCCTTGCACCTCTTTTCTTATCCTCTTGCCGACTGACGCATCCTGACGACTCTTCTCCCCGCTATTTTGCCGGAATACATAAACTCGAATGTCTACGTGTTCGGTTTCATATTTTCACCATCAGCAGCTCGCGTGCATTTAACCAGTCGGTTTATGCGCATGCAGATACCCGGACTCGGCTAATAATGCAGTCTCCGTCACGTCGTCGTTTTGCCCGCTTTATACGACTCTTTTATATGGTTAAATGTCAATCGTTTACTGGCTAGGTATAATCTCTTTACGATAATTTCAAGTCGATGCAAATGGACTGTACGGAAGTCAAACTTGATCACGTCTGATTTTCGTGGCATTGTCAATGACTATTGTACACTAGGAGATTATCGCGATTTACATAATTATTCCTGACAAGATAAATCCCCATTTAGATGCACCAATCTAAGCTTGCATATAGAACCGATGAGTGCATTGTGATATTGGCGGCAGTATTGTGAAACAGATGCAAGACGCTATAGATGCATACATAAATTCCCATGATCCTCTGGGCTATATGCTGCATTAAACAGGTGCATATACCTAATCCATATAATATACGACAGATGCAGGTACCAGTATGATATCCTTTTACAAGAGATAAGCATAAAATTTTTTTATTTAATTTATTACCTTTTTAATTTTATACTTATAACTAATTATTATTGGTTGCCACATGAATTCTGCGTGAATATTGCAAACTTTTTTTTTTTACTAGAGAAACTTGTACGTTATGAACTTTCTCACAGGGTCCGTTTTGAAGTGAAAGATCAATTACTTAGAGTATGCCACTTTAGGTAATTCCGGATGGATCGGTAATTATATTTTTGTACAGTTCTCGTAGCTGTGCTCCATTAATTTTTAATTTTCAACGACAGAGAAAAATCGAATGATAGCTTCGACCAACGCAACAAGATGCTGGTTACAGCCATTAGCTTAATAAAGATACTTCGTTAAGCAGTTCACCACGATGCAATAGCATTCTGAATACCCTCAAGATACCTACGAAAAGTACGAAACCAAAGCCTTAGGCTCGGTTTCCAAGTGCCTGGAACGACTGCTCAAGGGTTAACAATGACTATTCATGGGGAGGGTAATTGTGGGTAATCGTTTATGTGTACAGCGGCTACAAGGAGGCGTCAAGTTGACGTGGAATAACCGATCCCTTTGCTGAGATAATAGCCAGTGTTCCCAGTGGTACGTATAAAAACGGAACGAATGGTCAGCGTTCGGTGAACAGTCAAAGCCTTTACACTATTTGCCTTTACACAAGGATGAACTGTGATGAGATAACAGAATTAGATTCTAGCTAATAATTTTACTTGTGAAATAACATTGGCTGTATTTCTTAATTTTTAAATATTTTTTTCCATTTTCGAGTAACGGAGCGTTCATTCGAAATACTGCTTTACGGTAAAATGTCGTTCATTTATTTTCCAAGTTTTCTTCGAATCTAAGTCACATGTATGATGATTAAACAAGAAAAGCGTTGACCTGACATCTTGCTGCTGGTTTTATATGAAATATCTATTCGCATGGATGAATTTTACAAAATTTTACATAATCGCAAGAAAGCAATTCTTACGCCTCATCGGTACTGATATAGCGATAGGCTGTAGAGCATTAACGCATGTGTTGACTATCGTGCACAGAAATATTTCAAAATTCCACAGAGTCTTTCACGAGATTGTCGTGGGTCTCTTACCGTGTAATAACACGAAACTTTGGGAATTCTTGAGAATCCTCGAAATTCCTTGTCAAGTACCTCTTTACGAGTATAATAAATGGCATCAGTAATAATTGTAAGCCCGAGGAAGCACTTAGAGGGATAGAAAAAAGAAGTACCGACCGAAGACGAGATAATTCTCGAAAAATCTCATACCCACGTCCCAAACCACCATGTCCCATGAAAACGGTCATAGCCCTCCCAAACCCGAGCCTATTAAACAATCTGGAAAAGAGATATAATTTAACATTGAAAAATCTAGCGACAATATAATCCGTCCGTATCGGAGGGCGCCACCGCACAGTGGCAAGACATTCTACAGAAGCGTTCCTGGTCTCTCCTCTTTTCTCTCTTCTCACTCTCCTCTTTCTCCTCTCCTCCCTTCGCCCCACCCTCGCACAACTATTCACCCTCTCTCTCCCTTCTCTGGTGTCTCCTCTCCCGAGCGCCGCGCCCATACCGATACCTCTCTACGCAACGCATACGAACGATACCGGCGCTGGTGGTAGCTCCGTAGTACGGGAGAGACAAGGAGAGAGTGAAGGAGTGAATCGAGAGGAGAGAGCACGCTAGAAGGAGGAAGAAAGAGAGCGAGGACGAAAGAAGGTGCGGAAGGAAGAGGGAAAGCGCGCGAGAGAGGGCGAGGCCAAAAGGGGGAGTCCCATGCACGGTAGGGAAGCAAAGAGAGCCAGAGAGAGTAGGGTGTTCGCAAAGTGTCCCTAAAACTTTTACAATCGCTCGCTCGCTCGCGCGCTCCGCTAGGGCTATGCTTGATGGCGTATCTTCCAATGTGAGTTGCCCATAATACTAAGATGTACGGCTGCGCCGGTAGGGGTCTCGTCTCACTCACTTACTACCTTATAGTATAGCAAAGCCAAGGCGTATAGTACCGAACGCCGAACGGTGCCATCGCGTTCGCTGCATACGCCGCATTCTAGTCGCCAAATTCTGCCAACTCGCGTTACACGCCAAACCAGGAACAGCCTTTGGCACCGGAACCGGCAGAATCAACTGGTCCGGTCAGGCAGTACGATTTGAGTCGTGCCTCATCTTGAGCCGGTCTGCCTGTCTGATCTCTCGATGACGTAAGTTCGTCAGTCCGGGTACGCACGGAAATTCACGAATGTTCACGTGAGTTCACGCATGTTCGTATAGGCGGACAGTGAGTGTCGCGGCTATTTCTGTTTGTTCTGATAGAGTATACGTGCTGGACCTCGTGCGCGATACCAGGCTGCTCTTGTTAGTGATGTGCCATTCCGACGGATCTCTTTCCTTTTTTTTCTCTCTCTAGGGATTCTATCGGGTATTTTTCGGGACGTGGTTAGTTTTTTGGTTTTCGTTAATTCCTGTGATTCTCTTTTCCTTGCATTTTTTACTTCTTGGTGCAAACAACGGGACGCGAGGTTCATCTACTTCCGCTGGCTGTCAGACGCTGCGCCATCACTGGGACTATGGTAAGCAGAATGCATGCTTGTGGTGTCCTTGGACGAGACGTCGCGACGGCTTTCGCTGGCCGTCGGGAGAATCGTTGTTAGTGACGCGTGCGTCATGCTTCGTTATTGACAATTATTATAAAGCCTGTCAGTTATTTTTTTATTCTTGTCCTACTGATGATATTTATTCTAACTATGATCTACGGGACGCAGGGCGAAATCTGATGCGTTGAAATATGTTTTCAAGTCATAACTAACCTCAAATGCTAATGACAGCGAGTTTCCTGAAAATAACGAAAAAAAAAAACAAAAAAAAACAAGAGGGTTACATGATTATATTTTATTGTAACAGATTTAAAAGTAAGGAAAACGTTCTTTTGTATGATGAAGATTTTTGAATTACCTCTATTTTGACACGGTTGTCTCTTGCTGAGCAACAAACTGGAGATTATCCACGTATCTTTGATTCTTCTCATGTCTGTCTACTCCTTCCGGTTACAGGGTGGTTCATTAATTCATTTCGGAAGGTTCCTTAGACACACGCGGAATGTAAAAGAATTCTGGTAAAGTTCGAGAGGAAACGAATCAAACTCGACGCGCTTCTAAGTTTCGTGGAGAACTAACCCAGCGCGAGCGCGTCACGAGTTAATTAACTGCCTTCTCGTCTCTGCTTACTATACGCACCTCATCCATGCTCTTGAAAGATAAACGAACGTGGTAGCATATAATCAATTAGCATTATTTTTCTGCAGAGGTTGGTATATGTATACCTCGTGCGATTAGAAGGTGGTAACAATGGGCGGCAGTGCTGATGGTAAAGGGCATAAAAGGGTGAGATGCATTGAAAATCTCATGATATTTCAGACCGATGTTGCGCTGCTGAGCCATGGTAATGTTGGCTACAGCGCCTCTGGTGGGGATTTCGTGAAATCGATTGGTTCTACGGCACTAAAACTCATGGCCACGCCCATCTTTATCCTGCGCGCCAGCGCCATTCGGTTGCATCTCAATGCAATCTGAAACTCTCTCGCGCAGCCTACTAAATAACAGACGCTGGTTCTCGTATCGACTTTCCATGCAAAATAGCAATATTTTATATAATGCATTTTAATCAATGTCTTAATTTTCAAGCTCTATGCTTTCTCAGCGGAGTATCGTACTTTACTGAACTTGAGACTTGATTCCGATCAGATGGTGCAACTTTTGGAGTAATCTTTTACTGACTGGCTTTCGATACTTGGCAACTGAAAATGATGTAACTTTTTTGAGTTTTTGGAAAATTAAAGATTTTATTTTTATTTTACGGTATCAACGTTTAGGAAGGTCCCTTTCTTTTAGTTATTTTCATTCCTATTATATATGAATGGGAATAGGAATTTGCTGCATCAATGTATTTTACGTTTAGATGCGAAATTAGTAGCACGATTGAATAATTATAAATAAAACTGTCTTATAGAAACGAATTTTGTATATCAGAATGGGGATTACGCTAACTAAATTTATGTTGAGAGAATTTTTGAAATTTTATTTTCAACAGGTGGCAAGCTGCTATGGCTGCCGTCGGCATGAAAACGTAACGTATCGTTAACGGGCTTATCGCCAAACGCTCTTTTTAAAAATTCGATTGTCCTTGGATTTCCTGATTTTCAATTGTCAATGACTTGTATGCTAGGAATATTTTTAAAAAACTAATAAAAATATTGATTATCACTTTACAGCTGCTTTGTTATCTTCTCATGTTTGATGCTTGATAAAAATCATTTTTTTATATTTGCAATGATAAAAGCGTATTCCAAATTTTAGTCTCACCCTGTATATCGAATACCGAAATAATTGCAATTCTAAAGATAAAATTACATACAACAGGTATAGCGTTCACTCATTTTTGTACTGTCCATAAAATCTAATAAAATCTAGTTAAGATACGCGACTTTTTTTACTATTTCACTATGTTTTCTACAGTAATGTTTAGTTGCTAACGAGTTCACGATAATACACATGTAATTAAGTAGTCGACAAAGTATATGTTTCATCCGAGTATCCGTGTTTACAAAGTACTGATACAGGTATACAGCATAGGGGGTAATAAAAGAATAAAGAGTAAATTGCCCAGTATCAGATGAACGTATGTAGGCACTGAAGTGGCTATTTAAATGTTACAAAGCGTGCGGTATTTGTTCAGCTCGACTGCAATGTTAAGAAAACATGACGTTATCATGATTTAACTTTCAAAATAATTTTTACACTTTTGTCGAACACACATTGTATTATGCTCACTTACCTACTTGAAAAAAAAGGACGGATTATTAAAGTCAATAAACTTTATCCTCAGTCAAGTTACGTTACAATAACATGCGAGTTGGATACAATTGTTTTTAATGAAAACCTGAAAAAAATGACATTATCATGAATGAAATTGCAGGCAAAGTGTAGGTTCTCTTAGAAAACTTGTGATTCCTTCAAGCAACAGGAAAGATATATTCAACTTGGCTTAGTTTTCGGCTCAGAAATACAGGCTTGGAATTTTGTTTGTTTGCCGAGTATTCATGCAGCACGCTTTCTCTTTGAGGGTAAACACTTTCCATGAGGCTGTACAAATTTTTTTCCTATCTGTCTACGTGCGCGTTAGGGATGCAGAATGAATTCTTGCCGGGAGAAAGTAGGTTAGGTCCGTAATTTTCGACTCGTTTTTATATCTACCTGCATCCTCGGGAAAGGGATGTCACCACAATGGTTTTTCTACATTGTTGACTTTTATGCTTCACTGTGTTACAGTTGCATTCGAAAATTTCGAAAGTAGAGGAACCTACTTACTAGTACAATATTCTTCGAAAATATTCAAATAGTGTGTTTTAATTGATTTAATTCATTGTTCCTGAATTACTTGCCAGTTTTAATACAAGTAGTATTGTAGTTTAATACAAGACAATATATATTTACTAATTTTATTATACAGATTAGTATGTCTAACAATGTATATCGGAATTTACATAGGTGCAGATTCTACACAATTTCACGATGTTTCGGCGAGATAACTTTGTTCATATACATTTAGTTATTACTTTTTTATCGCACGTGTATCTTATGCAAATTGCACAGGCTATGTCGACGCACTCACCATCCGTTTGCCTGGCTGGTTATCCTTGAGTAGGTGAATGTTAGAAGATACACAATAGGATGAATATAAATAGTGTTGGGATACTGAGAACTTCGTCTGTTCCTGATTCCAAGTATATAAGGTGCCTCAACATGTATGGATTACAAAAAAAAAAAAAAATATAATCGGTATCCTGCGTTAACAATTTCTTTTAAGAATGATTTCTATGCCAACCACCCATATACCCCACGCAGTGAATAATAGTATCGTTAAAAAATACTTTATTTAACGATTATTGAACAGACATTAAGAAGATAACAGAGATCATCAATGTGATTATATTGAAATAATTGATAGCGATATATTAATTATTTTAATACTATTTTACTGAAATGTATATAGGTATATTCACTAGATGCATGAAGACATAAACTGATGGAAAATTGTCTAGACATTTACAGCGTGTCTACAAGGCGATAAACGCTACATGTTAAAACCACATGTAAATATGAATTGTCCATTGAGATAGTTTAGACGTAATTGCGTAAGTGAATCCTATGTTTAATATGCAAAGATGTAGGAAGCGCCGAGTAGTCCCGAGGAATAATGAAAGTCGAAGCAGTTAAACGTGTAACAGTAGAAAAGTTGTCCGAGCATCCTTAAAGGTGTCCTTTAAATTAGCATCCTCCTGGCTCGAATTAATTACTAACGACCGAGAGGATTCCCAGTTACCAAGTGGAGGTCCTTAAAGCCTTCGGAGCAAATTACTTTTGAGGCACACGGTATAATGTCAATTTTTCCAATCTATAAAAAGAAATAATGACAATTGACATACACATATATATTTCCAAAAAATTTCTAAAATGGCCAATACCACTCTCGCCTTCCCTCCCCCCTTAACTCCATAAATACTATCAGAAGTAGCGTCTGCTACAATAATGATGGAGAATGCCTTGATTAACATTACGTTCTCAAGCATCCTCTAATTGTATACAGAATAGAGAGTGTATTAAGGTAAGGGTAGTAAAGCGTCTTATTAACGTAACCCGTATGACAGTACCTGACGTGCATAGTAAAGCAAGAGCAGTACGCATGAACATCCTGGGGCATGAAAAAGTGGACCGGCAGCCGTGCAATGTCGGTACGGTAGAAAGGGTAAGGAGCAGGGTGAAGTAGGAGAAACGTAAAGATAGCGTATGGATAGGGAGTGCAGGCGTGCATCAAGAAAGCAAAATAGGGGTGGTACAGCGGTGGTAGAGGTTTTGTGTTGCAATCTCGAAGCACAAGGGTACCAACCTAGAGAGTCCTAGGAGCAATGCTAGTCCTTATATGTGGCATGGACACTCCCACACCTATGGAAGAACGACGGCGGGCGAGGGTTGTAACAGTTGACTCCACGGGGTTTTATGGCGTATCCATCTCGCATGTTGCCGCGCAGCACGAGGGGAACGTAGCCAAGAGTGACGTAGGGGTCAGACTCACAAACGCAAGCGCAGTGACGTTCGCGAGACTCATGAAGCACATGGTCGTCCCATGGACTCTATTCCGCGACACTTGGCTGAGTTTGCTAGCCTGCTTGCAGCCAGGTCCAAAACTCGTAAATACACTGGACCGGGCTTACGGTTCGTTTCCACGTAGACGACGGCCACCCCTTTCTTCCACGCGGTACCACGGCATCCCCTACGGGGATCCGCAACTGACCTACGAGACTGCGACCCGCGCCTCAGGATGTCCTGAGTCGTGTGCGGCTCCTGACGCGTCCCGGAATTTCTCACCCTGTCACATAACCTCTTCCTTATCTTGACGTCCCCGACACCGGTTTTCGCCCTGCGGGACGTCAGCCGGGCTCTCTCTCATGGGTTTTACACTGGTTTCCACGTTTCTCACTTATTCTCAGATCGTGTCCTTGTTGTACGTTCTATGCTACACGAAGGTATCCTTTACTGCGGGTATCGTGCTTGTGCCGTGATTATGATGTTGCGTTGCGTGCCGGGTCCACCACAGTGCCGGTGCCCACGGGGATGGGGCTCATCGATCCATAAGGTGAGTTCGTGTTGGTCTTGCTGGCCTAACGCACGATCTTTCGTTCAACCCTTTATCATTTTCTGGCTCTCCGTATACCCTTTTGTGCTTGGATTAAGGATCTTTGTTCGCTTCTTTCATTGCGATTGTTCTTTTTCTTTCTCTTTTTTATTTTTTTAACTTCATTGTTTTGCTGCTCTTCTTTCTTGATCTGTTTATTTTTTTGTGCTTTGTTTCTTGGATTGTCGTTTTTTTTATCTTGATTCGGTTCTAGTTTGTATCTTTGCAATTGTGACATATAACCCGACAGTTCTGAAAGTTTTTTCGTGATGTAATCTGTGTCTGCGTCGCCTGTGTCGTTCTTAATGTTACTGTCAGTTTGCGAAAGGTTGTTACAATTTGCGTTCGTCAAGATGAGTATAGATATGGGTAAAGTGGAATACCTCGAAAATTTTATTCTTTTTCTTTATTCAATTACAACTAGTATTTTGATGTCAATATTCATTTTCTGAATTGAATGATGACATTTTTTTGTCTTATATTTAACCAAATTTCGAACTCTTAGAATAATTGTCTTTTATACACCAACCGTGCATGTAACTTAAATTATCATTATGAAATATGTCTTTTTTCCTGGTAACAATCATCAACGAGCTTTAAAAGAATTTCATGTCGTCGGTTCCCTCGTATAGTAGGCCATTGAACTTTGGTACAACTCCGGTTTTAAGCTAATCGCTTGGTGACCAGATGAAATCTAACATACTCGATGCCAAGTGTTATTTAATGCGGACCACCAGCCTTGGCATTCGGATAACGTTAACTGACGAGATTGTTAAATTTCTTTTTGGATTGGTATATCCTACAGTATTTACTCGAGAGATATTCTGCATAATAAAAGTCAAAAGAATTTCTAAAGAAAGTGAAAAATATCACAATGCATGGGAGCCAATAAAAATAGACAATAATATAAGAATTTTTCTTTTCAAACGTCCATAATATCAATTTATCCTCGGATATGATGATTTTATACAAACCTATGATTTATAACAAGTAAACGTATCTATAGGTATCTTGGAGTTTTCTTCGCTCTTTTTGTTGAAATGAATTTGCATACGATCTCCGGGCAGACTTACATTTATGAATGTTCAAATGATTATTAATATGCATCAATTCATGATCCACTGATAAGGGTGTATTACATGTGCATAAAGTGAATGACGTGACGTCATGCGAGGAAGCGTGCAGCCTCGACGTTAACTAGACGGGCTTTTGCGTTAATCATCCATGTCAGCTTATCACGTGTCATCAAGTGCATGCGTCGTACGATAAGAACCCTGCAGAAATAATTAACGTTATATCGAGAAAACACGCAATTGATATATACATATATGTATATATCCTTTGAGTAAAGATTACCAATATAGAGATGAAAAAAAAATTCGATATCAGAATAAAAATGTCTTCTCGTGAATGCGCCAATATACGTCACATTTCTTTCCTACCTTATGTCAGCGGCAGCTTGAATTGCTGGAGTACAAGGATACGTATATCTATTTTTGTGATCTCATAAAATTCAGTAAAAATTTTATTTCAATATTGGTCATTATCTAAATTTATAATCATTGCTACGGCATACGTTGCCAATTTTACGAGCAAAAGGTTTCATGGAAATGGAAATTTTCTCCAATTATCAATTTATATCATTTCCTTATTATTATCGTATAACAAGACAAGAATTTTTTTATGAATAACCAGTATCATTATGTAGAATTCTAGGGTTACGAAGAAATCATTAAGAAATGTATTTCAAGCACGAAAATGTCGATCGTGAATTGCTCCTTATAATAAAATACATACTTTAAATTCCTGACCGTACAGCCGATGACCAGGTACATAAGAAAATACAGAAGTACAGAATTTTGCTCAGTGCTGTTTAATGAAGATTTTTTTTACAATCAGATCACTGTATATCTCAATTATATTTTCAGCTGACTTCCTTACAAACCGTCTTCTTCGCTTTAACATTGCTTATTATTTCAACGGGTCTAATTACTTGTCCGGTTGAACAAACTGCTCGTAATGACGTGTTGCACGGTCTGTAGATTCCTTTAATGACAGCACGATTGTCCCGGAAGGTGGGAATGCAAGATGGCTACAATTTCCAATTTTCCTGTGCAAATGTCATCGCAATTATTTATTGCAAACTCGTGACTCTCACGTGTACATTACGGTTTACGTAGAGTGAAAGATAAAGAGAGAAGGATAATAGCGAAGACATAGCTACAGAATGATAATTAAAGGTTGGCATGGTAATCTGCATTTTAATAACTGCATTATAAGCGATATGAGCGAAGTGACAAATTGCGAGGTTATCATTGATAAACAGTTTTTTCTCAAACGCTAAAAACTAATTATGCTAGTCGACTGTGTACGAGAATTCTCAATTATTAAAATACGTTTTTTTTTTTGACCCGTGGCTGATGCATGACAGGCGTGTCTAGTCTAATTACTGTGAAATAACATGTTATCTATAAGACCTCTAGGTGTGAACGAGGATAAGATTGTTAATGGGGGATGATTTAGAGTTAAATTAAATGGGGCTGTTTTTGTTTAAAAAATAATAAAAATTTTTGTGTACCGGTATTACATAGGTCCAAAAAAATTCTGCTAAAAACATTGGTGACAGATTCTTTTTTATTTTGAATTATTACTCAGCAGTTTTTGGAGTTACGTTTATTTATTATATCTTTGGTGGCACTGACGTAATAATGCAATAAAGCCGAATTTTGTGAATCTAATATTACTGTTATAATTAGTTGAATTCGAATAATTTGACATCAAAATTATCAAGCAGATCTGCAAAATTTTTTAGTTAATTGTTGGGACACGAACAGTTAAATTTTGTGTGCGGCACAAGAGGTTGACGCAGAGGTGCCAGATATGGTAGTTATGTAAAGGGGATAGATGTAGACTGGGTTCTGTGATCTTGTCGTGATGGTACCGGTGGGTTTCCATTTTACAGGTATACCTGCGCCAATGATTCCATGGTGTCCCATCAGATGTCAGCACATTGCAATAATACTTATTATTGAAAAATCTGATTTTCTTTTTACTATTCTATGTTATTATTGTAATTTGAGAGGCAATATTTTAGACCTGTACTTATTGCAAATGTGCTTCTCATAATAAAACCTTTTTTTATATTTGACGCAAAAATATTACGTTAATCGAATAGTTCGAATACGCAGTTTGTTTGTTTTATTTATTCTATTTATTTCATTTATTGAATATAAATTTTTAAGTATCTCAATTAAACTGAATGCAGTTCAACAAGTTGTTTTCAGACGAGTCGAAGATATCCCGCGCGTTTTCAAAAAGTTGCGTCAAAAATATTTGCTGAGGGTTCGAAGGGCGTCAGCTAGGGGGCGCACAAGGTAAAGAGGTATACTGGGCCGTATCCCAAGGTTTTACGATTTACGCGAAGAGAATGGAGTGGGGTTCGAGCGGGTGTAACTGCTTTGGATGCAATAAAACTTTTAACGCCTTCGCGTCCAATAAGCGTGACGTCCACGAGGTTTTATACGGGGCGGTACCGCGCGGCCATTACGCGGTAACGGTTGAATTCTAGTACGCGATTGGTCCACTAGGTATCATGGCTGCCGTCTGCCTGGATCTTCCCCTACTTCTCCATCCGTCTTTTACCCTGCGGACCATCATCCCTCCTACTTACATTGCCTAGTCACGTAGGAAGGTACAGAGGTCGGGTTGCATATTAGCCTGCATTCAGGTGCAGTATCAGTATCTTTGTATATTTGAAATCTCTTAACCAATATTCTTTAAGGCAGATAGATAGTTATAAATATATTTTTGCATACAGACATTGTTTATATTTTTATCATTATGAGTATACGCTTACAAAACAATATAGTGCTCCATTTTTCATTATTTTTATAAAATATAATATACAAGTTTTCGTATAGTGACATTAGCAACGACACGTTCTGCTAAATTTAGACTCATTCATCCAACAAGTTCATTCACTGTATTTCCTAGAGGGTGTTTCTGAGTAGTTGAGGGCGGTAGGTTTTTAGTCGTCATACAAACCACTCGTGTCGGTAATTCAGGCCGCTACCTACTTTACCGGCCGAGCAGATGCTGCTTCGCCTCCCTGGCACCTACAGCAACCGACGAAAGCGTCCACGCCGCTACTTCCAGTACAGCCAATCTTATTGGGTTGTTTATCGAGCAGCAATAAATGTCGTTTGATGGCGATCATCCCCTTCTACGTGTGCACTACCACTTCCATAGTCTACTTCGAATACTCCGGGGAAACAGTACATAATATCCATCAGTGGTTCGCTGTAAAATGTTGGTTGGTTACAAATCCATTAAAATACGAAATAGTCTTTACCATAGGCATAAAGTTTGCACATGCGATTTGAATACAACGGTTACTATGATGTTCCTTCGCGAAGGTAGTCTCGCTCAAGAATTTGCCACATTCGTAAGCAGAATTCGTTACATTTATACATGTTTTGTTCATCCTTCAATGTATTGTGGAATCTGTGTTCTGTGTTCTGTCGAGTAGATGTATAGTTCGTTACAACGCAAAATTCTTGTTAGTAGCGTACAACGTGTGTGGTCTGGTTCAGGAACGTAGCTACTCGTGGAACCTTCGGCGCCTTGGTATTTTTGGCTCGATTTGTGAAATAAAACTCTTGGCAAAGCTCCCAAAACGCAGGTACAGTCCCCCATAAAAATTATACAAATTTGTGGTTTTGAATGTTGGACAAGTTTGTAGTACATGTAAATTCTCTACCGTTAATTCATGTTTTAGCTTGCAATTGAATTGTTAAGATGGTATCTTATAAGTTATAACATATGTATGTTTAGAGTCTTTAATCAGAGACTAATAAATACAAAATTAATGCATGTGTCGAGGAAATTACAAATTTTTTAAGGAAAATTAGTTCGTCTTATGGAAACTCCATGCAGTAGCGACAGCTGGAATGAAGCTGAACTGCGTCCTAGTGTGAATCAGGTTCCAGCTGAGAACGTGATGCCGGTCGACGTCACACGGCGGCCATTATTGATATAGTGACGTAACATAGCATAGCTCCATAGCTCCGTCGGCAGTCACTCTTCCAATCGCGTTTAAGTACCTTTACTAACGATTCCAGCCAACGTGACAACCCATAGAAATACCTCCGAAGCATTTTTTACTTCCTGCCACATCGAAATGAATGAAAAACAAAACAATTAAATTACACTCAATCAGAAGTTCCTATATTCTTCAGTGCAAAAGTAATGTACCGTTCAACATACGTACATCCTATACTATATCAAAAATCAGTGCTACTATATAATTCAACACTTATTAATTCTCTTATCCGTTACGAAGATATTCTACAGAAACAATTAATTATACTGCTACATTTCCTACTGTAATTCTAGATTAGGTAAGTCACCTAACCTAAAAGCATCCTGCAACTATGTCCATTATACTTCGGAGGGTTTTGTCATAGACCATTAACTAGGGATACATACAGGATATAAACTGATATACCTGTACTATATCTACGTGCTATTTTCATTGTGTCATATTCGGCTAGCCGTACTTTTCTTATATCCAAAAACACTAGAAGCGTAAGTATCTCTCTTTCTATCAACCTAAGCGTAGTTTAGCTTCCTGTTACGAAACGTACTTGTATTCACTTTATCCAAAGAGATACTTGTTCTACTACAACCAGCTTCGTGTAAAGGATACATATGCACGGCTGGTGTTTATCGTAACCCATGTACTTACCAGTGGAGAGAGTGCTAGGTGTCTTGCTGAAATGTCGATCTAGCCCAGTTCAGCTTCGACGAGATGCGGCGTTGCTTCGATCGGTTGAGAAATTTCATTTTTTATAGATTTTTATTAACGTTTAGCATGATTAATTTAACCATAATCTCAATTTCTATATGACCCACGCTGTCCTTGCTATAGTCAATGTTTCTTTCAAAATTCTTTTTGGCAATTCACAGTGCGTCCACGCATGCGTGCGTAATAGTCGTTGTGCAACGTGTGTTATTAGGTTGCTTGAGAGTTTCGTTTATGCTCATGACGTCTACAAATAACCTCGTCTGTCCGATACGCAGGTTGGTACTATTATTTTCGATTTGCACCACCCGTTGGGAATACTTAGGTGGATGGCAACAACCATTCCCTATTTTACTTCTCAGAGATACTCTACTCTTATTGGACAGTGAGTCTAGGGATTATGCTACTGCGATGGACAAGTCGGTACGTGGTTTCTGGGTAGTGCTCGTTTGGGTACAACCGAGAAATTTATTGTCGGGGTTGCTTGTTTTGCTTTAAGTAGTACATTTGTGGGCTCTGGAATTCCTTGGTATTTTCTCGTTTCAATTTAATTTAAACCCTCGTACTTTTACCAAGGTGTATATTTTTTTCTCTTGCGCGCTACGTTTACCTAATGCTATAGTCCTTGGCGAAAATGCGTTAGAAAAAAATAAGTATGGAATTCTTGGAATTTCGTAGCACTGTTTTCGAAGTGTCTCGTCATTCAGTATTAATCGACTTGATTATGAATAATATAATATAACAAGGTTACTTGTATCATTAAGGATCCTTAGAATTGGCATAAGTTCAAAAGGTGCTACTGTACATAATGTTATGACGTTTTCATCTGGTTATGACAGGCGTGTTTAAGTTGCTCGCAGAACATAGGCAGACTGTTAGGAATATACATACAATTTTTGTAAACATTAATATTCTATCTGATATGGTTTACAACAATCCATATAAATCACGTATTTATTGCGCATTGATCTACTTTATTACACTCGCACGTATCACTATACACACGTTAACAAGATTTACAACAATTTCAAATACACTTTACAAATTGTTGACTAAACATGCAATAAAATTTATTATCACAAGCGTGCGATACTATTGCGTAAATAATGTTCTGTCTTTCGTTTGAAAAAAGTTATTATTTATCTCTATTCTTATTCTTCGTGAATAAACGGATCCTTTTTACGTCATATTGAAGCGTGTCAGATATACGAAGCATGTGACATTTAATGGCCATCAAGGCCGAGTAAGCTAGAGTCGTCTAACGCAAGGCTGTGTAATTGTTCCGTGATTCCTGTAAAAATAAAAGTAGACATTTACCACAAAAAGTAATTTATCTAAAGTCTTAATTAGAATGTGGATACAACTCGTGGATGCAAAATAGTGAATCGAGGGACAGATGCATTCCATTTTTAAATTTCATTGCAATATTCTAAAGCACCGTTACACTGGTTGGATGATGTAACTACAATTTCTTAGAAAACCTGTACTACTTCGCAATAACACATGACGCACCCGTAAATAGCCCTGGTGGCTTTTACTATCAAAATGGCAGCATAGGACAGCTTCAAATCTTTAATGAGCCGATTAAAGAATTCTACTGCCAAGAAACTGAAATATTTTATGTATTTTTTGTGATATGGATTATAATATTTATCTGTTATAATCTCTATCAGACGATCCTTCTATATGTATATATCATGCAATTTATTTACATATGGTATACCTTCATTATTCGTAATTTGACTGAACCCAATTTATCAATGCTGAGAATTGTCTTTATTGCAACGCTACTACCGAACCGTTAGCCAAGTTTTGATAGCCAGACAATTTTAGTCACATCACGTTACAATGTCCCCACGCATAATCCCCTTCAAAGCTGTTGGTCATGAAATATTTTGCTGGCATGAATAAATCGAGTGCGCCCGACTATCATCCAGCTTCTTACGTCCCTTCTCCTGCTGCTGTAGCAGTTGCCGGCCCAGACACATCTCGTGTTTTCGTTTTACTGCGAACACTCGGCCCTCGCTTGCTTCTCCCACGAAATTTACTCACACACTGTTGCTTAGACTGCACCTCGAGAACCTGTACAACCTACTACTTTGTACGTGGAGGTTGGCTGACCTACGTGGTTAGTCGTGGAAGCTTCCCGAAACGTCTGAAGACAAAATGGCGCTGGTACAGAGATATTGCACTTTTCATGCTCGACTTTTCTCGCCCTCTGAGTAATGACAGAAGGAAATAGCTTTTCCTAGGGACTTTCTTACTTGTGTTTTATATGGCTTTTTAGGGTGTTCGGATAAACTATCTTAGACCAGGTGCAATGTAGGTTGTGCGGGTATCTATATAAGGTACGAGTTTGCTAATTACATTTAACTGTCAAATTACATTCATACTGATTTCTTCCATGTCAGTATTAGGTGGGAATATATATACGTCGATCTCGGAACGATGATGGCTACAACCCTGTTTATCTTGAAGACGTTTAATTGCCCACACGGCATCTTCACAAGCGCCACTTTGCTTTTTATAGCAAAGAAACTGTCATACGTATATACTTGTCAGAGAATAATTATATAAATTAAATTAATCAGCTATTGATGAGATCAAAAAAGAATACTTTTTTTTAACACACAGTGCTGCGGGTAAATGAATCTTATCTTATGTTTGCTAATAATATTAAGCGGGAGTAAAGAAATGTTAAAATATAATCAAAGCGGCTCGTTTTTTCCCTGCCGAGTAAGACTCAGTCATTTTCTGTCTCTTGAGTAATCTCTGTCCCTCGATTGTCTACGGTTTTCGATAACCTACACGGTCATTGTGACCGGGGTAAATATAGGCCTGGTGCATCGATAATACGAAGAAGGTTAAAGCGTTAAATTCCCAGACGAGGGTGAGCAGCGAGGATAAATGCATGGTCACAGAAAAGGGCTGGTTAATTGCCAGTGAATATAATGAACGTACTTAAAAATTGTACCAGGTTGTCCTACGGCCACTTACCCTCGTTACCGAGATTCGAGAATTAGTGACTATTCTCGAGGGTTGTTCCGAGGAATATATCAGATAGTAGCAACCCCGGTGATAAACGTGAACAATTTTCAGGATGAAACTTTGACGCAAATATTTTAGCTACGCGTACCGATACGTCCAAGCTCCAAGGTTTAGGTCTATAGGTTTTCTAAGGGTATTTGGGTAAAAAAATCCAATCTGTGGTAATGTTCATCCGCCGGCGCTTTGATCGGCCCCATCAGTGGCAACTCACCCCTTTATTTATAGGACCCACCCTTAGTAACCCACACTATCACAGCCACCCACCGACCTCATCCGCCACTCGGCCTCACCGGAGATTGAGTAAACTTTCCATTTATTCGGCTACACCCCTTCCGCCCTCCTCCTCGTCACTCTGGCCCTTCGACCTTCTTACTTTCCCTATTTTCACCCTAGTGGTCGATGGTAGCCGTTGCAAAAAAAACGTACCTTCTCGAATCTGCTGCGAATGAGAATAGAGTGCGAGTATTGTTGCGAGATTTTTTGTGTAGGTTGGAATGAAAAAAAAATTGGAACCCCTTTTACCGTGACTCCAAGTACATTTTTACCACCCTCGCAATTGTACTTCACCTTTCTTTTTTTTTTTTTTCGTGTTTACCCTAAACTCGCGTTCCGGATTGAAAAAGAAACATGACTGACCATAGCATTCTGCCAAGGTAGAAGCACTGTGCATAACGGTACCGATGAAATGAATTGCTGAAAGAAAATGTTTTTGAAAAAGAACTACTCAAGCTTACGAAAACTCAAAAACAGTTTCAAACGATTAAAATCCAAAGAGCAACGCATCAATAAACAATGTCAGCGGATCTTCTGCACTTAGTGCAACGGTGCATCATTTATGCATTTACTGCAACGGCATCTCCTCTCGTTCAGGTAACGTCATTGTATACCTATGTTACGTGCCAATTAGATATAACTAGTAAGATCATCAAGCAAAAACATCTCTGTGTGTATGAAGAATGACTGAAAAATCTCTATGTGTAAAGGAAAGAAGCTCCATATTTTTTTTTTCAACTCGATTGGTTTCACCATATTCTTTTTCGTATCCAGGAATCCTATCAAAGCATTTTCATCGGCCCCTTTCTATTTGCTCCTATACTCTATTTGGCAGAGAGCCAGTCTTACCCGATTAACTTAGCAACGTTTCTACAGCGAACGACACCACGTCCCAAGTTTGTTTTGCAGTCACGTGCATACGGTACAGCACATGTGATTCGTGTAAATAACACGAGTAAATCCGAAATCGTCCAATCCTCCAAGAATCACGATTCCAAAAGCTTACATGAAGATTCACAATCAAAAAGAGAATTCGAAGCGCATTCCCATATATACTGCAGCATCGATACCTGTATCATATGAACCTGGGTGAAATCATAAAGATGCATCTTTACGTTCACCACTTCCATGGCTAAAACTGGTTTTCGTGTTGTATATTAACTTTATGCCGATGCAGAATTCTTTTTTGAAAATTATTCAAATGCTAATATATTTTGGTGCTGCATAATTTCATACTTCTAACAATCCGGAATTAATAGGACGGATCCTGAATTTTTCGATTCGACGTTGATAGGGTAGAAATCAGGATAAGATGTCTCAATTAGCAATAATCTGCAGAAGTCATTGGACTCATGGTAAAATATTATTTCTTGAAATGCGTTTATTTGTGGACTCTGAGCTTAGCGATATCAATTTGATACAGTAGAAATTGGTTGGACAAAAGTGACATATGTTCAGAAATATTTTTATGGCGTTTTATAGCTAATATTATCTTATACAGTTTATATCATTGCGTAACGATTCGTATTGGTTGAACAGATACATAATGAAACGACTATAGACACTGAATACGTGCATATTATAGATAAACGAATGTTATTTACGGACTTGCGATTAATGAAATCGTAAAAATAAATTTTTTTTAGCAATTTCCGTACTTAGTTATTTATATCATTCTGGTACGATTATCTAAGTGATCGTAAGTTAAAACTTTAATTTGTAATTAATTCAATCAATTTACATTTCTCTATAATCGCAAATAACAAAAATCACTAAATATATCAAACTTTCTCTTACAGTGACATATACGCATAGTTACACAGTAACTGTAACAAAAAACAAAAAGTAAATAAAAAAAATTTTTATAGCAAGCACGAAGTCGTTGGGCTCGAACAGAAAATCATCTGCAGTAAAAAGTATAAGAAATAGATGTAAGGGTGAGTTGTCAAAGTAACAACGATGGATGCTGATAAATACATAAGCCCTTATACATAGTTGATGTATATAGTTATAGTATGTGCAACTATATGTGCTCAGTCAACTATGTATCTATCTCAATGGCGACGGCCAAGTCTCATTTGGTAGGATTTCAGAAAAGAGCAGGAAAACTTTCAGATACGGTGGACGACTTTAGTTGAAGCACATGAAAAGTTGGAGTCCGTGTAGGAATTTCAAAGCAGCCAGTAGGAAGGGATGAAAATATCGAAGGGTGAGGTATGCTATACCTACATCGTAGTCGGATGAGAAAGGGTGCGGACGTAGAAAATACCTTCTATGTCGTAACCAAGGCACCGGCTTCCTGGTTCCTAGTATAACGTTCGGTATTCGCTGTATGTATATTTTGTACCTACCTACATAGATAGTACGTATACCCTATGGTGAAATGCTAAACACTTTGCTTAGAGAGTGGTAGCCATTTGCCTATGACGTCAGGCCTGAATCATTTAAGGGGTTCGTATTACGGAAATTTTATCGCGACAGTTTTTCACGGCCACCCTTAGAATATTTATATTTTTTGTTTTGACAATTGAAAATAAAAAATAAGGATTTTTGGCTTTTTCAAAAATAAAAAATAAATGGAATAGTATACTGACTGTTTATCCCGGGGTATTATATTAACGAAGAAACATTTAAGGCCAAGTTCATTTCAGTAAGTGTCGTAGTACTATATCTATATATAGGGAGGAAGTTAAGAAGATAGGAAATCTCGTGAAAAGACTCGAGCCTTTTTTCTTTCCTTTACTTAAGGGGAATCGAAATGAAAAACGTTATATCTGCTTCCTGCAGTTCTCGTCAATATAAATTGTATTGGGAAATCTTGTTTCTTTTTTATACAGAATTTTTTAAGATCTTATTTCCATTAAGAAGTTTTACGTACATGTTGTATTTGGTGAAGAAAGTAATTTAGTGTTTTAAGTACGATTCCGAGCAATTTCAGGAACATATACAGAAAGTCTTATGTGTAATATATTTAACAATGTCTGATGATCAGACGTTTTTACGGAAAGTCGTTCGAATAGGAATTGCTCTTTGCTGGGGCACAACGAGTTGAATACATAGAAGAATCGCTATTCTGGCTACCTATATCCGTTACACGTAGAATCTTCACTTGCTCGAACTTTTACAGCTATTTCGAACTCTGAAAACTGCTACATATGAATTTGAATCTTATCCGTTAAACGACGCTCCTAAATCAATGGAGGAGGATCTCAAGCTCTTTCGTTTAATCTCATTTACCATAATAAACTCCATTGACGTTCGCGCTAACAGAAAGTGACTTTTCAAGAATTTTAAAAGATAGTTACAGAACCCACCCACCCATTAAAAAATTGACCCGTAAAATCACCCGAGTAAAGGTGCGCTCGGCCTAAGGTGTGGTTTCCATCAAAATCCAAGCTTCCATAAACACAAATGGAAAAGAATCCATTTCGTGGAATATGGTGGACCTGGTAAGAAGACTAGATAGCAGAATATAATTCTTGTATGTAGAGGGTGTTTTGAGAACGTACGTGCGCAGAGTAGATTGGCTCTACAGCTCCTCGCATAAGGGAATGGGATGGCATTGCAAACAGAATATGATGTAACGTCCAGAAAAGGGCGGAAGTGCCGTAGTCGGGACGACGGAGAGTTTTATATAGAAATGGAATTGGCGATTCGAGGAAAGGTCAGGTTAGCTCGCGAGACAGTGGAGAGGGCAAGAAAGCTTAAGTAGAGTTAGGGACGAGATTCTGCATCGAGGTCACGTATCCCCGGGCCAATCTAATACACTCCGGAACGAAGCCGACGACGAATGTCCGCTATGGTGCGCGGAATTGGACAAACCGCATGTCTGTAAGACGCCCAGGAGAAACCGGACACGATATACGTACGAGAGGAAGCTGAGAGAGATCCTGCAATTTTGTGGATGGCTGCCTCTGATGGGAAGTATCGTAAAACAGGGAAAAACGCGAACACAAAATCAGGATGTTCTTAGAGACAATATGAGATTCCGTTTCATGTCGTGTTTCGCAGCATATTTTTTTTTTTTTTTTTGTAAAACACGGATTTCCGAATTTCCGAATAGTGGGCTTGATTTTTTTCTACAAAAATAGAATATTCGTAAAGTTTTTTTAATTATTTAAACTCGATATTTTCTTCACATCAATTACGAGCGTAATATGTCAAATATTTTTATTTAATAAACTTCCATACCCCACGTTAAGCTTTAATTTGCCAAATTCAAGAAAACTACTTGTGATTGATCTGTTGGAAATCTGAAAAAGAAGTAAATAATAATATCACGTACCTATCCTAGCGTATCAGTGCAGTTCTGTGCAGTGCAGTAAAAAAAGTGCATAGTTGGCAAAGCTTCATTCCTTTATCCTTAAGTGGATGAAGCTATTCGTATAATGGCGAAATTATCAGACGATCCAGCCTTAGATCCTGTCCTATTACCTGAAACATAAATAGTTAAAAGCGAATCAATTCTGGAGCACCCTGTACATACGGTGCATCAGAGCTTCGGCATGACATAGTCCTACATTGAAAATTCAGTAAAGGCATCATCGAAATGTACAGTCTTCTAAAGGGTTGATAGATACATAGCTAGGTAAATATATAAAATAAATATATATAGTTAAATACAGGAATTATAGCGACCTTAGCACGTAGATAGATAGATAAATAGAGATGAACGCTGAGAGGTCTGGTCGCTCGGGTTCCGACGGCGCCGCCATGATCTTTTCTCCTCTCTTCTCGTTTCGCATGAGAGAAATCGTGCGCGCGTCTCCATCCCCCACGGTCGATAGATAGAAAGACACCCCTCGAGAAACAGAGCAGAGGACCGCCACCTTCCACGGGCGTTTCGTCCGATCCTGGATATATCCTAGTTATCCTAGAGAACCCTCGGAATAACTGCACGTTACGCCTACACGCTTCCCAGGGTGTCCTGAGCTACAAAGCAGCACAAGAGCAAGATCATCATTTGAAACGAAATCGCGATTCCGGTTAGCCAAACGATCAACCCCGTTTCGGTTGCCGTGTTCAGTAAAAGTAGAGCAAAGAGAAACTACCCTCTTTAGCTAATTTTCAAAAATCCTATCACGCGCCTTTCTATCCGACGGTTGCGATATTGGCTTTAGGATGTAAATATATCTGGATATCAGTTTCGAAACTTTTAGGAGGCTGCCGTTGCACTTATTGATAATGATTAATGGATGCTGTTGAGATTAACGTGACGCAATTTCGTTAAATATATTATAAGATTATATAGAGCGTTTCTACCAGGAAGGAATCATAATGATTGTTGTAACGATATTTAGCCTGTATTAACGGCCATGGATGCTCAAGTGGAAATTTTTATTATACATCGCGTACACCGATATCCACTATTTTCCACTTGATTCATCCACTCGGTTGGTGTATTTAAGGCGGAAATTAAAACTCACGAAGTTACGACTTCATTCCAAGTTCGGACCTCCCGGGACGACGTGGTCGTTTGCATGGATTATAAAGAGACGAGGCATACCGGAAGCAGCTTTCTGGAAAAAAATTAAATCATTTTATCTGCAGCTAAAACTTTCAAAATTTTTTTCCTACCGCGTCTCTCCCCCCCAAATTTTCTCTTCGTTTTACCTTAAACGCGATAATCATCCCACCCTGTAAGATATATCACAGTCTTGTATACTCTTGGCAATCAAAATTCAATAACCTCGTTTACCTCGTATCCCAAAAGTATTAGCAAAATATGACTAGTTCGTTTATCTTTTTCATATTTGTTATTCACACTTCAAGAATACCCTCGGTAAGAAAAATATCATGGGATAGTATTGCAGCAGCGACGCGGCGCAAATATGCACCAAGTAACAAGCGCACCAGGTGCAATTATCGTCGTCGTTCGGTCGCGAAGAAAATATTCCAGTATGCTCGAGGCTACCGTAACACTGCGGATATCCGGTCAGTTATTCTTCGTTAGCCCCCCTTCTCACCCCCTTCCTCAACCGAGGGTAAAAGAATTTTTCTCATCGGCAAGTTATAGTGATTGCACCCCGTAAGTGCAACTTGCTGCAAGAAAGGAATATCATATTATTCGCGACGCTCATACCACTCTCCTACGTATATCCATAGTACACATATGCATATGTGAATATGCAAGTATACCCGGTACGTGCGATGAAAGATACAGAGCAATATGGCAAGCATGCACTGTTCTGGAAAATGATAAGCGCAACTTTGCTCTATTTTAGGACCGCAAAATCCTTGGACAGTCCCCGAGGGGCAGAGGTGCGGGGCTTAAGTTTAATCCTGAATCTATCGAAGGATTTGCGATTACCCAACTAGATATTCAAGTTGGAAATCCAGGATCCACTGGGTTGGGACTTTATAGGCGATGGACTCTCTTTACTTGATTCTCTACTAGGTTTACCTTGTGACCTTTCCTATCCGCTTTTTCTATTCAGACTGGAAGAGGCTGCAGTGTTATCTATCTGCGTAAGCAAATTTTGTGGGTAAACGTTATCTTTACATTGAAGACGTCTACATGGTGCTTTTATTGAAAAGCAATTCGCTTTTGACATGTTATTCACGTTTATATTATATTTTTATTATGGATACGATTCTGATTATGAATAAAGACGAAGGATCTTTTTTTTGAAAAAAAAAAACCACTATCGTACTGGAAACCTAAATTTAAATTTCGTCATATTTTATTGCTTGGTTCCATCTCCACGAGGGGCCTAAGATAAATCGAAATTCTTAAGGAAAAATCTTCGACAAGGATACTCACTCAGAAAAAAGACTCATGAGTCATGACGTATTACCTACTCACGTGTAGGCGCGTGCCTTTTCCGTTCTGTGAGAGCTTAGAGAACTCAAAAGCACTCCGAGGGTTTATATCCTATACGCGTATTATGAAAAAGCGCAGGGCACCGAAAGATATGGAGAAGAAGAATAAAGAGGAGAAAAAAGCTTTTAATTCGCCAAAGCTGCGAGAGCCGTCATACCGAGGGATAGTGAAGTGGGAGTAAGGGGGTATAAGGGTGAAACAGGTGGAATGAGTTAAAGAAGGTATGGATGGAAGATAGAACGCAACTCCTAAAGCTTAGTTCGAGCAACGTAGCTAGGATATAAGTTTCCAACTAATTTTAGGCTTTACCCCTTTTTACGGGATAGCTTGTAATAACCACCGCGGCATAGATTGGAAAGGTTGGCCTGCGATGGGAAAAGGATGAAGCGGTATGCGATGGGGGTCGAGTATGCTGAAATAAGACGAGGCTACTATATAGTATATATAGTATATAACACGGCATAGAATGGGATACTATTCAGGAGCATGGGATATGGAATAGAAGTCAAGAAGATACTAGTATGAAAGGTAGCAAAAGGTATATAGCAGGAACGGACCTATAAGCGTAGGGTGAGCTGCCTGTTTTGCTACGTTCTATCTATATCGTCGAACCGGAAAGGAATGGACTTCTTTTAGCTCCTCCTACGTCTCATATCTTTACCAATACGTAGGTACGAACTCTGTCAGATACGCTGAGAGAATTTATAGAATTATTATAGATGCATTCGTGAACCTTTGAAATAATAATAATATATATATATATGTATATCCGTAATATATGTCTTACGACATACCATTGATCCGTTTCCGTGAATTCTAAAAATTATAACCCACGGTATCTTTCACCCTAAAAACCTGAAAGTCCTTATTCGCGATTTCGTTAATGTCTCCATTGGTTCAGACGCGTTATCATCCACAGTGATCTAGCCGGTGAAGGGTCGAGCAGGTCTAAAAAGTATGGTGACGTTTTCGACGTCGGCAAGGTTATCGCCGGAAGAGCAGTAACAGTCTTTGCGATCGTTCGCATCTCGTTTCGTCGCGTAGGAGTGTGCACGACCCTTTAGAACCTGGCCTCCCCCTTTCGCCGTTCCTCCTCCCGGGGATTTTCCCAGGGACTAAGCTTCGGGAAGCGAGAGAAGGAAGCCCAGGAAAACCCGGAGAGCCCGTTGGTTCAGACCGAATCGACGAAGAACGCCATCAATGCAAATGAAGATATTACCACCCCTGCTTCTCTCTCTCTCTTATTTGCCCTCTTCCATTCCCCTAGCTGCTACCGAAGGTGCCTACCACCCACCCTTACCTTACTACCTACCTATTCCTTCCTTAGACGTAGGTACCAACCTACCTACCTAGCAGCCATACCATTTCCTTTCTCTGCTTCGCCTTACGACGCCCTCGTGACCTGGGCTCGAATCTTGTTCCAGTATATTCAGCCTTGTCGAGGCCTCATCGCGCACCCCTATCCTACGACACTCGAACTTGGTTCGTTTGCGCCCCGAACACGACACATGCTGTCGTTTCATTAGGATGCTCTCGAGTTTCGTTTAGTGCGGTCCCAGGACGCGTACCCACTGGATGACGAACCTTCACGATATCGTCGCCGACCTTTCATCCCTTCTACTTGGTAACGCGCAACAGTTAACTGTATATAGGTACCTCTTTACATTTATATCTCTTGTCGGATTCGCGTCTCCCGTACGCCTTTTCAGGGGATTTACAGCTTAGGATGAAAATGCCTTTGCCGCTCCTGCGACAACTGGTTACGATTCTGAAATGGACCAGTACGGAAAAAGGTACGATAAGAATGACAATGAAGATTCGAGGATACGATAATGAACTTAGGTTAAGAAGGATCCTTTAGCGATTTTTCTTAGTATTGTTTACATTAACAATTTTTTCCTTACGTCTGGGAAGATATCGATATAAAAAGAAAACTGGATTTGAATGTTTGCTGATAACGGACAATGCGGAAGGGTTTACTAAAGTAAACGGATATAGGTTGTATGTATTATACATGTATAGAGGATGAAACGATCATTCTCGATAACGTAGTACACAGACAGCCTGTATGCATAGTTTAGCGTAATGGAACGTTTGTCTTATGCGAACATGATATTCCTACTTTTACGAAATTGAATAGCCAGTCGTAGAGTGTCGCGTTAGACGTCTATTAATTCATCTAGAAAAACAACTATAGTCGTGACAGTTTGAACTGTCAACGGTACTCTGTCAATAACAGCAATAAATATTTTGTCGCCTGATTACTGTACAGCATACCTATTACTATAGATAAGACGAGCTGAACTTGTCACTGAATTATTTCCAGAAATTTCTATGTGGGAATAACCATTATTTTTAAAATATAAAAATTCTCTTGAAATATTTATTCGAAATGAAGAAAAAAGGTTTGGAATATTATAATTTTTACAGCAAATTAGTATTAGGTAATTTATATTCATTAATTTTTTTCGACACAATCAGTGCTGGATTTATCGAACGTTTGAAGAATATTCTTTGGCGAAGATATTGCGTGAGATAAAAATATTTCATGTTGCCAAATAGCGCACGTAAACATGGTGTTCACATAATTTTTTCAGGATGACGTCGCCGACAAGAATGTAGCAGTTACGTGGCTGGTGATGCCTAACGATCGAACCATTATGGCGGCGCTGCCAAAAGCCATGGGGTTACCCGCTATATGTATTCTATCGTGGAATTATGAAAATACGAGGGCGGCCCTCGGTACCCACAGAGCTTGCAATATTGTCGTCATTCCGAGACCGTAGAATCTTAACTAGGTCGCATTATCTTCTCGCCGTTGTTAACGACCCGTAAACTCTCTATTCCCATGGATCTAACGTTAAACTTAATGGCTGCTGACACTATGGCGTTTCCAAACTTTAATCCTCCAGATTCGCCTAACATCGACTTGTAATGTCAGCGAAATTTTCCTATTTATTCGCATGTCAACGGAATATCTATAGAGATACAGGCACAAATAATTTATGAAAAAAAAAATCAATGTAAAATCATAGCATATGTATATGTATATCCTTCCACAGGCACGTTCTGCCTGCTTGGCAAAACTCTGTAGGGATCCAATCCAATCAACTTGAAGGTTACTTATCTACAAGAGTCTAATCAGCGTTTTATAGAGTTTAAATATATATCTGTTGCAAGAAGGTTTCACATGGTGTGTTGCATTAATATAAGTTAAATTTATACATGAATCTTAAGTAGCCTCGATTAGAGCATTAGGTTAATGGCGAATTATGGAGATAGGATTTTTGTTAATTTTGTCTCAACAAACTTACCTAGCTTTGATGATTTTGCAAATGAAAACGACTTGAGGTATTTATACGAACAGAGTAGATGCACAGGAGCTGCCATCCTGACAGCAGCAACTCGTACGAAGGTTCAAACTGAAATGACATTCAAAGTCAATGCCACTTTCGCATAATAACGGCGTAGGCACCCGTTTGGCTCTTACGTGCGAGAACCTAACCCTTTTTTTGCGGGTCACCATAAAATACTTCTTGCTGAAGTAGGAAGGCAACGAAGGAGCTGATGTTGTGAAGGGCTAACGGTAACTATTCCAGTGCCATCACTTTTTTCGCCATTTTGTTCCAAGCTGTAAAGCTCAACAATCAAGGGAACCACCGTGTTTTTTTTTCGAGGGATTTACCGGAAAATTATCCTGAAAAAAAGTAACGGCTATGTGGCTTTGCTTTTTGCGAAAGGCGGGTCATTGAAATATCGCGGAGAACTGCAGATACAGTTTTCCCGGCAATATTCATGGGAAATAATTTTTAATGTAATAAGTCTATGGAATAATTGCGTAAAATCAAGGCTTTTTGAATTATTGAAAACAGGGACACGTACTTTGAATCTAAGAATACGAGGTATATCTACATTGCGTGAAAATTATACTGCGCAATACTCATTTAATGTCCAGAGATCCCTAAATTTGCTATTATAAATTTCAAAACACTGAAAATGTTTGACTATGTATTCGCTAGCTATCCATATAGCAGACCGTATAAAATTAAACAGGTAAATTCTTATATTTAAAAAAAGTACATACTTGCCAAATTCATAGGTGGTTTTATGATCGATCAAAAATATGACGAACGGCGATGCGTTTAAAAGGATTGATATAAATGCCGTTCAAACTACTCATTACATTACCGTAACCGGGTGTGCCGGTGGTACACGAGTTGTTTGGAGTTTAGGGCATAATCGCCGACTCATAAAAGTGTATGATGCGTTTTTAAAGGGTGCTTCTGTTAAGCAATAAACGGGAGCCAACGACTCGGGTCGGCTTGGTGTAATCTGGGATCTAGATGTGAGACAGTGTGTGGCCGTGAAATTCCCCTTGTCCTGTGTCGCGACAATTTTTAACATTTCATTCGCTTCCCTTGAGAGTGATGTATCTATTTAGGATTATTTTTTTAATATCAATAAGTGTCTGTATTTTGTTTTTTATAACTTGGTTATGATTTGCTTATAACGTTTTAGTCATTTTTTTAAAAATATTCGCATATCATATTCCTTATGGTAATGGCGAACTTCTGGTATGATTGAGATTGTAAGTACAATTCGCAGGAACATTAATGACAAATAATAATTTATAATGCTACGCATCACAAGCCAACCTTTGTAATTGCATGCACTTATTTTAGTATTTATGATCGTCATTAAGGGATTGTAGAATTCTTTGTAGTATCCAGAATTTAGTATTCTAATACTTTTCGTATGTTCTGTAGAAATGATAGTATGATTTCTTAATCAATGTCCATGGATCTTGCAAAAGAATTTTGAGAATTTCAAATAAATAATTCGAACACGGTGTAAACACTGTAATTGTAGTTTATGCTTCAAAATTGTCTGTACTCAATGGCAACGCATGAGTATATAACTTTCACCTGTTATCAAAATTATAATTAATATTAATAGTAAACTTTAAACTTGAAGGTCAAACTGTATTTCCATCCATAATCGTGAGTCCTACAGACAGCCATAGGTCGAGTTTTCGAGGATTTCGTAGAATCGTATTGAACGAGGAGGTTGTGCCATGGTGAAAAAAAAATGGCGTCGGGTCAGATGGGCTCGGGAAAAAAGATGAAAAACTGTAACAAAAAATATTCGAGCGAACCTCTAAGAGAAATTCCAAGGAGCAGCGTAGGGAGTGGTCGAAGGGACTGCACTTCGCAGTTCAACCATAACCAAACCAGTCCGGCCCGTACGCCATGGGGCAGGTTTTATGAAATCATAGTGACGATACGTGAGTCCAAAGATCAGGGCCGTACATAGAGCACAGTTACACGGTAAAATTATAAGAAAATATCAGTAAGAGAAAGTCTAATAAAAATTAGTAAGTGAAAAAATTTTGGTTTATTCTTTCATACACAAAAAAAAATACAAAATAAATTTGTTAATGATCGAAAAAAATTAATAAAAATACCAAGTCCCACCTTTCTTACGTCATGGTTCTCCGTGTATACAGTACGCTTCTGAAAATCCTGACCCACCCTCGTTTCCCAAGAAATCACTCTCCATTCTTTTCGCCTTCGTTTTTCGTTATGGGTGCCAAAGTTCTCCCCACATTCCTTCCCAGTGTTCCTCTACCTTTCACGCCATAGTTACGGATTATATGTCAACCTTCTCTCTTCATCCCTTCCACCAAGCCCTTCCCCCACAAAACCCCCTCGTGTCCTACATTCGGCACATAGGGACGTATATAACTGTTTTTCGCCCCACTACTTCATGCACATGCTCCCATATGCGAGATTGTCATATGTAACTTGATTATTTATGGGGCCCCCTTACCACCTCAAGAAACTTTGAAGATACCGACTTCTTCACTTTCGGCCTCTTGGTTTCTCAACAGCTCCGGTAGCATCGAGGACGTATAGTCGAGTACCATAAATTTCACCGTACACGTAGTTAGCTCAAACTAACGGGCCAAATGGGGTTAAGAAGGTCAGAACGCGAAAAAAAATTTTTCTTATGGAACTGTTGAGAAATTTATGCTCCTAATAATTTGTATTATCTGTTTCGCTGTATCGGCAAATTCTGCGTAGACTATAGATATACACGTCTTTTTGAGATGAACATATACCTAGCTGTATTCATAGAACACCATTTTCTCAATCGATGGTATTATTCGCCGTCTTAGTCATACAAAAATTTACCAAAATTGTATTCTTTTCCAAATGCTGTTTTTCGTTCTAGAAAAGATCGCGCCTTGCCAAGCCCGTTGTCCCATATACATGCAACTGGCGACTATACTTCGGCTTGGCAAACCTTAGCCTGTAACATTGTATACAATTTATATAAATTGTAGTACATGACTGGTTGAGAGTGGGGACAAATGATACGGGCATGACATGCATATACGATGCTGTATTCATTCGTATAGCCACATCAAAGGCCTACGAGGTCTACACATCAAGATTTAATTTTTTTAGTCAGGACTGCCACTCTTCAGGCGCTAGGACGTGTGCAGTACTTATATCTCGGATAAGTGAATATAGTGAGAATTATCGTCATTGTGAAAACAGTGGATTCTTGTGTATTGGATAATTTAATTTTGATTAGTGATATCAGTGATAACTTCTGGCTTGAAAGTTATTGCATTATTTTTCGTTTATTTTAAACACGCTTTGGACAGTTATGAACCTATGGTGTGTTCATAAGATGGAGATTTATGAGTATTTATTAAGAACAGTGTAGCAAGCAGTGCGATAACGTGAGTTATCTGGCTAGAACAACGACAGTTATTGTGGTGTTATTATTTTATGCCGTGAAATTCTCGTAGGCCGGGTTTTTGCACTGTTGTCATAAATGTACGTAACATTGTTCAGTCTGGCCACTGGCAACGTGTTAAACATAGGTAATGCTATTTTCATGAGAACGATGATGAGAGTTTAACGAGGTGACGCTATATTTACCTAGTAATAAATTATATTACGGTGATAACTGATACTTTGCGTGTCTCCCTGATTTATGATGAAGTTCGTGCGTTACACGTAAACCTCACTTGCATTGACTGTCAAACCGGTTTCACATTCTGTGTATTTTGATTGGAATTTTATAATACACAGATAGATTAGAGAGACAATAAATCAATGATGAATCAATACAATTTTTCAAATTTGGCTCTGATAATTTGATAAATATCATTTGTAAAATTTGTGCAAAATAAGATTTCAACAAGGAACATATCATATACGTTAAAAATAAGATTTTGCTAAAATTTAGTTACTTTACAAAAATAATACGAGTCTTTTACGTCTTTCGTGTGTTTACGCCGATCTTTTTCACTGGCTACCATTGCATGTTACCGTTGAATTGACGTTTGTAGTTGCACTATGGATGAAATTACGTAAGGTAACATTTGCATTCAAGCATTTATGACAATTCCGAATAGTATGTCGCGCGTTTGAAAAGCGCCCTTATTTTGAGAAAATGCTTGTTACCAAAGTCGACGACGAGTACGTCGGCGCTCAGAATCGATCGCTACGTCGGTAATAAGGCGCTCGTACAGAAGGGACCCCCGTTTCAAACGTAACTTACCGGCAGGGTTGCTATGCTTTTTCCGATAACTACCAACCCCCTCTGTAATGACGCTGTCTGTCATGGAACTGTAATTTTAGCTTTTTTGGGCTTTCACAGTTTTTGAAGAAAAAAATACATAAGAAATTGTTTAAATTACCAAATGTGTATAAGAATTATAAAAATTAACTTTCCAAGGGGATTGACAATTTCTAATGAAACAATCAGTAGAACCTCTAAATATAAATTTTTTAAGATTTTTCATTCTGTCACTTGTTTACAGCATACAAATAAAAAAACTCTGACCTTACTTGAATGGAAAGAACATTAATAAGCAAAGCAGAAGTAAAGTCATAGAGAATCTTCGTGCCTAGACTCACTAAATATTTCAAAAACAACTTGCTACACTCTAAGAATACTCATTTTGTAAAGCGCGTACAGTCAAAACAATCTAGCCAATGGGCTGGATCGAAAGCAATACAATTAGAACTAACTTCAGTTATAAAAATGATGCTTTTTCAATCGTACAAATTCCAAACTCGCAGTATCCTCACGCGATGTTATAAATTCGTACATTTGTACAGTGTAAACCAGGCTTGTGTCATGGTACAATTTGACGTTCTCGCGAATGGCGCAGGCGCTCTGCTATAGGCTAGCAGAGAGGTTATGGTTGATCCTCGAGGTTTTGTAGGAGTGGAAGTGAAGGCCGCGCCACGCCTGGCTTATTTCAGATTTAGCTGAGACTCAAACCTGAGCGTTGGTCGTTACCGTTAGCGGAATGGACCAGTCAACCAGCTATACCTTCTACGACCTATTTCAATGACCGCCATACAGATGCCGCTGCGATAATGATTGGACCCTGGTGGCGATACTTGTGCAACTCGCAGATCCTGCGCCAATGGTTAGTCTAAAGAGTTTTTGCCGTTATTGGTATCGTTTTGTATACGCAGAGAGAATATGTTTAAACAACCTTTGCACGTAAGCGGTTACTTGAAGGAGTAAGCATGACCACGATAAGGCGAATATGTAGGAAACTGCCCTACGATCTCGGGGTTCGTGTAAATAAACATTTCTACTTTATACATTGGCGTGCCATGCAGCCGTGAGTTTTATTTTTACTTTTAGTGCACAGTACTCTTGCATGTTTCAAGATATCTGTGTTGCACACGGGAATGAGCTTCAATTCTGAGAGTTCACAAGGGTAGACATCGTATGGTTGTTTATCGCAGACCGAAAATTATGGAATTTTACGTTCGAGTGAGTATCTACACGACTTATTATATTCACCTAATGAACGTGGTAACGACGGTTGATCATAATTATAAGATTATCATTTTTTCAATAACTTCATATAAATAAATTACATTTTAGTTGCAATCTTAGCCCGATTAGATGATAATCATGAGACTACTAGTTATCTCGTGTATCCAACAATGTAATTCGGAACCGCGGTCGCCAAATTGCCACAGTTCTATTTTAGCTCGTCGTAAAGCTACAAAGCACGCTTGAAATAGTAGCCACCTGTTGACAAGATACATTAACCTATTTGCTTCTTTTGTCATAAAGGTATCCAGTTGACGATCTTCAAAGCATTCTTTTGACAAGATTATTTGTCGATTGTCTTTTATTTCCAAAGTTTTTATTTTTCTTCCATTTTTGATTTTTTTTACTCTTACCTGATAACTATGTATATTAGTCAGTTTTCAACATTGGAGCTAGTATTACCGTGTGCACTCAGACAGATTTCATTAAATCTCATTTCACGTTCATGAATTTAGTTGCATTGCCATAAAAAGTACTCGAGGTAAAGTAAGGTCTTCTTCCAGAATGCTACGAAATGAAGGCTCAATTTTATGCTTTCCCGGTGACATTACTGGAAATCATATTTGCGCCAATATCTATACGCGTGCAGACGTACCAACGTATATCTATGATCCTTGAAGAGATGCCAGAAGTCGGTTTGGCGCACTCCTAGCATGCAGGGTGCCGTCGCGCTCTCGTAAAGAGACTTTGAAGGAAGGAGAGACCGTACCGTAAAACTTGGGGCCCTTCCTACCCGTTTCCATGTGGCGTTCGGATAAACGAGACGTGGGCGGCCACTGTCGCGACATTGTGGTTAAAATGTTTCATGGATGACACGGCGTCGCACGGAGTAAAAGACGTCGGCCGCTGAGTCCTTCGCTTCGTTCTAGAGACCCGAGTGGATTTGCTACTTGGACGCTTATTTATTTTTGTCTGAGTTCGTTTCGTTCTCCCTATCATCGCATAGCGAAGGAACTAACCAAACCTGGCAAGAATATGGGAAATACGTCGACTGCTTACCTAATGAGGATTTCTATCAGAGTGATGGTACTCCGTTACCTTTTTTCTTATTCTACACCGACCCTTGTAGTTGATTAATAAAAGGAATACCCATCGCCTTAGTATCAGCTGGGACCAACGTTTTAGGAGATTTGATTGGGGTTAACTCTGAATAAATTGGATCTTTGTTATTATGTGCTGGGGAATACACACTGTCTGAGTCGCCGTTAGAATATTTGCTATAGTTACGGTAGTCCAATTTTACAGGTTGGTTAGTACAACTTCAGAATAATAGAATTGCGGGTATCGCTACGCCTATGGGGTACTTTGGGAATTAGGGTGTCCACAGCCAGCATCGTGTAATAGTGGTGTCATGGGCCCCATGGGATTCGGCGTCCATATTTGGTAGGGTAGCCATGATGTTGTTGGGCCGGGCTTCTTACCTAGGAAGATGCGTTATTGTCATTTGTCAAAGACCATTGGTCACTGTCCGACTCCGAGTATCCACGGCCATTGACATACCGGGCAGGCCCAATATACTTGGTATGCTCTATCGGTCCCATTATTACGGTTTATCCCCACTATATTAATATTTAGCGGCTATCTAACTCACTTTACCAAATGTTACTTCACTGTAAAATTTACTGTGAAATTCGAGACAAATGTCTTTGCTAGGTATAGTTCGATACGTCAATTGCGCTAGACGACAAGTCCCGGTAGTTCCATATTCCTATATGAAAAATTTATTCATCACGCGCACGTGACAATTTCTTCTCAAAGTATATCTTGAGTGTACATAGATATTTTTGAAAAAAAAAAAATAGTGACAGTGTTGCAAAGATTCTGTAAATAATCAGAAAACTTGCGTGACTCGATAAAAGAGTGAAACTGTTATCGCTCTTAAGCGTTATCCTATTTTAGGTATCAGGTTTGTTAATAAGTAATAAGCCAAGTGTAATAACTTAATTTTTTCGAATTTCAGTTTTATATTATTTTTCAAAAATTTCACCTATATACCCATATAGATTGTTTTCATCCAATATTTTCTTATCCTAACTAACATGGATCCAGTGTCATACCGGATGAGCCAATAGCATTCCTTGAAATAGAAGCGGAACGTTTAAATCACGTTTTACGAGAAACGAAATGCTCAGCGTCGCATGAAACGCTGCCGCATCGTGACAATTTACAAGGCATTACTTTTACGACACAAGGACAAAGTGTTTCTGGTGTGATAAGTGGACGAACACCAATAGTTGTACCTACACGTACCTACAGACGAACAGACAGAGGGACGAACACTGATTTAGTTCATGGTGAACTATGGCCGTATGGTTTCTTAGCGAGGCTATATTATACTACGTCGTAAACCACGAGCATTACTCTATTACGGGCTGTCTGTCAGATACCTATTACTAATTATCAGACAGAAACACGTGTATTGACAACAATCTCAATGACTTGCATTCGTCCCGACGCGAACAGGCCTATTGCATATTGATTGATCATCGGAAAATTTTTTTCTCGTCATAAAATCCATTTCGGTTTAATGTATCTTCGAGAATTTTATAGACTTATTACTGTAACTGAGATGTCATTTCATCTTGTGGAAATCACTGACAACTTGATAGTGCTTTTAGTAGGGTTGTAAATCATTGTTATTATTTTACGATGGAACGCCACTTGCACCTGTCTGCTAATTGTTAGGTTAGGTTGGGATTCGATTATTGAAAACTTATTTAAGCGGTTTGAGTTTCTACTTAAGGTTTGTTTTTTTAATTGATGCTGTACGCGCTGTAGTGTAAAAAAAAAGAGATTGCAATAAAAATTTTGGTGGATTTGGCTAGTATTGACTTAGTACTGACTTACTTATTATATTTTTTTTTTATTTTGGTATTACGGGTTTTTTAATTATACAGTTAAACTGCTATTTTTCACCTTGGTGTTACTACTAACTACGAGATTGAGTTTAGTAGCTTCTTCATTTTTATATTGCTGGTTGTAAAACGCGATTATTGCTTTACGGCCAGCCGTCTGTCGCGTGTCTGTTTAATGGTATGCTGTGGAAATATTTATTGGGGACTTTTGGTTAATCTAGGGAGATTTCTTTATTAAGTGAATAGAGCATTGGGATAGGTTATTATTGTCGTGAAAATTTATTTTTTACAATTCTCAATTGTTTTTTATTATTTTTTTAAGTCTGTATAAATATTGTTTTATTTGCGGTATATCGTCCATTAAGTTAATTTTTGTCTTGTAATGTTGAAAGTTTCAACGGGTGTTGAAGTTCCTTAGGCGATTTCTCTGCGGGTGTCTTGCAATACCGTCGGCTCCATAGATTCACTGAAATGAAAGATAGGAATTTATGTACAATTCAATTGAATACGACAAGTAATAATTATAGTCAATGCTTCTTAAAGCATTTTCTTTATAGTAACCGCAGTTAAGTAAACTGTAGCGTAATTTACATTTTATCCGTACTGGTTGCACTAATTTATATGTTAAATTATTAAAAATTCTTCATGAAAGTTTATGACGCATCATAGATATATGGGACCTGGTAAATTTTTATTTTTTATTTCTCTATTCTCTTTTCTATTCTCTCGTGTCAAAAAACATTGAATCTACGTAATATGATGTAAAGACGTGTTCATATGTAGCGTTTACTTTGTAGCCGTGACTCATAAACATTTTAGCTCGTATAGCCTATAGTCTTTTGTACTTTGTAATTTGTAACTGGATGTCTGGTCACGGATAACAAAATGTTAAGAAAGTCAATGGGGCGAGAAAACCTTTAAAAAAAGACGAAATGGAGTTCTAACAACTTAATGATGTGAGCCGCAACATGTGACGGAACGTTTCATATTTTTTGAAGAAAACATAAGAAATGACAGGAAAAATAGGAATGGAGTAAAGAAAAAGGAAATACAAAAATCGTCTGAAAACCGTTTCATACTTAGAACGTGCCGACGTCTTTTGTAACGCGTGGAAGTTTTGAGTTACGATGGGTCGTGTGACGCTTACATACAAATTTTCATAACGACGACTATGTATCGTTTTTTTGAACACCCATAAATTTTTCATTATACGGCTCCCAATTTTTGTATAAATTTCCTAAAATTCTGGTAGCGTTGAAATTTCATTAAAATAGCTTTAATATCGAATATGACATTTATACAAGTATATAATGAATTTCTAGTGATTTTCATTAATTCAAAAATATGGTATCTAAAAATCAGAATAATCAAACGATCATGTGTGATTTTCATATATTTTATATATTTTCCTTACGTTCGTTCGTACGAGCATTTATACGCTTTGACGTTACGTTAAAAACAAAAGGCTTCTCACGTACAATGACCACGTAGGAATTTTCGTATTTGACCAAGATCACGTTTGGATAAAATGGCAGCACGAACTCCCTGCTGACGTCGATATCCCCTCGTAGAGACCAGAACACAGTTAGCCACTACAGTATCGTACATATATCTACGTTACCCGTTTGACATCCTACGTTCATTACACGTTGCCCACGTATACGCAAGAAAGATGCCACCCTATGGATGCCATTATCATTATGGACCAAAACAAAAAAGAACCACGGCAAGTAACACGTGATTCCACATCACTATCGCAAAGATATGTCTTCTATGCTATCAAATCATTTTTGACAAAAAAAATTTTTTATCATCCCCACGATATTACGAGAAAATTATTATTTTATTGATATATTTAATCTAATTAAAGAATCATCACTCATATGACTCGCACACACGTGATAACCTGGCTCAAATAGAAAAAAAAAATTTGTTTGTCATCTCCATGAGATTCGAGAACATTTCTACGGGCCAAAAACACTGCATCTCCGAAAATATATCTAAGCGTGTATAGGGATTGATATTACCGACCCAACTGTACCAATCTTTCCTCCCATATATGGTATACCTACTTTCATATATACGTGGGATATGTGATACGGTTTCGAAGTACCTTCAACGGGTAAAGGTACACCTATGTGGCCACTACAGCTGGGTACCAATATCGCTCCATATTTCCCGTGGGATGCAAGAGTGGATTTCAGACGTGCAAGCCCAAGAAGATGGCAGAAAATATGAAGCCAAGTCGGCTTCCATTTTGCGCAATGCTACTCCGAGCTGCGGATGTGGCGCCTGCAGTGATTAGACGTAAGTCTCCACGGTTCCCATCTGTCCCTCGTTGGCGTCACGGTTGCGCGGATTCGGAATGCTTTCAACTCTGTTTTATGTCCGCCATTTTCTTACCCCCACTCTTCCTTGTGTCACTACCCTGACGGTACGATCCAGTAGCTACGGTACTTTACTCTCTTGTTGTCCCAGGCCGATTTACATAGAGAGTTTAATGGCATCGTCTCGTGATGTTATCATTGGGATTGGAGAATTTCTGTAAAAAAAAAAAAAAAAAAATAGTGGATTAATTCAATGCAGATATGTAAATGTATATGTAATATGCGCATCGGATAAGATTGAAGTCACTGACTTGTAAACATACACTGACAACATAGCGTGACGTAACGAAGTAACGTAGTAACGTATTAGCAACGCGAGTTATCGAATTTTCTCCTCGAAGCTATGTATATGCTTTATATAGGTTCGTGTCGTCAGCTATGTTGTGCTAGAGTATATTTAATTTAGACTTTATTATTCATATTATTTTAATATGCGTTTACACGAGGCACAGATTGCTACCGGGATTGATTTCATGAATAAGTGCGTTGATGACTCCGGGTTTACGACAAGATCAATTTTTTAATTTGGTACAAAGTCACTAATTTGTCAGTTCTCAGTTTAGAGTCAAGGGATATTCTCGCATAGAAAAAATAATATATCATCGTTGATTTGTTTTTTAAAATTTTTGTAAGACCTGTTTGTTTTTATATGCTCATTAAAACCATGATCTTGTCAACTGTCAATTGTATCGCCGGTATGAAAATTAGGTTGAAGTGTCTAAACGATGGGTTTAAGTTAATAAAGGTCGTAAAACGAGGAGATGATTTAGGATAGTTCACTATCTTGAGGTCGGTAGGTCATCATGATTTGGGGTCATAAAAGAAGACTGTAGGTGGATATAGTAGCAGTACGTTAGTAGCATATGGTACTCAATGTTGGTATACACATATAGTCAGTCATCTAGCGCATATAACTAATCAGAGTGCAGTAAGTCCCTAACAAGATTTACCTCCACGCTTGATAAAATTTAATTAAATTGCATTTTACATTCTGATAGGAAATTACTTTTCTGTCCGGCATAGACGAAGCTGTACGAGATGACTGCAGTTTAAGTGGCTGTGTTATTGGTATCGGTGAACGATTGTATCAGACACCTATGCAAAGCGCTGGTGGTTCGTTTTCTTATCACCGAAGGGAACCATGCTGGTTATTACTTCTATGTTTTGCAGGCAGAGACTGGGGTGTATAACGAAGTATCGTTAAATAGAGGCTGTTATCAGTCACCTGTATTTCATCGAATTAAGCACAGTGAAGTAATAATAAATATACCAGTGATACCTCGAATAATATTGGGATTATTTTAATAATTAAACTAATGATAACGGTATATAATATTATGAATCATTTTTTTTAAACATATCTCATTTTAATAAATAACAAAGTCAATAAAACATATTATGATTATTGTGAATCATTGATATCAGTGATACGGCTATTGGATGAGTGAAGTTATCTCGAACAGGATATATTAGTGTAACTATAGGTAGTGTGATCCAGATACCAAGGTACTGGACCAATGCGCTCTTGAGGATTAATCGTCATTGTGTATATCGGTTACTATACGATTGTTTACTTAATACACTTTTGCTCACAATGGACACTTTCCATGCTTTATTTGTCCTACGAGTAATACGTGGCAGGTTTCTCAATGCTCGGTGGGGATAGCGTATTTCGTAGCGGAGAAAAATAAAGAAAAAAATACTTCAGCGATTATCCGATAAGCGACGTAAAAGTCTATAACTGGCGTATCTGGTGGCAATAAAGTTCACATGCAGAATAGCTCGGTAACAGTACGTATAAGAGGTGCTGCACGGTAACGAGGTGGTGCAGTATTCAATCCAAGGAGCGTTCAAGAAGGTTCCGGAAAAGCGTCCATTAACGCTACAAGTCGTCATTATCGTACCCGAAGTGATGAGATACGTTTCCACGCGTAGCGAAGGGTAAGCGATTTTGTTTTTTTCGTGAACAGTGACATAACCTCAGTGACGGTCCTGAAATTTTTCTTTACGTACGTTTCTCTTCTTTTGGTGTCCTTTTTTCCCCACCATTTTTTCTCTTTCCTGTCGCGACAGAAGGATCCACGAACTAACCTAACGGTATCGAATTGTCATCTGGTGAAAAGGAGCGCGACAGGATTCTCTTAGGCAGGTATCTCTCGGATGGGTTTCACTGATTTTTTCTACAATTTTTTTTTTCTTATTCTCTACCAAAACCCACCACCGTATTCTTCACGGTCTTATGGAAATGGTAATGGTCGACGTCTGACTATCCTTCTGTAGGTCTTTGGTCGCTCCCTTTTTTTTTTGTGTTACGTACCTTTTTTTTCTCTGAACTGTATATATAGAACATGAGTCATTGGAACGGTATCCATATATACTAACTCTCCAGTTATTCCATATCATGAAGTGGAAGTTACTTAACTCTAGCTTAAGCATCATTCGTAACAACATTGTTCTTGTTGTTGTATCAAACAACACATAACTTGCGTCCCATACTCCTGTAAACATATACTAGGTACCACTAGGCTTGTTTTGAGGTACAATAAGTCTCAAGTTTGGTATTTTGACAATGGAACCTACCCTATACTACTATCTGAAGCTGACTTCCACTTGAAGGTATCACGAAAATTATCAGGACCTCCCGGGATCGCATAGATACGTTGTATCTGGTCCGTCCTAAAATTGTGACAGGAAACTATAGACAAGCAAGTTTACGGAGACGACGTTAGGAGATAATGGGGTCGTGTCTTTTGTTAGGTTAACGTAGTGACATAGACTACGTAGAGAGATAGTTTATAAGCCGCGTTTCTATGTGGCGACCGTGAGTCTCGATTCTATAATAATGCCTGTAATGAAGGTGATAGAGGGATGACATCGGTGAGACACGCTACGTATCGTATGGATCGGGTTAATACGGACCTAGGGAATGCTGGATTTGATCCTGGGTAGGCTGCTTCATCTCTTGTGATGCGATTTCATCTCGGTACCGAAGCCATCTTGTATATATACGTATAGAAAGTGAGCGGAGGCTGCTATTTCCCAGTGAGAAACTAGTTATATAGGTACGTATACTGATTCCATCTGTTGGCTCCATCATGGTCCGCCATCTCCTTTTTCGATGAAGATTCGACCCGTGAGCTTCGTATGAAGACATTTGGGAAATGCAAGGTGCGATAAGGATATATACATATGTATCGAATCTTGGTTGTCATATGTGACGTAAGGATGCGAACTGATTTGGTATTCATTTTATATTAAAGTTTCAAAATATATTTGATACAGGATTTAGTTGAAGGTGATATTTTTTTTTGCAGATATTTTTTTAGCCAAGTACATATTTTTGATTTTCTAATTATTTTTCGGATTTACATAAATTTTCATTAGAATCACTGTGATCAGTATGGTGTTTGGGATATATGATATTATGGTAGATTTTTTATGTGCCTGGATATATGCTTGATTCACAAATCTACCTTGTTGTACTGTAATACGATGAGATTATATACATCCTTGTTTTACTTGATTATGCCAATTTATTTTCATGCTCGCATAACTGCTCGCCGCGTGCAGCAATGTGGCTCGACATAATGGTGACGTAGGGTTTGCGAAATTCCTCTGTGTTATATACTGCTGCACTTCTGTTATTAATGTACTTCCAGATAAAAATAGGATCCAGGGTAAATGCATCATTCGTATGTTTATCATGGTATGACTCAGCGAATGCACACGATCGTACATAAAATATACTTTTTCGTTCAATTTTACAAAAATAATTTTTGCCTCGAATTTGTCTATTTCTTAAACATCTTTTTTAGCTGTCACTCGTATAATTAATTGCGCAACAACGTAAATACGATTAATAACTTTCAATTGTTATGACCGCTACATAATATTATGTACAGCAGGCAACGCAAGTATCAGATATTAAATGTCCTGACATACGGTTAACATGGCGCGTATAGCAGGTAAAATAGTAATATACGGAGTAAAGGCTAAAGAGTTTCTTCTAGGGGTAAGCTCATTAGACCAGAGAGTTATGTAACTTTGGACAGGTGTCTGTAGGATTCTTACATAGACAGGTTATCTAGTATATACCACATGTTATTTCAGCGACATGTAAATGCTAATTAGCTCTTTGCACTATTCCGGGTACTGCATACCGCAATCATAAAGAAATTCCCATAAACATAACAATCCCGACATTTTTATTTTGGGATGTTACGCATTCCCAACACCTTGCATATTTCAGTCGCTTTAAAAATGATTCGCAATTAACGTACAATTGCCAAAAGGTGAAGCAGCACCCTTATACGTAGGAATCCTCCTTTACTATGACATATTCCAGTAGGATCATTACTCCTCCTTCTGAACCTTAAAGAACATAAAAAAAAAGATTAGGGTCACAGACGTTCTCATAGCTCTAAATGTATCCGAGAGTATCTGCTTGTGAGAATATCTATATACTGTGTTGTATAAAGCTAAAAAAAATAATATACAAATTATTTCTATCGAGTCTACGTCCCCTGGTGCATCCATCGATACCCTTAAGGATTTTCAGTCTGCTGCTACTGGCTCCACCACAATATTTTCCAACCCCTCGAACTCCATTGTCCTTTTTCGTGAGAACCTAGTTTTAAGGCGGGTGCAGCTGGAGTAAGTAGGTGGGGTCGAAGGCGATCGGGGCGTCCCGACGACTCGTTCCGCGGCCCTGCCACAAGGGGTGCAGGCGACTCCGTCATGGAATCGACTGATTCGACCTCTAACGCTGAAAACCTGTCTGGCTATCTATAGCTATAGTATCAGGGGTTGAAACGTGGTTCCAGGAGACACCATACTCTATCCACGTAAATGTACTAGAAAGACGCGGTATTTCTTTCCAAGACATACCTCGCACAAGAAGCGTTTACCTATATTCGCATACCACATATGATCGTGTGGATCGTGTGGGACGTATTGCGAAAACGTCACGTAGTAAAGTGGCGTCTGCAGTTTTCTTTGGATATATACGTATATGTATGTACATATATAACGTGGAAACTTTGTACGTGCGTTACGAACCCAGAAAAGTTCCCAGAGTGCCTATAAGTATGGAGTACTCAAAGTGAAGGGTTGAAGCCGTGAGATGCTGGAGTTCTTTTTTTTCCAAGTATCTGTATACGCTTACATGCGTTTGTATACATGCATACGGGATATCGGTATGGCTGGGCAAATATTTAATACGGCGGACTCGAAGCTCACTTCGTGCTTATATGATAATTAGTTTACGGACGGGTCATCATGCCGTGTAATTAAGGTTATTGTCCCGGCGTTTTGAAGGCTGATATTAATGGGTCTCATGCCGCCGTGTATGTTAAACGTGCAGCCGCTTTGAGACGCAGCCATAACTTACTGTTTAATCTTTCAAGTGCTACACATCGAAACGGCGTGACGGCGGGATGGCGCGTTGTTGGAAATTTTGTCGCCCTGATTAAATTTCAGAGGGAAGACACGCACTTACTTTACTAAATATTGTACCTCTAATTTTTTTACCACTAGCAACCCTACCTTATTGTACGGGAAATTTTTTAAAATTCGAGGAAGTATATACGTGCCTCGCGTGGTACTGTTCGTAAAAGGTTAATGATAATTTATACGCGAACGTAAAGTCCTTGCGAAATTTTGTTGTCTGGAATATTCGGCAGTTCAATGTATAATCTGTTTTATCGATTGCTCGACGTGGAGAACGCGGAAGAGTCGTAACACGTGTCCTCTTTTGTGAATGAGCCTTTATCAACTCGGCGTTAAGACTGCCGGATGCTGCCTTCGGTCCATTACGATAACTGCGATTCTGACAATGAAGTTGGGACTTATGAAAATCAATGACGATTTTTATATGATCTTTTATGACGTTGTTTTCAGACGTGATTTTTTAAGACACCCTATATATGCTAAATAGTTGTTCAAGATTGTGTACAGACAGTTCGTTAGGTATTTCTAATCTACTCGTTCACTGATAATTCTTTAATTATGATTCTCTATCGAATTTCTTGGTTTTAGGTAAAGCTTTATTTTTTGTTCTCACGAGTCACGTTGTAGAATTGGAAATGAGGACTAAACTTAAATTCTCATATCTAAATGACATTCTATCATGCTATCTTGGTTCTAAGGTTCGGATTTTTCGAATAAAAATTGAGAAAGTTAAAAGTATACTGGACGAGTCTGATGTGGATATACATAATGGTACAGCCAGCCTCCATTACTATTCAGAAGTCTAGAACGATACGGCATCGTGGATCTAGCACAGTTCTCAAACTATTGATCTTGGTTGCTATGCCCTGAAAACGTTAACGTAATAGTACGATTGTGTTTCTGCTGTGTTTTTATAGGTCAGTTCCTCGTATACTCAACGCTTTCTAGTTTCCATACGTGTACTGCACACCTATGCTGACTGCTTGATACGATACAATTCCTATGGTCAGTTCAGCGTAACCACATATGTATACCTACATGTAGTGTATGTGTGTATATGCTCTTTGAGCAGTCCTAAGCATGAGATTAAAATCGGTATGCGTAAGTCATGTGTATTATTGCTGATTAGACCAGGTGAAATAGGCATGGAGCATATGTGTAGACATTTCGTGAAATGACGAGGGAACGTGAAGATAACACACGTGAAGCTTAAAGAAACAATTGACTGGCCATACGTTACGATTATCTTTGCTATGGAAATTAACGATCTTGAACCATTTGCTTTTGTTCTTATCAGTTTTAATTTTGTTTTTTGCTGATAGCACATGTGTCATATTGTTGATATATCGTATATGTATATACATACTATATTGCGATATCTAGCTAGGTCTGATTAAACGTTATGCTAATTAAGCATGCTTTTAAAACATTTATTTCACCGTTTTTGATTACTTATCGATTCTGGATTTTGATAAGAACTATCTGTGGACATGAGAAGTTTATGGAAAATTAAAAAAAATTAATTACAAATGAGAAAATTTATGTGTTTGACTAATAGTAACTGTACATTGACTGAGTATAATGTTTTGCTAAATAAAATATATTTTTTTTTCTTTTTACAGATGTGGAAAAGATGTCGATTGCAATGGCGGCCCGGTGATCAATGGGTAAGCCAAAATTACCACTGACTTTAATTTCCAGACGACTTGATTCGAAAGTCCGATGATTTGTATGCAGGTCCAGCCAGCCTCCTAATGAGGGACCGCCCTCTTCGTAAAATTGCTTTACAAAAGTTCCATCTTTTTTATATTGGATTCTTGAGCTTGAGATACTCGATCCCAGCCAAATGCCTTGTATCGGTCGTGTCAATTATCGGATGCAAATTTCTGAAAAAATCCTTCTTAAGATCCTTGTCTGTTGCTTCGCATCAACGCGTAGAATAAAAAGTATTGTTAATATAAAAAATATATATAAAATATAATATATAAATATAAAATATAAAATAATTTTGTAAATTTCTCGCGAATTTATTTATTCTTGATTGTAGTTAAAAAAATCTTTAAATATAATCATAACATACTTCGTTGATTCGCGTCGCGGAAATTTGCGTAGGGGAAAATGTGACGAAGAAACATTCATATAATAGTATAAGAATACCATAGGACCACGACCCTATTTTTTATACCGCTACTTTTCCCCGAGAAGGTTTCACTGTTAGATTTTACCGCAGAAGTTTGACCATCCGCAAAAATCAGATTGACCGTTTCGAACGCGTATCTTCCTCTCGTATATTCATCCGACGCATTATTATTCGGAATATTCGCATATTCCTACCATGCTGTGCGAAAATCGTTATTTTCGTGAAAAAAAATATTTCATTTAAAATATCATTGGGAAATATTGCGCAAATATATTTGAAGTATGGTGAACCAATTGCATTGAGTCCTTGTATGCGGTATATATATGTCTTTCAAAGTTAAAGGTACTATATAACAGCAAACATTAATATATAGCGGATATATAATGTAATGAAATAGTATATCTATACTTGCAAAATAGTAATTCGCAAACAGCAGGAGCTCGAATGAAGAAGGGTGGATGGTTCGCTTAAAACGTCTGCAAAGAAGGCCGACATAGATCCGTATCTTAATTTAATTCACCCTTAATGACTGAGCTCACACTCCGAAAGAGAGTACCTAAATTTCCAGCATCTCTTCTTCGAGTGTATCTTCGAGGGTCGGCTGTTCGAGAGGCGAATAAGAGAGGCGAGTTAAAAGTGGAAGGGATAGGGGTGGCCAATGAATAAGGGAAGTGCCAGTAGCTATTCCGGATTAATTAAGTCGATTATCATCGGAGGCAGAGAAGTGGAGGCTGGTGCCCTAGCGAAAAGCGAGTGGGCACAATTGCCAGGAAGGAAATCAAGTAGCTAGCCTATCTCACGGGGGTGGAGTTACGGCGAGTAGGGGCACGAAGTGGCCACTTTTCGAAATGGAAGTCCCGCGTTGAATATACAGAATACTTTGGGGCTTGCCTTTTGCCAGACGTCTAGGTGGGAGTTTACCTCGTTCCGGAATAATTTTCCGTCGGTACCTGAATGCGAAATTAGATAGTGCTGATTCGTGCCAAGAGTAACAAAAACAAATTTTTACTTTTTCAGGTACCTTCGTATTGTAAATTACGACGTGGTAAATTTTGCGATTTGCCAAGTATGATGGGTGACGCGATCGGGTTTTTATTCCAAAATTTGTACACCGTCAATCCAACCCTGTAAGACGTTCCTTTTTTGGAGTTCGATTAAGTCAATTTTTTCTACCATCACGGTACTTCATCTTAATGATTTTAAATCATATAAAATATCGACTATTTAGAAATGCTTTATGTGTAATAAAATGTCAACGATCATCGTTGTTTATATGAAATTAGATATCCGTTTGAAAAAAGCAACTGGTTCTTGAAATTTAAAAGTGATACGTCTCGCCGATAACGTCACGGAGAAGATTACAACCCCTTTCATTCGTCGTAAACTAAAGTGGCTGCCGAGTTTATGTCGCGCGAAATGCTCAGTCGGGAAGCGAGACTTTTGAGCAAACTAACCAGCTGGAATTCGAGGGTCGGGATTCTGGGGAAACTTTTGCCCTGTTCATAATTTTAGTTCAATTCTGTATCGCTGTAGCCATAGGCAGACATCGGTGTACGAGAAAATCTCCTATGCGAAGAACCGTCGAAAGGTGGAAAGTCAGGAGCAACGATGATGGCGGTGGCTCTACTCCGTACAAAGTCAAAAGCATTATGGAGGCTGGAACGTTCCGCGCGTTCAAATTGTCTGGAGGAACAGACAGTGGCTTGGGGACTAGATTCGAGTGGGGAAGGGGAAAAGAGTATCCGATAGGGGTTGGGTGTTGGACTTTTGAATGTAACGTTGGTATGCCGTGCATGTCGGTACAGAGGGGTTCGCATTGATCGGGCGGCAGAGAAAAGCTTGGCTCTGATTGGCCACCAGGACCAAACCTTCCTTGTCGTCCGTTTGGAAGCATCAGGCTCGAGGAAGGGAAGGATAGAAATTCCTGGGGATCTTAAGATTCGAGACGTTGAAGGAGTCTGCGTCATGGAGACAGGACCAAGGAATCTTGAGGATCATCTTGAGAGATGATAGAAAAATATATTTCCGTTTTTTATCTTTTTATAGAACTTTGCTGCAACATTTTTTTTTTCACGTTTTTCACGGACATAGGTATCCATGTTGGGAGTGAAGATGACTTTGTATTCTATTGAACTGCACGATGACTTCATTTTTTTTATTATTCAAATCTTATACTTTATTAGCAATAACTTTTGGGTGGATTTAATCATAAATTGGTTATTTATGGTACAGTCAGTTATATAGTTAACGGTACAAGGTCATTCAAATATTTTCTTTTTCTTTCTTTCCCACATTTATTTTTATTCCTCTGGCAGTAATCTATCTCATTAATTATATTAATAATACCGGATGCTTCTGTATATTGTATAATTATAAGTAAAAGAAGTAAAGAAATTCGAAATGCAGTCGGCTCCTTTATTCCCTTTAGTCGCCATGATGCATCCCGCGATAACGACTACTGGCCGTCCAATATCTGTGATCTTGAAACAGTAAAGAATAAAAGGAGATATACGACTAAGCGATAAAATTGTCCGAGGAAAAACTATTCTGTACACGTCGTACTGCCTTCGCGAGGATTCGTATGGTTTCCAGCAAATGATACTCATTTCGTCATAAGCAAGGACAGTGGTTTCTTTCTCTCGGTGGTTGAGTCTAAGTTCAATCTTTAATTTATTTATCTGTTTGCTTGGTTTTCTCTGTAGAATTTTTATTGAGAAAATCTTCGGTAAATCAAATCTATTTAAAAGACTTAGTCCCTGTGGCTTTCGTTTACTATACAAAGTACTTAGTGCTCTCGGTCGAATCCTCTAACAAAACTACTTAGTGCACCAAGTTCCTAGGAGACAAAGTAGCTTCCGCCAAGTTTGGATTAGATGGATCCCAGTAACGAGAGTTTCTCATGGTGCTCCATATATAACGCTACAAAGTGTTGAAGCTGCTGCTAACTGTACTTTAGGAAGTTTCTAAGTCAGGCAAGTCGTCCCTGTTCTACACAGATGCATTTAGTTCCTCAGCGCGTGAAGCGCGACTGTGGGGGCAGCTGCGGCTGCAGCCAGCGGTTTTGATACCCTGAAATCCAATGGCGTGGCGCAGGATTACGCGCATGAAAAACAATGACTTGCTACTCTCAAGTGGAGCTCAGTAGGCCTCATTCCAAGATAACTCAAAATCCCATTTTTTTATGCATACCAAAATACAACAATTTCTACAGCTCTGGAATTTTGAGTAAACTGCAATAAAATCCGATATCTGTGGATGACCCTTGTTTATAATTAAGATTTCAAGTAGTGACATATAGAAGTGACAAGAAATTTTTTTTCAAGATTTTCTAGAAATATCAAACTACACAAAAACCGGTGTACCATTATTCAATTTTATGAAAATTGCAGGACGTGCATAATTTGATAGACTTTTTTACACAGCAGATAACATACTGGAGTATAAAGTAAAGGTAACATTCCAAACCAATAAGTTTCAACTCTACGTTGAAAGTCTATCATAGATGCCACAGGCACAATGCCGTTGGAATTATTTTGATATTTACGAATAAAATAAGAGCACATGCTTACTCGTATGCTATGCGTACAGTGAGAGTAAATATGCAGTTGCAACAGAATGCATTCAGTAGCCGCAGTCGTGGTCGATGGTTAGAGCCACGGGCCTTATTGATCAGAGAATGAAAGGTTGTGTAGTCGGAGCACGTGGCGCCATCTCTCGTGAGAACGCCGAGTCAATTTTCGTTAACCACGAGGAAAGTCGTGCGCAGAGGGTCGGGGTGTTTTTCGCTGAGGCGGGGAGCGAACAGCAGGTATCAAAGGGGGTTGCACGGAGACGAAAAGGGATGGGAGCGCAATAGGCGGGAGAGACACGCCAGTCGGCCGCACCCTAACAAGGCGTACCAACCCCCGTTGTGTAAGGGGTTGTTGGTCGGAGTATCGATCGAGTACACGTTACACGATGACGATATGAATACACATGATCTACTATTTGAACTGCATAGAGCGCCATCCCATATCAGTTACACTAGTTAAAAATACATTTTAAAATAAAAATACTATTGCGCTACAAAATGTCCCAATTTTTTAATATGTTTTAATTAATATTTTTATCAGGCCCGATAAAGTCACGTGAAAAATTTTGCACGATTTTTTTCATTAATTGATAAACCGAAAATTCCGAAACGCATGAGAGCAATCGAAGGAGGCTATATTTATTTTGCATTAGAATCTAATTGCCACCCCTTAGAATATATTGCCAGGCACATTGCGCAGATGTAGGTTGAATTCAAAAAAATATTAAGTATCGCGGTCCAGCGTGCTCATGATGATGCTAATTTATTTAAGTTGCTTCCGTCTTACAGGGGTCGTCATTGACCGATCTTCATACAGATAAATGTGTTATAAGCATTGAAGTGCATAACTATCCAAGCGAGACGCAGCGAGTGGCTTAAAAGGACCAAACAACATAAACAAGGATGTATCTAATAGAGTGCCGTTGATGAGATAATTAAGGGAGCTCATTGCTGGAGTCAATTAAGGCTTCCCTGGTGGCTAGAAAATCGTGAATAGTTTCAACCTCTAAATCCTCATTAGACGGCTCGATTATTTAAATCTTAAATTACAACTGGGAATTAATAACTTCTATCCTTTTTAAGTTGAATCCCCTACTCCGCAAACCTGCTTGAATTTTTATTTATTCTACGAGAGATTCAACGAGGCCACTACAAAACTCTTTGCTAAGGGTTTGATTATTCAAGGGCGGTGCTTCAACTTTCGTAATTTCCGTGGAAAACTTGAAAACTAATTGGATCGGCCTAGTTCGTTAAGCTGTGGGAAAGTCCTTGAGCGCCTGGGTCAGGTACTGTTAACGTAACTATGTCGGTATAGCCTCGTGTAACCTGGACTTAGCTAACAAGTTTAACGTACGTTTACTAGATGGCGCCACGGTAAAGGCGTCTTGTCTTCGAAGTTTCTGAGTGGTCGCTGCCCTGCTCGAATCATCTTCTTCGACTTTATCGTGTTGCCAGGCATGGGCTCCGAAGCTTGGACCTGATGCAGCTGGCCCCGCTGCCTTCGCGCAATCCAGCTACATTCTTTTTCGTTCCTGTTTTTCTTCCTCGTTTATTTTATCCGAGCGCTCGTATTTATAAACTCACTGAATTACGAGAGCTTTTACCCGGTAACGCGCTTGGATACACGCACGCCATCTTTTACAAATACGTAACGATCCTTGGCAGATTCTTTAAATCTGACCCACTCCCTTTGGTGGAACGACGACCCTTAACTCACCTATTAATACTACTTAAACCGAAATAGAACGCGCATCCATAATTCTTATTTTGATCAGTTTTACCCATTTATACTAATTTAATGACACGCACGTACGTGACTAAAGTGCGTGCTATATTCGAATTCATGTTTTACCCTGTCGTATTTTTAATCTCTCCTCTCTACACAGTCTGCTTGTTATACTTCTTCCTGAACTCTCGAGGCTCGTGTCGTGATATATTTATGTTATTTTTGGATAGAATCCGTAACATTTCATTATCACGTAAGACCTTATTTATCGCACAGGTCTATAAACTTTATCGCGTTGTAATCTCGCCCAAGTGAATTTTCTAGCGGAATCTACGTGATTTATGCATCGCCGCGGAGGATACGTGCTCGATGCGTTACAATCGTACGCGCAATATCGACGAAGAAATGCCGTCTGGGAAATATTGGAGATTAAGAAAAATCTTTCGTATAACAATATGATTGTTTATCGGGCTTTAAGATTTATGGCCGTCTTCGTTATGCATTGATTGCGATTGGCTCGAGCGGCATAGATTTATTAAAAATGAATTTCATTCGATCAGAACCAGAAGGAATAATGTAATTCGAAATGCATTACGTACAACATTACTAGGGGACACGTATATGGTTTACGTTGTATTACGACTAAAGGTCGTAACGCTTGGTAATAGTACTAGTCAGGTATTGTTGGATCTTTTTTTCCTTGATAAATATTATTGTTTATTGAATATGTGACAGATAGCGATACTTGAGGTGGCATGACATTTTTTCAAGAAACTATGAACCGCTTTGTTTTGATAATATAAAGAAAAATATGTCATTTTCACATTCGGCATTTTCCGTAGCTATAGACTGTTTTGAGGATTCTACCCCTAATTTAACCCGTTAAAGGGTATTTTATGGCCGTTTTTGCATTTATTACCGTCCGCAAAGTAAGAAGGATCCGGAAAGAAAGTACTGGTAAAAAGTTACTATACAAAATAACCTTCTTCTTTCATTTACATAGAAAATCTTGGACTTACATATTTTTCGTCGAAAATTTCGAATTGACTAATGAGAAGTTTTACGTTTTTCTAAAATATTTCAATACTTAATACGTAGCATTTCTGGTTTACATGTCAACGCATATGCTGTACTTATAAAACTCATATAGTAGCGCAAATTTCATAATGCTCTCAAGTAGTAGCTTTACGTAATATAAATACCGTAATTTACGCTAGTAACATATTTAGATTTTTTTTAATTTATAAAGAAATAGAAGTGAGTCCGTAATGCGTTATGTTAATTATCTTAGAGTCGATGCGTTTCCAAGTACACGTTTTATAGACGTTACGTCTAGTATATTTACCGACCTTCTTTACAAAATGGAGTCCTTATCCGTTACTGATTATGTTATGTAGGCATTTTCAGGTTATTTCAAGAAAATATGTTTCCTTGCCTGCCTGTATTATACGAGTGCATTGACACCTACACGCTCACAGGCTCTCTTGGATAATATCCGTATGTTATTATCATCATGGCGCACGTGGTGATAAGCCGTATCGTGGCTCACTCTTCGATACTCATATCCAAGTTTTTCACATGCCCCAATACGTCTGGCACTCAGCATTGAATTACATTTATGGCGCCAAGATGGGTCGATAAATTCATTGGTTGTCAGGCCCTCGTTATGCCATATATCATTGCACAGTGTAAACACTGTTTTGGATCCTTTAAAGATTAACGGGACCATTTTCTTAAGTTTTTTTTTAAATTTTGAGTCCACGGTATTTCGCTATCATTTCCTTGAATATGATCCTACTATGACTTTTTCATTATCAAGAAATTCAAACTTATCTAATACAGAATGCCATCCGCCTCTTGAAAGACACGTGAGCTTTCAACAAACCGGAAGAGCGCAAATTCTCGTCCGAGCTTTTGTAAAATCACTTCCGGAACGAACGTCTCTTCCGTAAGAACAAGCGCAGTGGCGGTACTAAGGTCGCAGATGTCGTGACCAGTTACATCTCATTATACGAAATTGTCGGAGAACAATTTTTCATTTCATGTAATAATCCTCGCAGCTGCTACGCGCATCAGTTATGCGCAACGTGTGTACGTCGACGTTTCTAGACTTTGATATCGAAAGTTTTACCTCGTTTTATACTTTTTCTTTTCCTTTTGCACTCTCACTATAGCGTATCTCAAAGGGCTGCGATATTCGCGAGGATAAAGCACGGCTTGCATCTATTTGCATTCCTAATCTTGATATTTCAAGACTTTAGGTCTAATCCTGGCTCTATGGTAACGAGACTCAGCCGACGGCAGAGAAGTACGTATAGAACTTAGCGACTGTCGCTTCATAGAAATCATAAAACAATAGCACCATTTTTTTTAAACGGATAATATTTTTGATCCCTTTATTTTGTTGATTAAATTATTTATTTATTTCCAAATTATTTTCGCCAACTTTCAATATCGTTACTAGAAACGATGCTTAGAATCCGCTGTCTCTATATTTTTTGAGCTCAAGCATCCATCTATTATGTAGATACATTGGTACCGAAAATTTGCAGCGTCAAGTTTGTACAATATACATATGTACATATATGTATATGTATGTCCCGAGTGGCGCTACCTTCCTCAGATACGATTTCTAGGATGCGGACAAGCTATCTGTTAACCTAACCTAACCTAGAGTATAGTTCCCGAGGGAAACGATAAGGCTTCTACTGGGATAGAGTTATTCTGCGAAATGCTCTCCCTATCCTGCTTGCACCTACAAAAACGCATCTGCAGGCTCCCAAAGGATATCCTGGTAGAACCTTAATAAACTACAAGTAATTCAATTGGACTTTTCTCCCGATCTGTAATTCTACTAGAGAAAAAACAAGATCTTTCTATTTACCTTATGCAGTACACGGAGTATCTCAGAAGTATAGAAAAGTCAGTATATCGACCTAGTAATGTATATTTTGATGAAATAAGAAATAGAAAACACTTTTTTAATACGAAACATAACATAGTGAAACATTAATAATATTAACAAGTGGTCATTTCTTTGACTACATATAAACAAAATTGTATAATACTGTTGATAATTCTATTCAAAAATTCTTTTTATACAGATACATTGTACAGACAAGGAATCTCCATTTGATTCGGGTACTCTCGAAACTTCCCTCTGGATATACATGTATCCATAGGAGATATCCAGGTAAATTCTAGCAAGAAGATGGAAATGAGGATAGAGCTAGACAACTTTCTATGGCGAAATCGCCCCTATCTCCCCCCTCAAAAGTAAACTTAAACTTTATGCAGTCATATTGCACGATAGCCGAACGGGATAGAAAGCGAGAGAGAGAGAGAGAGAGAGAGTGAGAGATAGGTACAGATAAGACGATGCATTTCCATACAGAATTGCAACACCATAATACCACGTTGCATCGGATGCCAAATTAACGTCCGAGAAATTTTTGTACGCGAACAATAGTCTGGCAATTGGCTCGCTACGTATCTAAACTCAAGCGGCGTCCGACGGCCTCTACGAAGCTCTATGTTATAGTGGTAAAGATATAAGGTGAGTTTTCATCCTGAATTTTCCGGCTTCATTTACCAACCCCCGCCATCTTTCATCCCCGGGTCGAGTAAGTCTGGCCAAACCCACATGCCCCCGATTCGATCTCATACCAACCCTCCCGACTGGCTCAGTTTCAGCCAGCCAGACTGGATCCTCTTTTTACGTTGGATACGTTGGAACCTAACCTAACTTCGCGATGGCGAGCCCGGGCAGCGTAGACGGAAGCGAAAAACGAAATACATGACAAAGATTTTCCGGGTCGTTCCTTGAAATTGAACTTCTGTTGTTCCGTCCTGAAAGGAAAGTCGCGTCGTGACTCGCGAATCCATTCCACCCCTGGATACCCTCTTGTTTTTCTTTTATTTCATCTCTTACCTCTTTTCCTTTTAAGAATAATTTCTGACTATGTATACACATACACGTGCTATACAATCTGACACATTTTCACCGTTGATGCGTACCATAATGGGTATAACGTTTATTTTTTTTCAGACAATTAATATATTATATACTGATATAGATTTAGATACACAGTGTACCCTATACGTATTTTTGCCTGCTCGATTAGTAACAACGTCTTTTCCTTTTCTATTTTCTTTCACGCACAAATTGGTGACGCAATCTCCTCGTGGGCTTGGCGATAATGAAATTCACGAATTTACGGAATGCACTGGCTTTTACGGGTGTATAGTAACGCGATATGACGCAACACTGTTGCTTGAGCTTTTCGAGATAGAACCAGTTACGTTATAAAGTTCAAGGTATGTCACTGAGACACGATATACGTACATAGCGTATAAGCGTAGCTTCCCAGCCACCATTTATATACGACCATGGTCCATGAAGGAGCTATAATACACGACCTACACAATCTACTGCCACGGTAGTTCTCCTTTATGCCCATGGCGCTTGTAGTATGTACGTGTACGTGCTACGCGCGCTAGACAATTATATACAAGTTCCTGGCCATCATATGACAGATATAGTATATATTAAAGACCACCCAGGTACATAGGTACATACCAGGTAAATAGCTATGATTGTAATCGCCTTTTGTGCGTATCGCCTTCACTATCGGACATAAATATTTTGGGAATAAAAATATTTATCGCGCATCTCCATAGGTATGTAAACCAGTCAAAGTGTCATGGACACTATATTTCGTAATAACGAGTTTAGTTTGGCGGGAAATTTGAATGTTAAATTTTTTAAAATCTTTTACTGCTCCACGTGCGTCAATTGTCAACGTAAGTCAACGTTCTGCAAGTCGTATATATTATATTAAGAAATATCAAAGTCTCTTTTTTTTTAAATTATTACAGACGATTAATTTAATGACAGGTTTCTCACGTATACACTTTATCCTTATTATATGGAATTGATTAACGAGCGGACTTACATACCTCAGGCAGGTGTTTCGTTTAAGGATAATCTGTAGAACCCGTCGATCCTTGAGAGCTAAAGGCTTCACCTTGACGTTTCGAGGAGACGAGTTTCCGCGAGACCTTGAAGCCGCAGACTGACCTCGGCTCACCTGAAGGAATTTCGAGGTTTTTGCTTAGACGGCTCCGATTTGTCGAGGCAGATAACTGTACTGGGGTTCCAGTTTACCCCTTTCCTGTAAATTCTAGTGAAAAAAAGGGTTCTTCCTCCTTTTTTTTTTTTATTTTCTCGACCGCCGATCCTTGACGTTTTTTTCCTGACAACGTTTAAATCGATTTATTACACTGAAAAATAGCCGAAACCCTTTTCGCGTCCTTTATTGCCAAGGTGAACGGCAGGTAAATATCCTGCAAGGACTCTTAACTAGGAAAGGGTTATGAAGAAAGGACCCCATCCCCCACCCCTGCATCCCTTACCAGAAGTGTCAGTCATTCTTGCGTCAGTTTCCGTTTGCTAGGTTCACCCTCGACTTGGTTAAATTTTTACTGGCACACGTATACGTATATCTGTTACGCATACGAAACGTTCAATTATTCGTTCGCGAGAAACAAGAGTGGATTGCGAGGATTCGATGTGAGTACTGCATTCGAATAAGAGCTGTGTATGGTACCTACATATATTTATATCGGTTTTATGTGATTCAAGGAACATTGGATTTTGTCTTCTTTCATTTCGATTCAACGTGTCGCGCTTGACTCTGGCTTTCCAATTTACATATCTTGACCAGGACGCCAACTCAGCGTCTACGTTCATTTTTTTTTACCGATATCGCATATCGTCGGAACTGCATGCAGTATTATAGCCGGGGTGTAATCGGTACTCGAAGATTGACCGGTGGTCATATATTTAAATTCTGACTTTTACTTCAGGCGATAGTCCTTTATAGTATGCATATTAGACTCCGTACGATGATGGGGTCATTGCATTGATTCAGTGGGTTTGAAAAATGACAAATTTTTATCTTTTCAATATTTATTAGCATCTTCTAATCGGTACTACACTAATTAGTATGTGCTTCTCTATATATCCATGTCATATTACTTACGCTTGTCTACTAAAGCTTCGTAAAAAATGGCAACAAGATACAAGATATTGCACTGTAATTCCGTGTATTTGCACAACCTTGTGTGTTATGTACACATAAACAATCATATGGTGCGAGAAAAATCTTCTTTATTGGTTCGTTATCGCGTACGGCATTGCTCGATAAATATCTTCCCAGAGACCCGACGCAGCATCTTCCATGTAATAATTTCAAACTGGTCAGTTAGTTTCGTCGTGCCTTCCAACATAGTAGTACATGTTATTAATATTGTGCCTGTAAATGGATTCGCGCTTGCAATTTCATGGCACGTGAGTAACATTTGCATTTGGTTGCCCTGAAATTGCACGTGGCACAGCGAAGACTGGCAGTAAAGTATGGCAGGCTATGGGGACGACCTTGATCGAATCTGGTGAGTATAGGTGCAACGTGCACTCGGGTATTTCCATAGTAACGGATGCGGCCATCATCTGTCCCCAGTGTACACAGTTGCGCGCGCAACTGTTCAATACCAGCGACTCGTGCCTCTTTCTCTTCTCAGACACTTTTTTCCCACCCTTCCTTGATCCCACGACCTTCCACTTCCCCCCGTGTATTACTCGTCCAGCCTCCATTACGCGTATATGCAACATTCTCAGAACTCCTCGAGTCTCGCCACTCGAAAGTTCATCTCATCTCCTCCTCTCAACCCTTCCAACTTTTCTTGGCCACGCTGAGAGAACCCTTACTGGCTTGTCTGCACGTAACGTCGATCTATCTTAAATGCATGCACGGACTTACAAATGGCCGCTCATTCAAAGATCTGCGAGGTGTCGATCATCACTAGGCACTACAGTGACTTCCGGTGTGGGACACGTTTGTGATATTAACGAGGTCTATTTTTTAATATTGACAGTAACATATTGTATATGGTAATTGACTATGGGTTAATTTTGGGGTTTAAGGGTTTGCGGGTACTGGATGAGGAAAGTAATATTTCTTATTTCTCAGTTTATCACGATTTACCTTTTTCCCCCTTTTTAAAGAAACTGATAAGGAAGTATAATTTTTAAAGCCGGGTCTTTGCTCACGAGCTCCATTCAATGGGGTTGTAAGCGGGTAGTGGTGAACACCAGCATCGCTAACTAATGGAGGGTCGATACGCACGATGATAGTGATAACATACAAGAAAGAAGTCGAGTGCAAAACCCTTGGGAATAATTATCCTCTTTTTACGAAAATCCTGGGAGACTTTCTAAGGGGCTCAAAAATATAGACTATAGGTACACCATAGAGAGCATCGTGAAATGGGACCATTTTTCAAGATTAGCGAGAGATGAGAAAAGTTTTAATGCCGACGTGATACCGAGTCGAGCTTACCTACCGATACCACCTTTACTACCTATGGAGTTCGTCGGAGCTGAAGTTGGTTTGCCGAGTACCTAGATTCTTATGGGATAAGTGCTCCAGTCTGGGCATCATATAATTCGGAAGTTATGAAATCTGACTAAGAATTTTTACTTGTATAGAAAAATACATTCTTCCCCCATACTCGTATTCATACTCGTAGGCGGAAACACGTATAGGGTTTCATAGGCATTCTCGACATTACCTTCATTAACAGTCAGACAGGTCTATGCTGAATAAAATATTACCTTATTATGTAATTGTTTTCCCGTCGACGCATCCATTTTCAAAAAATACATTTTGTTAAACACGAATGTACTTTTTTCTTTCCTGTATAAAAATATAGTTATGGTACAGTACGTAATCTCATATAGCATGTAACATGCAGGACTTTCAGCATACCAACGAAGAGAAAAAATATTGAAATATTAAGCCAGTGATGTAATACATACACGTGCCATATACCAGAGAGAATGTATAGCTTATGATAACGACAACTAGCACGTAAGAACTACGAACTTCAAGGCGTCTGTATAGACGCTCCAAACCATAATTGAGCGTAGAAACGCGTTCATGAGACTATTGGACTAAGACTCGAGGAATGAAGAGGTAAGAAATACACTGACAGACATTCCGTCCGCGTTGAAAGTTTTCTCGGTCTGATAGATAAGAAGAAAAATGGTTGCCACTCTGGTGCATTAAGGATTGCTTATATTTTCCTGTCGTCGTAAATATTATATACATAATGTGCTATGTGCACCGTTTTCCTCGATGGCCTTCGTGTGCCTCCCTCTAACGTGAGTCTGCGATTACGCAAATTTCGTTTGATGCGTGTACGCGCATTTTTTTGCCATCGTAAATCATTCGGACTAGCAAGTGTTAGTAGTAATTCATACGTGCATGCATATGTACACGTAATATACTTCTGCTGCTTTTATTATATACTCTGTTGATGATTACTACAACTCTATATAGCTGGAGAGAGTATAGCTAATAGTTGGTTTAATTTGTTTGCCGAAGATATGCGAAACCTTTGCGAGCTATAAATCGTTGAATTTTAAGGAGCACGAAAGAGAACACGAGGTTGACGTATATGGGTTTTAAATTATTCTGATTTCTCGTCTTACGGTACATATAGCATTGTTCAATGTTAATCAGTATTGCTTCTGTCAATGAACTCTTATTCGAAAACATACAGCACTGGTAGAGATTGTTAACATGAATATTAAATTTTTTTTTCTTGGATATTCATTTTATCATGACATATTGCACGTTGATAATTGGATGAGCTATAATCTTTGTCCTTGTCGTCTCTAACTGCACATTCCGTTCTCATAGCCTCGTTCGTAAATTCGCAATCCTTATTTCGCCGAGGGTCACATTTCATTTCGCACTGTCCTTCGCGACAATTGAGTGCGGAATCGCCCTCATTACTAGTTGAGCAAGATACAGAGAATTGGCATTAATGGCCACATTCATTTGGTACGACATGGCAAGTCCAATTATTCGCGTTTTTAAATATTTTAATTTTGCAAATACTAACAGCTACCGAACCAACGCTTACTGAGCGTAGTATCGGCCGTATAGGTATTATTCTAGACTTTTGTTCCACGCTTGGCGATCCATGCTAAGGAGGTTCCTCGCACTGGGAAAATTTACCGAGCGCCAGTAAAATTATACAAATTAACCGTGGAGTAAATTGAGAAGTAAATTATACAATTACGCTGGAGCGACCGACGGAGCCATGTTGGTGGCCTCGGAAAGGAGGAGTTCAGTGCTTGCTTTGAAAATTGGTAGTGCTGCTGGTGTATGAGGGTGAGGTTAATTCAGGTAGAGAGTTTGGAAAGAGTCCAATCAAGTCCTAATTAGCCTGTGCCCAGACTCTGCTAACTGGCTGACCCCTCTTTGCCCGGAACCACTCTGATGGTGGCTTTAGAAAAATACGACGCTGAACCAACTTAATAGCTATATACGTATGATACTTTTTCGTTTAATTCCTCTAATTCATTTTTGCTCTTTCACGTCTTATCAACCTCGAGCGAACGCGTATCATATGCTAATCATTATATTCCTATACTATTTTCTCTACTAATTTATCGTTATAGGTCATTGTGAGTGTTCTCCGTGTTATCGACACAGCTTCGCAGGAATTCTTGGTAACGTTTTTAGGTACTATTTTTAGAAGTGTAAACGGGCACTTTCACGAGTATAACAGTTGAGCGAAACGACCTCCAGTGACATGGCGTGTAGAGTACATCCTCTTTTCGCAAAAGGGTACTCAAATGTTATACCGGCCGCCTGGTGCCTCAGCTGCTCCAATTATAATTCAGCTACTGTAGTTGGCTGTGGTGTCTGCCGTCTCGTTTCGCACCCATCAGTCGCAAGTCAGACCCAACGTGACCTGTGGTCATGCTCGAACCCTCACTTCCATACTGAACCCTGGCGACCTGTTCTGCAACGCTTGAAACTTTGGCGTCCTACCGCAAAAAGCTATTTGACGACTCGTCCGTGTCGCTCCCTCGTAAACGCACTCGTTCTGTCTACAATTTCTGTTCCACTTGGTGACGTTCACTTGGGCCTTTACACGAATCGTAAATCTGTTCGAAGAACCAAACAGTGTTAACTTTTTTTTCAGAGTACTCGTGTTGCTATTATTCATTCGGAGATACGTGTATCAGGTGTGATTTAAGAGAGAAATCAAATTTTTTTTAATATACGAAATGCATATATGACTACTGCATCGAGAATTTTGTATATCCCGGTGGCTGCTTCGGCACGAGTGAAATCGTCGTTTGTGGGAAATAATAATTTTTTTTTTTTATTTTATCGGTATTATTTTGCACTATGGATGATCCAAGGTCTATTATAGCGTGGTACTTTGCCGTAGAATACTATGAATTATCATTAGCGTAGAGCGAGTACGTTTCACCGCGACGTCGACGCCATAAACATTTCGACAGACGTGGTTAGAAATAGGGGAAGCTCTTTTTGAGACACCATTTTGTCTGGCTTCACTCCACTCTCACATCGAGCTAAGTGTGTAATTCATTTCCGGACTCTCCCACGGGAACGGCTGGCGTACCAGCCAATGGCGTAGGCCCGTCTAGTGGGGAGTCTAGAGATAGGTAGTATATGGACTTTAAAAAAAAAATTTCAATCTGTGCTTTGTAAGAGTGAATCAATTGCTAAAATATTCTTTTACGCGCATCTATACCTACGTTCATACGTTTCGAGGCCAAGTTTTTTTATCGTTATTAAATTTCTTTTGTTCTTTCTATTCCATACTTGGTTTATAGGTACATACCAATGCTGCTTCAATTTGTTCTATATGTGGTAATCAAACTGCGACAAAAGAGAAACAGAATTTTTTGTCTTATTTTTCGTTCATTTTTTTCTCGAAGAGAGTCGTTCCACAGCATCTTTGCGACATCTGAAATATATTGGTTGTTTCCGTGTCCTTCGTAGTTACTCTTTGTCAGTGTTAGCATAAGATGGAATTTATACAGGGTAACTCGTGATCATTGACGCTTGTTACCATAGGAATAGTGAATTACGTTAATATTTGCATAGACGATATCTTCCAGTCGCACGTTATTCCATCTCCTTGATATTTTGTGGCATACTTCTTTGTTCATATGTATATCTGGGTTCTATTACGTGACCAAGAATAATTGTTGGAACTATAATTGATGGTCGATTTTAAATCTACATTTTTTTTTAAGGTAAAACAGGCATCAGAATCATTTATTTGTGTCGGAGTAGGCGATAGGGGTTTAAAGATTTTTGAGTATTTTTTTTAACATGTTTGATAATTCTACTAAGATTGATCATGTTTAGAGCCATATTTTTTAATATTTCAATGCGAGTGTAAAATTGTCCATAATATTGTCAGGCACCATTTTGTTATGGAACGTTTACTTTGACCGATTTATATAATACCTAAGGCGGGAAACATACGGATAAGATACTGGATCCATATGGAGTCTATGGATATTAGTAGCTGGATTCGTAGAATTGAGAGAAAAAATTGTAAAATATTCTGATAGGTACTTTGCTATATGTAAATTATTAAATTGAGTTGATTGCACGTAATTAGCAAAGTATGTACTATGAATTACATGTCGTATAATTATTCGACATTAGTTGAGCAACTTGAAAATGAAAATACTACAATTTTCTATTATTAAAAAAATCCTTATCTGTACAATAAATTTTGATATCCATTGCTCGTGGATCTTTAACTTTAGATATTTAAATATATTATAATTGATCTAGTTCCATGGTATAAAGCTTATGTAAATACATATGCACTTTTATACTGCAATTCTGATACGTAAAACAAACAAGTTTAGCACCCTAAAACCCCTACTAATATATGTGTATCAAACGAGTGACAAGACACAAGACTCGTTAATTCGAAGCCTAACATAAGCCAGCTCAAGGTATATCCGTGTGCACAGCAAAGTTTGATGAATTTATTATACGCATCGTGCAACTGCAGGGTTCCTTTAGAAGTTCAGCTACGTTTAGTTATTCAACGTCACAAGTCCGCGTACGCATGCGTAATACCTACCTTCAGTGAGCATATATCCATAGATATAGTCACACGTGTAGATCGTGCCACCCACCCCGGACAAACTATAAAGCCCCGTTTAACCGCTCGTAAACTCAATGGTGTCGGTCACGTTTGCCCTTGCGGTCCGTCTAGGCAGCAGCAGACACCCACCCTAGGGGCTACCTAGTGGTGCCATTTTCATGTTTTTTCCCTAAATATTATACCCGCGGATGGATGCAGCCAAACCACGTGTGTAACCTGATCGAGTAAAATACTTATGGTTATACTGTATTCCCTTGAGCTTAGGGTAAGAAAACAAGAAAAAAATGGATATGCGATTCGATGATACATAATAAATATCACTTGTGGGTTGTAGGGATCTTCGCGAAAAGATATAACATTTTATATATCTAAATTTGTACTAAGGGTATATGGAGACGTTCTAGGAAAAAATAGCACTTGTAAGGGTTTCGATGTACTGTGGCATAGGTATCGGCTTCAGTGAATTTTTTGAAACTTGCTATGCTCCGCGTGGTTCGTGTTTTGAAATTTTAAAATTGTATTCTGGTCATGGTTAAACTCTTGTACTATGAAGTTGGTATATACATGTATACTATACGTATATGCTATAGTGTATATACGAACAGTGAGTCCTTTGTCCTTCCGTACGACTATGACCGGCAGGAGCGGCCACCTTCTGGTCGGCAGGCGATTTTTTATTTTCAACAAAAAATTAACCCTTCCGTGCCGCGAGCGGTTTCTTTATGGGTTTTTACTTCGAGGAATATTTATGAGCCTTCACGGACTTGAAACGGTAGGTATGCACGAATTCTACAGGCCCCGGTTTCGGGCCCGTCGAACCGGAATCCATGCTGGACTCACTTTACTTATGTATTAAAGGGATGAAATGGATGCATGGAATGTACCGGGTGTACATAATGCAATGGCCCACCGAGGTTGGACTTACTTGCAAATGCCCAGAGGATACAGACGCCTGCGTTTCTTTTGTCCATAATTTCAGTAATCCATACGTGATCTAACTTTCCTCATGCGGGTGCTTATTATCTTCCCAGAATTAATATTTTAATATGCGATACAAGAACTTGGAATTCCTTTGTTAAACCGATTTCACGGTGTTTTCTTGGCTCGGATAATAAGCGGTGGCAAAACACATGAGCCAGTTCTACGGAGAAATTATTAGTGTGGTGTCTGCAGATTTCTCCTGGATATCTATAAGTTCAATATATGTATATTTATATATACAGGTGTATTGCGGAAGTGGCTACGATGTAATTGGAATAATTTGCACTGGCAAATCATGGATTTTGAATGGCTCGAGGATAAAATAAAATCTTGTTTGGGACAGCGGACCGGAAAATTGACGCCCCCGAAGGAAGTCGAGGGTCTCTTTAGATCTACTGCTGGGATAATATCGCTCTCTGAAAACAGGGGAAAGAATGCTGCTTGGAAGAAGCCATCTTAGGGCTTTCTTCAGAGTTTCTTCGTATTATTAGCCAAGAGAATGACAATGAAATTACTTTATTAATGGGTTGTGGCTATACGTACACGTACAGTGGTACATAATATATACTTTTTAAAATATATTTATCTGGCCTAAGTCTCGTTTTAGAGTACGGCTTAACCTTTTTTCTTGATCGACGTAAATTTAGCGAGTACTTTTTCTTGACAATATAAGTTAGTCGTGATTATAAAGTGTATATAAAAGTTTTGAATTATGCAATTTCCTGGTATTATTTCAGAATACTTATTGCAGTTGTATCAGTGTAGTTACAAAGAATTCCTTTTCATGTTCTGTTTTTTTTTCAATTTTATGGAATTTTTATATTTGATTCTTCAGATTTGGATGTATTAGAAACTCTCACGTAATTGGTAAAGTACACAAGAAACTCGTTAGCTTGTCCACGTTGTGCAAGCGGACATTCCCAGGCCGATGTCGAGGAAAACGGACAGACTGGCTGGATGAGAATGCCGATGGCGGAGAGGCCGAAGATTTCAGGGGCGTGGCGACAAATACGTATAGACGCCATTATCAATTCCGCCTCTTTTATAGGTATATCGTGAGCCAAGAGAGAATCTCCAATTATTTATTAAATTATCTCAGCACAATTCAAACGCCATTAGTTGGCGGTTCTTTTGAAAATCGCGTTGATGATCGCGTGAAGAAATTTTTTTTATTTAAAATGAAACTTTATTCAATATTCATACAGTACAAATCTTCCCAAGGGAGAATTATTTTATACCGTCACGATTGGTCTGGTGTCAAAGGTCAAATTTTATATTGACGAGTAAATTTTCCTGCTTTTCGTTTTTTAAGACATTTCGCTCAAGAAAATATCTTCTATTTTCAATTACGTCTTAAGGATATAATATATCGGGCAAACACTCTGAAAGAGATTTTTAAACGAGCGATAGTCCTAAACTTCACTAAAGGATTCCATGAAACGTGGAAGGGTCCCCTATCTAATTTGTATTATCTTCCAGCAGTCACGTGATTTACGATCCAACACATCTAGTCATTGAGAATTTATGTATTATTTTTATCCCTCCGTCGAAACTCCATTAGACGACACTCACAATAGTTTTCGAACTTATCAACCATTATAACGATTAACCTCAAGAATCTTACACGCGATACTCTTCCCCCTTGTAGGATGTTCATATCCCAGTAATAAATCCTTTCGTAATACGCATACAATTTTGTACCACACAGATGAATTTCGAAATTCAAAAAAAAATTTTACACGATTAAATTCACTTCATCCAAAGCCAATAAATAAACGCATTTGAAAATTATCGTTAAAAATATTTATTATTCCTAAAAACGATTAAGCGCCCGTACCTATCCGTCGGAGAACCTCGTCGCGCCATCTCTCGCAACATCAAGACGTCCCACGTGTACAAAGAACAAAGCACAAAAGCTGCGGCAGCAGTTGACACGAAGTATACCATAAAATTTTCAAGTCTAAGTAAACATGAATGAAGTATAGCCTGACCCAACAATTACGTAACCGTATAACAGCACGTAACCTTTACGGTACCAAGAGGTCCCATTAGGTAAGTCAATTCCTGTCGTTAACCTCACTCTTAACGTATTGACCTTGACAAGAAAAGGTCTCGTTCCCATCACGTTCCGCAGCAAACTGCACGAGCAGAGCCATAAGAATGAGGCCAAACCTCAACAACATAAAGTGTTAACGTAGACCAATGTCACAGTTAACCAGCCAGTCAATCAGCTAATGCGCAAGCTAGCCCACCAGCTATACGTATACACAGTATAATCTGACTCTTCCCATAGAAAACGAGAAGAAACTAAACGTCCGCTTTTACGGCCGCCAATAAACTTTTAAGTGTGAGTCGAATGAGTTCTCGGCAAAGATATCCGCGGTAAAGCATGACTCCACGAGGTGGTGGATCCTCGTGACGCACCTGTCCATGGATGACCACACGAGCGTAACCCGAATGACTATATACCCGCTCCCGTATATCCTTACGACCCTGTTTACCGTCTACGAGAATGGAGGTCAAGGTCGGCAGTCGTGAACGAGCGTTACGCAATGCTCGTAAAAGGCAAACGAGCATAGTACTGCTATCCACAACAGGAAGTCGTACTATTACGAATGAACGTAGCGCGTATACGATTTTTACTAATATACATATATACATTTCACACGAAACAGTCGTATTCACCCTACGTACACAGTGTACAATATATTACGCAATGACGTATACAAGTTACGTATACATCAGGTGACAACTGTTGAATTCTTTGGATTTCAATAACAATGGGTACTGCGTATGTAGTGCACTTCCTATTGCGTGAGAATCAGTCGATTTCATTCACTGTACGTTGCGTTCCTCTTACTTGGATATCGGTCAATTATTATGTGGAGTATATACATATATGTATGTTTGAGCTAGGTCAGTGAGTACCGAACGTTTTATAACGGAGATTGTCTTACTTACCTATTTATCGTATGAATGACTCAACGTTTCGCTATCTTCCATATATACGTAATACGTGCCGTGCTTTAAAAGAATGACGAGTTCACAGACCCGAGGTGGTCTTGAAGATGAGGGATCTTGATGTCCATGTTGTTGTGCCGTTATGTATGTTAAACGTGAGTCGTGTATGAAAAATATGTGTCGTGTGTTGAAATCTTGTCTCCATCATGACACTGTGTGGTCTTTTTCTTTTTAGTCGTGTGATTCTTCATAAGGTCACGTGGTCTGGCGGAAACCGCGGTACACCGTGACCTGCCCCAATCCCGACGGGTGTAAAGGCATGGCAATATAAACGAACGTTTACAGGCTCGTTACATTTTTATGAGCTCAACGCCACTGCTACGTCACTAAGGCCATCAACGGAATGTCGTAAACCATCTCACTCTTGCCACCCTGTGTCGTAGGCGACGCGTACCCCCTTCCTTCCCCATTCTCTATCAGTCCGCGTGGCATTTACGCGCAACTTCCGTTCTGACGTCACGCGCTTGTTCTAGACCCACTTAAGTTACGTCACTTTATTAGCCGTGATCGTAACAAATTTTACGCCCTTGCTCTCTTGTCTGACTGCCTACTGCCTATATCCACTGTTCACCAGTTTGTTGTGTACGAATCTTCTTTTTATGCTGGTCTTTTCAATTTGATCAGTAGGTCGTCGTCGTTGTCTGGCATACTTTTCGGGAATTGTGGCAGTATAGTTTAACGGTTATGGTATTACTCGGGGAATTCTTTGGATTGCTTCATTTATGGAGGAATAAGAGTTACGATACTTTGGATTAATAAGATTGTACGTATATGCGATACAGATTTGAGTAATGCAAATAAAAATGTGATATAAATAAATTAAACCGGAGATATAAGTGAAATTTGAGGTGTAACGTAAAATTCTTTTAACTTTCGTCGTAATTACATAAATATTCGTTTTATGGTACGTAAATTGCATTTCAGCCTTGGCGATATATAATATTTGAGACATAAAGATTTTCTGGTATTTAAATAAAAAAAAAATTTAACATGTTAGATGCACCGGATGTGCATTATACACCTGCGGGAGGCTCTGGCTCCATTCTGTACCAGCCCTAAATTGCTCGTGTATCTGAAGATGCCTCCCTCGTGACGTCATTGGCTGCTTCGGTCGGCCATCATGGTACTCATTATGCAAGCAGAACTCGGAATCCATGATGGCCACCGTGCTCCGAACCAATCAGAGTCCGGCACGGAGCGGCCATGATGGAAAGGGTCCGCCCTGCGCTCTGGCGGGCGTATATTCAACTTCTAGGTTCGTTTGTCATCCGACAGATGTCTCTGCATCTCTGAAACACATTCGAACTGTATGTATTTATTAAAGAAAATCAGAAATGGAAATACCAGTAATATCACTGAACAGAAACGCCAGTTAATTGTATGTATGTCATTACGAACGCCCCATGAAAATCAAACAGGCCTGCAGTTGTATATGCATCACATATCACTTAGCATCATTCGCAGGTATCCCGCTGATGATTTCCTTGTCTCGTAAGGTCAGTTCAGGAACCGAAGTGACTCCTGATAACATTTTTGGAAATTTTTATCAAACCGTTATCTATCCAGTGCTGGCACAATCTTAAAAAATTTTTTTTTTCAAGGTCCATCTATAACTTCAACCCTCCAATAGGGGGTTTCGAATCCTCAGGGTGTCATCACCTGCGAGCAGGGGTAACCCTGACAATAAATGAAAATAGGTAAATATGGTTGTATAGCACTTTCTTTATGGGTCCCTTAAAACTCCACGGTTTATGACCCTCCCCGTAATGCCTGCGTAAGTACACCGACGTATATGCATATTTTATGACGACAAGAAAGCTGTGAATAACGCAAGGTTTTCGTGACATCGATTTCTTCATCGTGATACTTTCCACTTCAAAGGAGAATGCGCTATCTTGAACTTTTTTTTTATTGATACTAAATCGACTGTTTAATTATGCCTATCTATCTTGTAGATAGTGTAATCCCACAATTTTAATGCAGAAAAATTAAACGATTAAAGGCGATAAATGATCGGTCACCCTATAGCCAGATTGGAATCGATAATTATAAATGCAAAAGTCTATGTCGTATTTCGACTCGAGTAGGATATCTCGTTGCAGACGTACAAAAATCATGACCGTAGTGGAAGATCAAAATCACTACAGTACTCTTCACGTATAGCGGTCTCTTAAAAAGGGGTAAGCAATCTGTGTTTAAAGAACACAAACCGCGCTTGAATCCAGATAATTATGTGCAGGGGTTTATTATGCGGGGAGTCCGTGACTTTATTTTGCGGAATAAAATAGGTGGTATGTGCGGTGCAAAAATGCCCGCAAGGAAAGCCCACTGGAATTCACGATGGCCGCTTGAGATTGGTAATTTAGAGGAAACGTCGCCACGGCAGCTTCAATTCTGCCCGAGTCGGTGGAGTAACAAGGAGAGGAGGATTAGATGGGGTGCGAGAGAGTGGGAGAGAGGGAGAGAGAGTAAACGGTATCTAAGGAAGCTGGAGGTCCTGCGAGGATAGTTGGATGGACAAAGAAAAAGAAAAAGAAAAAAAAAAGAGTGGGACAAAAAGATACATTTCTCAGATAAACTTCTGATGTCTTCCATGTTCCTTGGTACTACAAATTTGCATCCTTTTCCGAATTGGAGATTTCTTGCTTTGCCGCTTTTAAATTTATTCAATCGTTTGCTTTTTGTTATGGAAAAGAAATCCTCCAGGAATGTGCAACTTTGAAACTGAAACTGCAGGCTGCAGGTAGTTATTTCCCTTGATGTAGCTCGAGAGCTCCTTTGACGTCTGCCTGACTGTCCATTCTGGGTGTCATGGCAATAATTTTATAGATGTAATACGGAAATAGAGTTCTAATTGTATCTGTATACTTGTATAGATAATATGGGTGGATTTCGAAAGTAAAATTGACGACAGAAAGATTTTTTGACATGTGACAATACTTACGGGATTGTGCATTTTGTCAAGTCGATTGATATTTGCTGTCTAGAAAATTTTGAAAGAAGGTCATAATGCATCGATAATATTTATTATGATTATTTAATATTACAGCAGGTTAAAATGCAAGAAAATTCGAGTCGCCAATCGCACTCCAATTCCAGGTAAAGAAAGTTCGTTCTAGTAGTCCAGTTGGTAGCTCATCGGATATGTCTTTGTTCTCCTGAAACAGAATCATTAAATAAATGAATTTCGCGCTACTGGACATTAAACCTAAAGAACCCAAGTCCCCTTACACTACGGTCCAAAGGATCAGACACAGCTGATAACATTTTACAACCACAGTGTCATTAATGACCCAAAAAAGGACACTACTCGTAGAATTGCGTAACCCGTAGCACGAAGAAAGATTGTTAACCCTAGAACGTTAAGCTGATATTATCGGCAATGCCAGCTATATTTTAATTACACGTACAATAATTCTTCCTTATAATTCTAGGGTTAACTTTTTTTTTCAAGACAGCCAAAATTTTATAGGCACGTATGCTCATACGAATAAGACGCTCTAATCCCGGCAGAACGATCAGGGAATAAGGAACGTAAAGAAAGTATAAAGTCCGCATACTACCGGTACCTGTCCGTAAGCAGGTACCCAGAAGGGTAAACGTCCAAGATCCTGGGATTATCGAGTTTCAAAAACTTAATGGATCGCCTTTCCCTACACGGACCAAGTCCAGTCCAAAGAGTTGACACGTAACTCAATATGGCTGTGCGTTATTTACGACGGCATAAAATTACCAAGTTGATGCTTTAAATTGGAAGAAAACGATAGCAGTACCTGCTATAGATATACCTAAGTGTCAACTACCTATACGTACTTACCTGTCCATATATTGTTACGACGATATGGATCCTGAGCATATTTTAATTTATTGGTTATGGATGATTTAAATGTCTCTCAAGGAATTTTCAAATAGTTATTTATTGTACTATTTTTTATTTTTAAATAATTTTATGTGTAAACGTATATTACGGCGATACACGCTGTAGACATCTACCATCGATACGAAGGGCTCTGCTGGAAGGGTAGAGAATCTTAAAAAGTTTTACGCTCTTATTATCGTGTTGGCGCCACATGGTAAAGGGTTTCCTTGGAAAACTGACTGTGTAATGAAATTGGGGAAACTCGTGGGTATAAGTCTCGATTTGCATAACCATGCGATAACTTTCGCGACGCGCCGAGATTTTGTACTGAGTAATTACGATTTTTGCGATTTCATGTAAAATTAATTGCGTGAGTTTACGACATAGATGAAGCGTACGCGCTTATGGATTATGTTATGTTAGTTAAAAAAATTAATGTTAAGGGGTTAAACAAATTTTATTGCTTTCTCGACACCTTGTGTCCCTTGTCGTACGGATTTATAAAAAAACTATACGGCTTTTCTCGGGTGTCGCCATTTTTTACGAGCATTTTACAAAGTAATAAACTGACCATATGCATCTGTCCGATTTTATCGTCTTGCAAGCCTTGTACAAGGTATACCTATAGACAACTATTGTGTAAGTATACCTATAGCTGTTATGTGGGTAGATAAAAATCACTGATACTTGAAAATTATTATTATGCAAATCGATTATTTATACAAATCATATAAGTAGTCCAATTATTACAATATACATAATTTCTATCAGACACGTCATCGAAATAAATATACGAAAATCTTTTGTTCACATAAATGTAACTAATTAGCGTTAATAAAAGTAGTTTAGGTATGAATTAAATTCGAAGTATCGTATCTTGTTTCAATTTTGTGAACTGATACACAATTTTCCATACCCACAAGCCAACATACAAAATACCATATTTTACCGAACGCAACCTTAATCATTCCCAGTCTATTTCACTTATGTTTTTCATATGTTTCTTCCGTTTGATATATGTATATTGTATGGTATATACTGTAGTAGAAAAAAATATTAAAAGACACAAATACGTATTCAAATAAAACTTCCAAATACAAAGCAATATCAAAAATGCCATATGATACACAGTAAAGAATAATTTAATCTCCATGTTGAAAATTAATAAAGCCAAACTGCCAATGAATAATTCTCAAGATACGGAATCCCAGTTCTTTCTGATTTCCATAAACGACAAGAGGCGGGTTCATCGACCAAGCGAACAGAAGAACGTCACAAGGATCTCTCAAAGAAAAGGATCAGATTTGTCGTGGGACGTTGGGATAAGGTGTAGGAGCCACATGGCTCAATAAAAAGACAACGGACGTGTGCGCATCCTCGGCAATGGCCTCTGATACGTTAAATCTACCACGGAATATTTATTGATTCGTAACTATTTTCATTAGTCACATTTTTCGTTTCTTCCTGCAACAGAATTTTTTTTTTTACCAAGCCCAAGGACCTTGTAGATTTCAATATGCCTCGGTAAGAATGAATAAAAAAATTTCTAATGAATAATCCAATAATCTTCGTTCGTCATATTCATTTTAATCACCCTGTACATACAGTACTTCCTGATATAAATAGTATCTGATCACCATTTGAAAATCTGTTTTTGCCTACTACCACTATACATCAACTTATTACAGCTGCAATTTTAGTCAGCCTAACTATTTACTCTGTCCCGTTAACGTAACTCACGTCAGTCCAAAGCACAATAAGAGGCTCCCATAGTCGCTGTACTTGCGTGCGCGTGCGTAATTTTCACGCGCGGATTCACGGACTTTATGCGTAACCGCACGCATCTGCAGAGCACATGCAAGAGATTAGATTTACTAAGAGGGACTCTGGTATATTTCGCTTTCCTTGTGTCCTCGTATACCACATCGATGTTCCCTTTACGCATATAATGCTTTTTTAGCGTACCGTCTGATTTTGGTATTCGTCGAACCCATCGTTACCGCAGAGAGCCATTCTACAGGGTGTTACAAGCTTGATTACTTTCCATTAAAATTTCCTGGTAAGTTCAGCTTTCCGGGATCCGTGCCAAGAATGAGTTCTGATGGAACCGTTCTACCCATATACATCCAGTAGTTCCGTCCAGTCTGAAAATGGCCATGTTCTCATAAAATGAATATAATTATAGAACGTATTACAAGAGATGCCCTGAAAGCCTCAACTTCCAGCCCTTGTCAGGGACTGTTTGCTTAACCTGTTTCCCACAGAAATGAACGTGTTTTGGTATGAACAAACGGTTTGCATGTAGCGGAACCGTTAATCACAGTTAACTTGAACGTGTAAACCTTGCGTCAGCCATACTAAAACGTCGACGCGCGGTTCCTGGTTGAATCTCGGATAATTACGTCGGCTTGAGTTCAGTGATAAATATCGTGCAGGAGTGCACCGACGATATTGGTAGACCGGTGGATTTCGCTGCAAGTATAAGCAAAGAAAAAATTTTACGAGATTGAATTTATGTTGTCTGTGTCGCGTGTAAGGTCAAATATATGCATTTGTAACAGTGGTGTTCCGCCATTACGTGAAAGGCACGTAACGTAACGCGTTTACGTTTATCGTAAATTGAAGAAGCGAGCAGCTGGGTTATACACGAGATTGAAGCGTGCGTGGTGATAATCCAAGAAGTGACGCAGGTACGAAAGATTTTCATCGGCCGCGTAAAAAAGCACTTTATGCACATCGACATCTAATAAAGACATCCTTACCTTTTACAACCGAACGCGATTGTCCTGCCATCTATGCCTCGAGTTTATAAATGGAACGTAGCTATCGACGAGAAGTCTGTTCGAATACGAGCACTCAGAGTGCGTGCACTCAACTATCCAGTGTGCGTAGAGATTTTGACTGTTTTACGATCTTTCGAGGGTCGTAGAATCGGTTGGTTAATGGAAGGCGTGACAAGCGCGCGTCAAATACCAATCGTTCTATTTTAATTCACAGAACTCAAAGAAGATCCGATTTCTTCGATTTCGTTCTAACGGATACTAATTTAATTGCGCTCCTTCGGTGCTAGAATCCTAACCTACAAAATGTCCTGAATATGGTATATACCGAGGGTATCGTAAACCACGTCACAGGATCCACGAATTCAGGCTATTCGATTAAGCTAAACTATCCTTGCTATCGGTATACACGTATCACAGTGGGCTGCAGAAAAACTTGAAAATTCCATTCGAAACTCGACAACGTTCTTGGCATTCCCGTAGGGATATAGGAGGCGGCCACCAGCTTCACGGCATTCCTGGTGGCTTTGGGATTATCGTAAAGTTAGACCGGCGCCGGGATAAACTCGCCCCGTGAAAAGCATACAGTATCGCCGCGTGTACCTTGCCAGGAAAATTTCCACGTAGATTTACCTGAGAGCAGGCAAAAGTTTCCATATATATAGTGAAAAGCTCGTCTCCCGCAGATATCCCGGCAGGGAGTGCCTATACGCTCGAGCGTCGGAGTTCTCTCCCTATCGATCGAGAGCGTGATGCTGGAGAGCTCGCGAGAGGGCTCGAATGGGAAGGCCGCAACCAACCCCTAACTTGGCTGGCTGCCGGGTCTCAACCCTCCGAATCGACTTGCGCCACGCTCAAACCGCACCAACCTACTATACCTATGTTGCACAGCTCGTACGTGGGTTGCGTTGGATGAGAGGTGCCCCTATAGTGTGTACAAGGGTAGGGGGTGAAAACGAATACAGCTAGGGAATGGATAAAGGGGTGGTTTCAATGGCAGCGTGCAGTCCTTGCAGCTGGGTCTGCATCGGCTGCAGGATAGATAGAAATTTTTGGAAGGGTGAACGTTTGTACTTTCTCCACCCACGCCGACTAGGGTTACCTACCCTCTATTCCCTGTCCATATAGACAGCCAACCCTCGAAAACTTTTACCATTTCACCGTCTACCATGGATAATCCACCCTTGCATCCCTGCAACGTGCTCCGATACCGTACACCTACGGGCCTGTGTACCTATGTGCCTGTGTACTTTCTACTACCCTTAGGAGGGGGTGCGTTCTTATTCTTGTATTTTCCGAGAGGGATCGCTTCCCTAAAATTCTCCGATTCTCATTGTGTAGGCGGTGCACACAGGTCTGCTGGAGCGTGCTTCAATTAGGCTGGCAACCCCAGGTAATTAGGATAAACAGGAACCTCGGGACTTCGGGTGAGAATTGGATTTTTAGTCGTTTCCCTGGGAGCCTGAGGGAGCAAATGGGACTTGCTCATTGCGAAAACGACACCGCGAGGAAACGCCTACTTACTCTCGTGACAAATTGTACATCCTGCCCCGAATTGTTTACACGGTGTTTGCACTGCCTATCGACATGTATGGCGTTAGGTTAGATTCGAGGGTAGATAATGTCGCATTGTTATAAAGCACAGTAGTATAGACAATTTTTAGATAAAATAAATTGTTTCATTTTTTTTTGTTCATTCGCGAGAAGCATTTTTGTTCGTGAAACTAGAAGCTCTCTCAGATTCAGTTCAGATTGAATTGCAGCTTGTCCATCTTGCCACGATGCATCGAATGCACCTGCGACTCAGGGGAAACTACAGGAAATTGACTGGCGCTATATAGACGAAATGCATCGAACTGGAAATGCAACTGGGAAATAAAAGTAATCGCGTCCCTCTGTATACTGTCGTAACATTGGAATTAGCAATATTTTTCCGCTATCTCAAAGTGGAAAGAGAGACTGCGATAAAGACGTGGATTAAAGGATAACGCGAGTAATTTCTTCATCACGACGGAGCACTTTGTTATTTATAACATTGTGTCACCCCCGGCTTTAAGCAGGCTTGGTAATTGCCACACAGACTTCAGTCGTATGATATTAAGCCAAAAAAAATTAAGGGTGAATTTTATTCTCGCTCATAAATTTTCTTATTCGTCGAATTTATTTACTATTCTCATTTATAAAAATATCATGAAATTTTCATCTCAAATCTCGAATAACCCTTTGATAATTTTTTGCAAAAATTTTGAAATCTCTTACAAGTAAAGGAATTACGCAACACACGAGATTACTGTATACAATGTAAAGAAATACATAATATCTTATGACAAGCAACATCGGCCAGCTAGACAGCTAAGTCAGCATATAAAGTTCCTTATATTCTGAAAAAGCTATGTAAATATAAATATAGACGTCTACATACAGGGGGATGAAAAAGGATGGGGTTAAGTCGTGGCAAGTAGTGGATGAATAAAAAAAAAGGTCGATGCCTGCTTCTGAATAAACAAGAACGATAAAGAGGATCTCGGACGTCGCAGCATCCCACCGCGTAGGTCAGATGAAAAGTTACATGTAGGTATCCCATGTCTAGAGGATAGAGGAGTCTTTTTTCGAAGGTGTGGCTTCCGTGTCGTTTCAACGTTACACAAAAAGACAGAGACACCAGAAAAACGTAGGCGTCCTGTATAAACAAGAGCAAGGATCTCTGCAGACGCCTAATCTAATCCTCCAACTAAGGAAGAACCTAGCTAAACCTTGACGTCCATTCAAGACAATACACTGGAATGTTTACGAGGCGATTGTCACATATTGCATGTTTGGCCAGCTGTAATGAGATTCGAGGATGGCCGCCTAGAGACGTCTAAGCATCCTATGGAGTCTGAACCCTAAAGTCACAAGAAACATCATGAATAAACCGTGAACTGCATCGTAATCATTACGGGACATTATTCTCTCAACCTGTGGGGTCATTATCGGCTACCAGTCAAGACTCCAGTTCGTTTTTATTCCGTATCAAAGAGATCCCTAATTTTCAGTATAACTGTATCTATATCTTTACCTGAAGATACTTTCAATTCGTACAGATACGATATTGGCTGTATAATGATGCAAAATGTCATTGAGAATCTGAACCCGTTTGAAGTACAGCTGGAGTCCCACGGAAGTAAAAAAATTATCATTAAGGAAATTATCGCAAAGTGGATATACCCATGTCCCATAAATATTCATGCTAAAGATAGTGCGCTTTATGCACTTTTCTGCATGCATATAAATGTTGCATACTGAACAGTCTTTACTTTGATTTAGTTTGTTCACCCCTATATGCGACTTTGTTCATCCCTGTATGTTCGATTGTAGGATACCAAACGTGTCTACAGGCACCTAGAGGAGAAGCAACGTTTTCCGTGTTCCTTCGTTATTGCCACCCTTAACCTCCATCGAGTCCACCCCCTAGTCCAGAGCCCTTCGACAATCCAATTTATACACGGAATTATATCGGGGACAGGAGGCCAGGGGTTGCTCGCGTGGATCGGTCAGAGTTTTCTATACAGACGTCGGCCATTGATACCAATAGGGGATGAAACTTCTCCATCTCTATACCTTTCGGTAACAAACATGGCCGATATCATATTTCGTTCTTGGCTCAGACAAAACCACCCCATAGACCTGGCATTTCTGTTTTCTAGGCAAAAAAAAATATTCCGATTGATCCTACAGATTTGTGTGTTCTTGAGGAAACGTGTGCTTGATGTCCTATATATTCATGAAAGTTCGAGGGCCAATTCACATTGGTACCATGTAAATTTAGATACTGGGCGTATGTTTTACCCTCTTTGGGCGAGTCCTTGAATTGAGGGGGTGGCGAGTATAAATATTGCAGGGAGTTTAATAAACAAAGGGCCCGAATGGATGCGTTGGATGCTGGAGAAAATAGGGCCGTTCCTTCGTACACTTATTTTCGTTTACACCCTTGTAACGCTCCCTTGTTTTTTTTTTCCTTTCCCATAGGTTAAAGTTTTCTTACCCTCCCATCTACAGTGGCAGTAAGATTCCACTGTATAAACCTACCTTCGAATATCTTATAGCAGAGCTCGTGTTCAAAGAAATCGAGTGTATATATTGCTATCGCATAGCTGTACTGACCTACCAGAGAAAACTATTCAGCAAGTTGTAGATTTGCCTGAATGAAGATAGCTAACCTTAAGGGAGTGGCGTGCCATAGCACGGAATGGCTAGTATACTGGGTACAGAGGGTTTGGGGTACTTTGACCGTAAAGGGGTTGCGCTGGCGAGGGGTTGCGAGATGTGGTGAGACGTAAACAATGCGAGTGAGACACGTCAATAAATCCAACGAGGCAAGCGTCCCATATCGTAGGTCTTTGGGGTCTGGGAAATGGTCGCTTATCCAACGCCACCAACGAGACTCATGTACCTATTAGGGCTCTTGAGGATCGCCTATGAAGATTGGCCAAAAGTAGGCTACGTGGGCTTTATGGATGATTGACACTGATAGCTGTTCCATTTATGCCTGACAAAACTTCACCAAATCGCTTTCCACCCCAAGTACGAATAAATTGTGCTCAATATGCTACTTCAGTTTAGCAAAGCATATTGTATTTATCTGGTCGATATATTATACGTGAAACAATGCATGATCTACGCTGTGGAATACCTTTGCTATTGTTTCTACTACATTAGCTATTGGGTCTCCTTCGAGTTTCAATTACGTTTCTATTTTTATTGCCATTCGCATCGGAGCGAAATAGGGTAGCTGCCGTAAATGGGATTCGGGTTAGAGACAATAATAATGGCCTTCTAATTTATTGATTGCTCATGAGCACAGTACGAGCTCCGCTTAATTTACTATTGTTAAGTTAATTGAATGGAATTTCAAATTGTAATTCGTGAAGTAATACACAGGTATAGTTAGTATAGAGAATATCTCGTAGGGTGTATCTATTATTGCGTAATCAAATACAAAAATGATTCCTACAAATTTTCATTATTTTTTTATTTTTTTTTTTTCGAAGTAACAATTCAACGCCAGATAACGAGAACCGTGTGTAAATCTGAGCCTGCGAAAATTTTCAGTGAAAATAAATGAAAAAGAAAACAACTTGGAAAACAGCGCATGCACTGGGACTGAATTGTTGCTTTTAAGATTGTAGCAGCATCCAAGAGTGACGGCACTCCTGATGATGTCTGTTACTGCTCATGACTGGACTAATAACGTTGTCACCGTCTTTGGCTATAATAAAGATTAGACGCCTAGTCTGCATACGTTGGATGATACTACTCTGATCTTTCCCAGTTAGAAGAAGCTCTGGGAAATATCGAATCTGAGGAAAACATGTGGTTTTCAAAATTCATGACTTCTTAGAGGTGGCTTGCACGTAGGTACATAGGCGTACATGTATATACTGTACATACCTAATACTGGTCCGATGATAGGCGGTCAGTGGTGCCTCCGTACTTTACAATATATACGAGCCACTTAAATAAATTATACGAACCACGATAAAACGAGTTTAATTTATTTTAACTACGTCGTATAATCTGGCCGCATAAATTTTATTTAGGACTCGGCAGCCAGCATTCTCGTCTCATTTGCCCCTACTCGACTGCCGCTTTTCTTGGACTCTGTGCTGCACGAGGGTTTCGATTCTGCTAATTATCGAGAAAAAAAAGTTTCGCTAAATTTAATTCGGGTTCATTAAGAGTTACGTGATAGAAATGTTCTCACGATTGGATAGAATTGACTCCATTTTTGAAATTACGACCCTATGCGTACAGTTATCTACTTGTTGGGTTATGATAACTTTACATGGTCTCTCCATTTTTTATAGTAATAACGTAACTTATTTATTATAGATCACATATGTGGTCTAGTCAATTTAAATGTATATTTATGTATATCACATTAATTTTTCAGAGGCTCTTTCATTCTGATTGGAACTTTTTGCAGACTTCTTTTACTTCACCTTTTTGCCGTATCGTTTTATCTTTTTCAATATCGTCTCGCAACGGCTCATGGTTTTCCCTCGATACTCTGTGAATTCACGTCCCTTCGTTTACTTTAAAGGATAGAGAACCGCGCTTTATGTGGACGGTTTTATCAGCGGCTTCGACTTTACGGCCGTCTCGCCATGAGACCGGATAGAATTTTGCTTCAAGATACGAATCCTTTAGCCTTGCCATGTTCGACAAAAGTTTTACTCTTTGGAACGTCTTTTAGTGAAAAAAAAAGAAAATTCTTAATTCCTCTCGATATTAACCAGCGCGACGAATACAAAAATTTCAAAATCAAACTAAGCTCAGTTCAAACACTAAGCGTGACGCGTAAAGCTGCGGCCGTCGGAAAGTGAAAATTTGTCTATTAAAGAGAAACTCGTATGTCATTAATTATATTAAAAATATCATCACCATCAAGATTCATTTATACGAATGGGACTTTAATATTTTTGAGAATTTTGGACAGAGTAGAGTCATTGACATTCGATCCTCAGTTTCATGATTGTATGATATAAAGTTCCTTAATTCAAAGATTATAAAGTTATTGCTCAAACGATAAAGTAAATGGGAATTGATAATCTCTAACTTCTAGCTTGTCACACAAATTACAATACGGTAGTTTCCACTTTCGAAGACTGTAAATTATATTATGTATATCAGGCAATCATTCAAGCTTACTAATTTACTGCTGGCAGCTGCGTTATATAAATATGAACATTTTTCAACTTCAACAACAAACTCCATAGGAAGAACGAACATCCATGTGCAAATTTGTCAAACTTTTTATAACCGCTAATCACATTTACCTATTTGCTCCATGCAAGATTTTACTACTATCCGATACGCCTGCATGAAATTATCCGGTTCCATCAAAAATCATTTGATACATTGATATGCAAATAATTTCAAAATACCAGCATATATCATAAGCTGAGTTATTTAACTCTTTGCTGCATAGAAAGCAATCTTCGTGTGAGCTGCGTAGGACAGTAGTCAATCACGAAACAATTTGCAGCTGTGTACAGTTCAGTTGTTTAGTACGTGCGTAAAAAGGTCCATAGCACTAACGTAATTATAAATTTTTACTGCAGTTCAACATCCTTGTTACACGTGTTGTGGCTTTATGGCTAATTTATATTTTTACATGCATTAACAGTACATTAATTTTAGTTTCTCGCTTTACCTCGCTGTCCAGCCGTGCGATGCAGCTATGTACAGTCTATTTTAAGTAACCGCGAAGGGCCCTTGATTGATACGGACCTGCCACTACCGTCCTGTCTTTTCTCTACTCGTCAGTCGCCACGGCGTTTACCACACCTACCCTCGAAGTAGGTAATACCCTTAGAGACGATAAAGAATAAAATATCAAAAATTCTAAAAAATTCCTCACGGCGTGAGTAAAACATTAGTGACGTTTTAACAAATCTTGCACAGTCGTCTTATCGTCAAACGAAAAAGATAAAAAGCAAACCCCGTCTTGTTGCGCCTCACGCTTTGTTCTCGTACCAAAGAGTCGTTAAAGGCAGAAAATTATTTTTGTCGTTGTCACGCCCGCGCGTCTTATCCTCCACTGCATAATCTGCTACTCTGAAACATTAATAACACGCAAGGTCGTTATACAGTGTCATCAACGTAATCTGATCGTTGTCAGTCGGTGCTTGGTGGCCAAGCTAATGTGCCCTTCGTCACTGTAGCGTCGCAACATTCCCTTGGCATCGCCGAAAGGCCGCCCCACAACAATCCGATGATATAATCATGGCTGGTTAAATGGCCCACAAAATATAAAGCGCTCGAATGGCACTAACACGCTGTCATTTTTTGGTCTACGTAAATATGTATATACATCGCTAAAGCTCAATGTGACAAGTATTACCATACTATACACATGCACCACCCCTGTTTTCTAATAATATAAAAGTGGGATGACCGTTTAGAGGAAATAACCATGATTTTCATAATTTTTTACGGAACATTAGTACATCATTTTTTTGGAATATTTTCAATAGAGTTTTTATGACAGTGATAAGTTACTTATTTTTTATTTAAATTTAGACATTTTTTGTATGGGAATGAAGGGATTATTTTGAGTGACGGTACACTGGTACTACACTCTGACGACGTGCACTGACTGAGACTGACTGTGACAATGGAATGCAGAGTTTATAACGTAAGGACAGTTTAGCGGCCGAGAATGCGAAAAATTCGCAATGTTAATAACAGAGACTAACGTTACGCGTGTGTACATACGTAGGTTCGTATTCGCGAAACTATTACTGAGAAATTTTACTGCCGCCGGAATAAAACGCAAGCATTTCTAGAATGATAGTGTAAGGATGATAGTAAAAAGAGAAATTGCATAAGTTACATAGTATGTATAATTATATGAACACATTTTGAGGTGATTCGGAGAAATATTATGTCATATACGGATTTCATGTTTGCATTCATTATTATACTGGATCTAACGATTAAAATTATTCTGAAATTTTGCATAATAAGGCAATGGCCTGCTTTGCTGTTTTTAGTGCACGATAAAAATTTATTTTTAAAATAGCTGTTAATACCTCTAATTTTCGAATGTGTTGTGTTGAATATTGCATACAGCATTTTTTAATGTTTTACACGTGAAATTGTATAGTTGGCTTTGTTCAGTCTTCGTGTTTTAGTGCAGTAACTGCAAGTTGCACTGTCATTGTAATATTGCATTGTAACATAATGCATTTCTCGAAAGGTTCGAACAGTTGCGTAAGCTGTTCAATCTCAAACGAAAGTAGTCGATAGCACAGTCAATCTCTCTAAGGAAAAGAAAACCCTTTCGGTGAGTTTTACAGCGTAATAAATAAGAGACTTTCTCCCAACCCTTTTACTGAAAAGCTACGCCTATAGGGGATCCCTTCGTTTAACACGACTTTCTTCGAACCTTGTAAAATACTTTTACTCTTTTTCCGTTTACGCTATTTAGGTGCACCGTCATTTATCCTTGGTGCGTCAAGTTTTTTTCGATAAAAAATGTAATTTCTCATTTCTTGTACTCAACATATAAGTGAATATATTATATTTGAAAATTAATTTCCAATTTTTTTTTCGTTATTTTTCAGATTACTGACACGATGCCGGGCCGCCGATACTTGCGTAGGTGAGTCACGTGATTATGATTGAAAATCAATAAGTGCATTTCCTCTTACGAGATACTAACCTCAGCTACGTGAAAATCTTAGACTTTCATTAACCTTTGTATACGTTATATGAACTGCACTGTACCATGCATGAAAGTCAAAATGCAAATTCTGATAAATTTTACAGAATTGGAGCTGTGAAATCAATGTACATATGGCTTTAACTGATCTATTTTAAGTTGCATCAGAGAATAAGGGTGGTTTGAGGTTACCGAATGTACGGGCGACTCGAATACCGACGGATTCTATTATCTTAACCAACATGCATATCTATATTAAATATATTCTATCAGTATTATTTTTATCAATTGTAAAATATATTTTTCACAGACTTACAATATCTGTCATAATTTTCTTAATTATCACATAACGCAATAGAATCAGTGGTATAAATTTCATTGAGGAATCTTGAAGTTAAACAGCAATTATATCTGAACCTGAAAACACTAAACTACAAATTAATTGAGAGAGTAGAAGGCTTCGTTTAATTAGACTCGCAACAGAGTTGCGCTTTGCAATTAAAATTAAGCTTGTAATACAACACACTAAAGGGATCCTCAAGTATTTCCGCATTGAGGTAGATTCGACGAAAACTATAGTCTTATCTAACCATAGACTCTAATTAGTTTTCACATCTATACAGATACAAAATTATTTACACGGAAAATTGAACGTCCACTTAAGAACTGTCTAATACGAATATCAAAATATTATTATTCCGTTCAAAAAATATTAAATACAATTTTGGCGATTTGCAAATCAGTCCACTTATTTTTTTTTTCACTAGGAAATGAAACTTCAAAATATAAAACATGAAATCTATACCAGGGAAGCAAAGAATGCGGAGATTATTTACCGGTAAGATAACACATATCTTAAAGTATTCTTTCGTTTCCTCGTAGGAAACGAATAAAAAAACCACGAGGATTCCAGGATCTAGATAAACTAAGGTATGCATGGAATGCGTATAAATTGACGTGCTAAATTTTAGTGAAACGTATCACGAAAGCTTGCGTGCATTTATTCGCAACAGATTTATCCTCAGAAGAAAAAAATATCGATAGGTATAAAGTTATTAAACCATCGAAAAAAAATATAATATAATTTTCCGTCGGATATATTATAAATACATGATAAAGTTCACTGTAAGAATTGCTAGACAGCTATATATAAATGATGCCATTAAAACATTTGCAGCGTGACGTAATGGGCATCGTTACTCTTGTAACGTTAATATAAATAAATGTACGATAGAATCTCGCACTCCAGACTGCTACTCACCGAACATTATCAAGTAGAATCTAATCTCGTAGACAGTCTTATTAGACCAAGTATTATCTAGCTAGAAGCACGACGAAGGCACGGCATATTAATAAACTTCATTATCAACAAAGACGTCACCATTCTTTACAGTTATCTAGATATATACTAGAACTTATCAGTCTACTAAGTTACACGTAAGAGTAGGTAAGGTAAGGGACGGAGAGACTAAAATATGCAGGGAGAGAAAGAACGGCCATGGAGAAAGGCGTCATCCTCGAGAGTTGCATTTCCCATACGACGCAGCATCCCATGATGGCTGACAGGGACTCCACCCATCTCCTTTTCACAGTGGAGTCCCGCAGGACTCGCCTAACCTAACCCTTATTTAAGCTTCCCTTTCGCACGTGGCGGCCATGTTGGCCGAGGGTTGGGCTACCAAAAGAGACCCGGCTACTGATTGGTCGAGAGAGCTTGGGGTTTCTCTCCTTTCTGACGTCTACTCACCTTTCTCTTACACCCGTACGTTTTATATACGTCTGTCTCCTTCGCTCTCATTTCTCCTATGGCTTACGCCGAGCTCTTTCCCTATTTCCCTCTTTCTCTGTTCCTCTCTATCTGCTGTGTTTCTCTCGCTCGGTCTGCCGACCCTGTACTAGCTGACTGTCAGACTGCCAGACCTTCTGTGTATTAACCCTGTCATGATATGTTCAGAGCCATCTCCCGGGCGTGCATGCTTCGATATCTGGTTTACTCTCCCGCCGTCCTCGGCAATTTTCAACCCGAAAGGATTCGACGATCTAGATTGCTTTGCGTCCATGACTAAACTGTCACTGTCTCTCGAATATATTTTGTATGGTAGACTGTATGTCTATATCTTTATCACGATACGTGCGCGATTTGATTTTCGAATTACAGAGGTGCTCCGATTAATCTGATTTTACTTGGATACGAGACTCGAGCGGCTTTAACCTCTATATAATAAAGCTTGGATATTTTTTCGACATCGAATTTGCTGACTTTTGTAGATCAGATTATTGATGTTCGTAAAATTAGACTTTCTCGAGTGGTATTAATTTGTGCATTACTCAATGCAATGCTCGTAAGGAAACAGTAAAAGAGATACTTGGTAACGAAGTGTTTTAAAAAATAGGACAGTGAAAGTATCTATTAGGGGTAATTAAAGTAGAGAATTTATATACCGAGTGATTATAAATGCGTTGAGAGGAAAATTCTTTTTAAGATATTGTAAAGTAATTGAATTACCTGTAGTTAAGGTTGCTGTGTCTTACTCCTTGTACAGGTAACGTTTTGGTACTTCGCGTTTGGCAGCTTTGTCAAAACTGAACAGTTTTTTGACTCTTGAGGAAAAAGTGAAATTTACCCCCACCGTTTTCCAACCCTTTAAGGCACTTTCTCATTTTTGTACGTTTTATTGTACTTTCCACTTTCTCCAACCCTTCCACCATCGTCATTCCTTGACTCTTTTCGTGCATTCTTTTTTTTTGACGTTACTTGGAAACTGCAACCCTTCACTTTCTCGGCGGCATCCTTCTCTTTAACTGCTTTTTAACGAGAACCCTAAAATCGAAAGTTTCACGAAGCCACGAAGAATCTTTGTCGTCGTGATCAAACTTCAACAACTTATTTATCTTTCTTAGCTCTTGATAAATTGCTTCCGGCAATATTTTTTTTACGCGTGAGCAAATTTTCATTGACGCTTTTAAAATTTACTTTTATTCACTTTGCAATATCTGCGTTGCACATCTGCACCCGCGTGCCTAACTAAATCATATATAATGAATTATTCAAAGCGTACATAGGTTAATTGCAAGTTACGATTTTGATTACGAGCAATTCCGTGCGGTAAATATTTCTTTAAAAGTATAATAAACAGATTTTATCGTAACGTTTGGTATTGTCCGTTTCGTTTGATGATACGTTTTATTGCCGTCGCTGACTGTGGTTGCGGCTGCTGCATGTTTTATACATTACCGTAAGTGGGAATAGTAAAAGTCTACAAAATGTGTGAGATAGATTGATATGCATATAAAAAGCAGCCAAGTGATAACTAATTTTTCATATGGATATGTACGAATAAGGCAGAAATATTAATAAATACAATTATTTTATTCGAGGATACAATTGCTAATTATATCTACATAACCTGATAAATATAAGTCTTACATACAGTTCTTAAGAATGTTATAATTACTTTACAGTCAAATGGCTCAAAATATTGTACATGTCAACTTAAACGAAAATCCATAAATTCTTACAGTATAAAATTTATAATAATCAAGTAAATTATACAAAGTAGAAATTGACCTTATATAATTATTTCTATTTCATATAATCGAACACAAATCATTAAATAATCAAATTACACAAATTGAATAACTTAATAGTAGCAAGACCAAGTGAAATTCATTGACGTCCAGTGAAGTCCAACGAAGCACGGTGTAGCCTCCTGTTACGTATACTGAAGGTATACCGGACAGGAATACACTCAGGATACATTCAGTATACGTACAGGGGGTTTCACAATCCTCATCAAGTTTAACATGATCATCCAGTACAGGATCCAGCGATGAAAAGATCTAAGGTCGTCAGGCACCGTATGTAGGAGTCCAGTAACAATCAAAGGAACTACCATCACCGTGCATCAGACGACCTCAACCTTGAATAAGAATGTGAGTATCCATCGACTCTTAATAAAACGGCCAGAAAAATCCGAAGAAACTGTGAAATCCGGTTCCAACGGATAAGAGTGACTTCCTCAGCGAATATTGCATAATTCATATATCCGTTTCCCAGCAACACATTAATTTTCTCGATTCCACGTTCATTGGGAAGCTCGTCTGCATAGTAGATGAGAATGTATTACCGCGTCTGCCTGTGAACATAAATCACCCTCGAGTTATTAATGGCTCCCGCGTTATATACATAAATACGTACATACACTATACATCAGAGGGTGGTATCCAGTATGGATCATATACACAATATATATGCTCCAATAGGGGAGAACCTTTATGATATCGATGCCAGAACAGCTATCTGCGATTTACGTAGTCTATGGTAAAACCGGGTAGAAGCCCCGAGGGAGCATGAAACCCAGTATACAGCGGCGTCCGGCTGGTTGCCTATACCACGGGGATGACGATATGTCCGGACCATCCCTTCTTTAAAATACGACCATATCGTATGACAGGGGATCAATATGATTCTTCGCATAGACCCAGCTATGCTTTGGTATATGGTACAGGCAGCAGGAAACTACGCACCCTTTTTATATAGAGAGAGAAAATGTATCACGGATAATCCTGGGAACGTGAAGAAAAATATTTGGGATAAAAAGGTTTGTAGTAAGAAAAGAAACTAACCTCAGTGAATCCAGGATGTGTCGGTACGTGTAGAGTTGAGATTCCCAATCTTGAGGTTACTTCATCTTCCATTAAATACTCCGTCCTTATAAGCTGTTGATTTGACTAATTATCATTCGTGCTCCATGGGGTCCAGTCACGATGCTTCCTTCCTTGCCGTGACAGTAGAGGTACAACAGATTCCTTACGGTGTCAATGACCTCGTGAGTTTGACAGTCAGCTGGACATGTGGCTTTGACGTCTTCTTCGAGGATTCCACGTTCCTGGACAAAGCACGGAGAGGTGCTGACAGGTCGTAGTGTCAAATGTAACAGTGATCTCGACGTGGAATGTAAGGATAAATGCGAAAACGACTGAAGTGACGTAAAGGCAGAAGAATTTATCAACGATAGGGATGATAGACGCGCGATGGGGTAGAACACGTCGTAGCAATGCGATTCGACGTGCCCGGCGCGCGGCCAACGTCCAACTGACGACGTCGGCCGCCGCGGCGCTGTTCGATACACAGCGTACGCGTCACTCGCGATGCGTAGAATATAAAACTCGGCGTCTTTACGGAATGGTAAACCCGGACGGAAGGAAGGCGTCGTCGTTCAACGGAGGAAGGCCGACGCCGACGCCGACGCCATGCAACGTCGCTCTGAGTCCTGGATCTGTCCTCAACTTCCCCGTGAGTGTGTTCCTCGCACACGGCTACAGGATCAGTTAGGGGTTAGGAAAGGGAGCACAGAGAGGGGCGGCACTTGATAACGCGCAGGGTCGACCAACCCCTATTCGGCGTCCATGTTTCCCTTTCGATGCGCTGCGCAGCCACTGGTACTTCCCTACCTTTCTCCCTTTACCTTGTACAATCTTCTCTCTCTCTCTTTCTCTCTCTCTCTCTCTCTCTCTCTCTCTCTCTCTCTCTCTCTTGTCTTTCATCCACTCTGTTGTTTATTCGTGATCCGAAACCTGCTCTCTTGTACCCGGATATCCCCACCAGATAGGCCACCCTTGGGAGAGAACATGTAGGGTCAACTTTATGCCAATCCCAGCGTACTCGGATGGTAACCTGGCGCCACCAGCCGCTTTTACATCGAAACTTCTTCGTCAGGTTCGAACGTTTTATTGCGTAATCTTGGAAGGAGTCGCAAGAGAGCTCCCTGTGGTCTCACTTTTGTTTACAAGCGCACCGGCTATCATCTTCTGGACTTCTACTATGTCTCTCACAGATAGCAGTGATTATTAATCTTGCGACCATGACTAATCGTTACAGTCCTCTCTTCCAAAGATTCGTTGTAATAATATCGAGACTCTTTCTTCAGCGTTTATTTTGGATCCTGTGAAATATTAAAGATGCACGTGAATAACGTATACGGGTATACACGTAGACAATTTTGTATTGTATGGCTTTTTTTAAAGAGCATTCAATTTGCAAATGCACTGTCAAATTGAAATGCATATACATATACCATAGGCACAAACATAAATCTGATTTGTATAGTATACTCACACTACGTACAGGCATATTTCCAATGCATTTTTACAAATGCTAAAATTGTTGAATATTCATTAGCCATTCGCCACGCGCTGTGTTACTTTTGCTGGAATGAAAAATAAGAAGTTAGGTACTATTATTAATTTTCACTGGTATAGCCATATGAATTCTATTATTGCTAACTTATTATTATCAGTTTCAAATGAGAACATATTGAACGCAGTGGCAGATATACGTTTGTTCGGTTTATCTTTTTCGAACTTTTTACTTATATCTTACTGGAGTCTGAGCACTTCTGCTATATAGAATTTCCAGTATCTAATCATAGTTATTAATGGCTGTATCATATCAGTAAATATGACAATTTTCATATGCTGTACTTTAGCATTATCTATATCATCAATAATTTTGCAGATGTCTATACGAAGACGTTTTTATCGTCAGAAAATGTCCACGAACACTTAATAGTAAGATAAGGATGTTAGTTTGACAGCAGCTTTTGCAGTTACCTTTATTTTTCAAATTACAGTTTTGACATTTAGTCGTTGCCAATTATGATTTTTATTTTCAAATGCTATGGCCTTACCTGCCTGTATATCTTGAAATTCAATAAGCACTATACTCATCGAATACAAATCTTTGATTAAAATTTATCAAAAATATTTTTTAAGCACTATCTCTAAAATTAATTATTAAATGAGATAAGAAGTGTACATCGAACACATTGTTATAAATTATTCAGAGATAACTGCTAGTGATGTGTAAAAGAAGAAGTGATTAAGATTAATTCTATACAGGGCTAAGTTAATCAAACTTTTTCTATTCTTTTTAGAAATACTTTGACTATCGGTAACCGCAAATATATTCAAAGTGTCATTTGAAATCCAAAATATCAATTAACCAGTTTGTTGTTATTGAAAATATCAAACTATTAAAAAATGAAAAATCCATCTTAAACGTTTCCATAAAATTTTTATTTATTTCTTTATCGTTTCCTAAAAGCTTTCGCGGTCGTCAAACGAAAAATAAGAAATATTCATAAGGAATGACAAACACCATAAAAATAAAAATAATTATCTCACCCATTCGCGTAATAATTGCTCAACCGGTTTGCTTTCCATGGATCCATGAACGATGCTGCCATCTCTAGTCTGTCGTGTCAACTATCGACAACAAGAACATACAGGGCTGCTAGAAAATGGTCGAGTTGTGGTCGTCGAAGTGTACAAAATACGTAGGGGATTGTACAGCCATCCCCTTCTCAGTCGTTTTCGGCCTGGTATTCTCTGATGTCCTTTGCCAATCGGAAAGGATTCCCTTCAATTGGTACAGGGTAGTAACGTACGAAATGACCAAGGGATACGATCGATCCAATTTCAAATTCACCTCTGGGAACAAATAGTACAAGATAGGTACGTACGTATACGATAAAATGAAACTACAGTTCTCGAGCTTGACGCAGAATAAGTTTGCTCTTGGTATAACTAGAGAATTCAAATATCATTATTATACATAAACTAATCAGATTATTCATTCATGAGAATTGGTCTGATAATTCATTGAAAGCAACTGTATTGAAACTTTCCCACATCCGGTTGCACGAGAGTCTCGTACTTGTGAGTGTGATTGATAAAATACCTTAGCCGGTATCGTGTTTCAAATACCTTTGACTTGGGTGATAGAGGCCTGTGTACCTTGGAAGGGAAAAAATATTGGAAGGCTGAAAAAAAGGTACGGAAAAGGTTTTTACGTGCGGTATCTTACCCTTGGGATTCTCATGTCGGTACTATTTCCTCTTTCTCTCATAGTTTTTTCTTCTACTTTGTAAGGCCACTCTAATAGATGCCTGTAAAATAAATAAATGTCATTAACTCCTTAATCCTCCTGCGCCGAGTTTGCTGATTTCCTTTATGATGCCTAATAAAGTAAAGAACCTGCTTCTCCGCTATTTCACCAGGTAGTACCTTACCTTGACGGCTGAGCATTTGCTTAAAATAAACGACTAATAAGTGACTGTGTGCTTTTTCAGGAAAAGAAGGCTCGATGAAAGTTTTACCTAGTAAAAATGAATTGACGCGGAATAGATCTACTATTGATCCATCACGCATCGATACATTTTTCCCCTATAGAAAAAGTTTATTGAAATATTTTTTTATTTCCTGAGTAACTTTTTTTGTGACAATGTACCTAAGCCCTACAATGCTACGAGTATTATCTTCATAAGCTTAAATGAGGTATAGCAGACAATAATAACTGTACACGATCTGGTGTCATATTGCTGTAGGTGCCATACGACGGGACTGTCGAAAGTAATAGGAACACGTAGCGCGGACCATGATAATTCCCTTAGAAAAAGTCTGCCGAGTCGAGGGATGTGAAAGGTCATTAACGAGCGACGTAACATTCGCGCGACGCAGGTGGATTTCGTATATCCAGCTGCACGATGCAGTTTGCAAACTGCAGTTGTTATACGATTCGACAATGGTTTCCACGTTCTGCTTCACCAGCAGGTTTGCCGTGTGTGCATTTGCATACCACAGTATTTCTCATCTACCCCGTATTCTCGTAATGTTGAATTTTAACATTGTCCGTTCTATTCATCATCTGCATCTTTCTCGTAACCTTTTATCCGGTGAATATTTTTCATTACCAGAAAGACACATATCAGCATAATCCCAGTATAGAATATTGCCCGCTGACCATGATATTTATCATGATAAATTTATTCAAAAAAAAAAGAGAAAAAAGAAAAAGAACAATCTCCACAAACATTTCTCGTCCAATAAATGACGCTTTGACTTTACTTTCGTTTTAAGCAGGATAGAATCAAGGAGAAAATAAAATATCAGAGCAAATATACGAGTATGCCTGCGAATGGCATAAAATATTCAAAGAGAGCATAAGTAACATAAATGCAAAAAAGGAGTACGACCATACCACTATACCTCGTGTAAGTACGTAATGTACATAGATGTTTACGACTCGATAGAGAAGCTCTTTAAATGCAATAAAAATAAAAGGAATATAAAAAGAAAGACAGCCACATAAATTGCGAATGAGTCGTCAGGGATCGAATCAAAGAACATACGATGTAGTCATAAGGAACGTGCACTAAAATCAAGGCAATAACTTGGCACGCATCTTTCGCCTCTGTAAACCCATCGTAAAGTCCTTCCATGCCTGCTGAGCCAGGATCTTACGAAAATAACGATCATACAAAGCCCTATGATAATTATAATAATGAGCGCAAATTCCCATAAGTAAACCAGCAGTTACGGGGGAACGCGCAGTTATCCTGCAAAGCATACACTCTTATTACGGTGTTTTCTTTCGGGCCGTGATAGCTACTGAGTACGAGAGGGCTTATTATGCAATTACACGAGTAATGTAGGTCGCATTATACGTATATAAACTGTTCGACTGTTCCAGTAAGATCGTCTTGAGCCATAACCTGGTATACCACGGCCTAAAGTCCTATACGATACAACGCACAGCCCCATGCTTTTGGGCCAGGGCAGTCCCAAACAGCATGGACACGCTTCTCAACGTGTAAGACCTATAGCTATCCAGACACTCTAAACCGTCTATCTGTTTTTCCTCTCATCTTTTCTCTCCCTTCCACCTATGTCTGTCGTCTATCCCCACCGCTGCAACGTTCCGTCTCCGACGCTGCCATTCAGTCCCTAGCACAAGGCGTCTCTCTTTCTCTCAGCCTCGTAGCAATGGACCAAACGAGTGAAGCTGAGAGCCAAGCGGCGGGAGCAGACAGGCTCGCACAGATGCGCGGCGGCCATCATGAATGCCTGTAAAATATGTATTCAGCCGTATGGGTGGGGTAGCCTTTGGAGGGGATAAGTTTAAGCGTAAGAAAGATAGAGAAGGTAGTATGCGTGAGAGAGAGAGACGTAGATGGTTTCGTTCAGAGTGGGGTTAGAGAGAGCGGGAGCGAATGCTGTGCGAGATAGTGGAAGGGAGAGAAATTACTGTTTACTGCTTGGAGAGTGGGGGTAGAGTGGCACGTGGTGGGGGGTACTATGGACAGCGTGGTGGGGGATAGTCGGGCGGACAGCAAGCCGCAGTTTCATTTCACGGTGAGATAGGCAAAAAAGCGGCGCGCTATCGAAGCTATGCAGAATAGAGATGACCGTGTATTATACCACCTCGCTGCGACTATATAGATATAGATATACGAGCATCCTGGTGACGTTGGATATAGGATCGGCGGGAACGCATGAATATAGATTGTAATCCGCAATACAGGCTCAATAGCTCGCGCATTGCTCCCTTACCAGGATGCTAAAATGAACGGGCATTTTTTTGAGAAGAATATGTAGGTATTTGGTGCTTCTTTTTTTAATACCTGACTACAACGAGGAAATATGCTACGTATTACTGGGATATTGGTAGTTTTTTGTTCTCCTATGGAACAGAGATACGTACTAGCCATAAATTGTTTCTTTTTCATGGAAATCAGCCTTGGCTCACACGTCGGTTAATTTATATTGGCAATTAAATTTTGGAGACTTCTCTAAAATTTTTATCACTCTCGTACAAGCGTTTCAAAGAATATCTTTGATCTGTATATAACGGAGCAGGTGGAACAGCTTGTCGACTGCGTGACGTTTATTATGGAGACACATCGGTCTAACCCTTATACAAGAGTCTATGCTTGTAACGTCTTAATTAAAAGGAGACTATCGGCCAGTGACATTCACTAAATTTCGATAAGCTACTATTTCTGTGTTCGATATTACTGTTTCATATGCATTTGCTTGAGTGTGGCTTAAGCTGCCATTCTCTTTTGCCTCAGAGAGAAAAAGGTCTCTTTCCAACGATTTTACAACTGCGTCCAGTGCTTGCGGGCAGCAATAATATTTACGCGTATACTCGAGATTATAATATCTTATTTTGTGATAGTGGCGTATCCGGTTCTGCATGCGTGGGTAAGGCAAAATGTTAAAATATACTCAACGCTTTTTATAAGATATTCAAGCTGTGCACGTGCATGGAGAACATAGGGTGTGGACTATGTTCCGTATAGGTTAGGATGTCCAAACGTATCGATTTAATATTCCTATCTTCCTTATTACATGCAGAAGGGATAAAACGACTACCTACGATCGCGCGTGCACGACTTATCGTATAGTCTTTGGCTTGGAGAGGATATATGAGTGCTATGGGGTATTTACCCTTAGAAACCCTATCGGGATGTGTATTTTACATGTTGCCAACTATCTTCTCTGACGTATAGGAGAGACTATAATTTTATTCTATTACAATGGAGCGCATCGCTCTTTTTTTACTGCGCGCAGAATAGATATAGATATTAATAGGAATATGTAAAATAGTACATACGGCATGGAATACTTTGTATATCTATGTTCCTTATATGGTATTTGGGTAATAATTTTATTTTAATGATCGATAGGTTATTAAATGACTGTAATTTAGTGTGATTTATTCTTACACATATGCATCAGCAATGAATTTTCGGTATTGCATAATTTGTGGAACGGAGCAGGCGTGACTTATTAATTTCTTAATTCGCTTAGTCTCATATATTTTTTTTTCATAAAAAAGAGTGTTAAACATTTACCATGGGTTATGCAAGTGCATAGATATATATCATTCTAGTATAGACTACAGCGCCTCTAGCGGCTATGCTGTATAGTAAAGATTTGTATGATGGAAAATTACGGGTCTTGAAATTGCTTAATGAGAGACTGGAAGTACGAAGATAAAGGAAAATTCTTGGCGTCTCTCACGGCAGGCATGAAATTGCCAGTTTCGCAGGATGCGTTATTTCCTGCAGTTCAAATTCAAAACGGAAATAGTCCAAATATCCGTTCGCACGATACAAATCGCAATAAAATATTTTCGATAATCTCGAATAGCCGTCACGGATTTTTTTATTTTAAACAATCCTACGATTATCATACATATCCTTCCAATTAAAACTTCGTACAGAATTTTTCTTAAACAAGAATAAAAAAATACGATTCATACCGCGGTAAAATATTCCACACAAGTCCTGCTCCTGCTACTCATACATGATTCATCGTGATATACATATTATTCCATAAAAAAAAGAACGCGAAATAAAACGAAGGAAAAACAATGGAATACCAAAGTCACTTGTGCTTCGGTTACTACAACCCTTAGATGGAAGATGCTGCGAAGAACACAAACATAGAATATAAGATTGAAAATGAGGAAACGGATCACTTTGAAATGTGGGCAGGATTATGTAGACAGAGAAGATAACACGAAAACGCATCTATACAGATATCGAGTATGATGCATACAGCTTCTCCTTATTTTTATTCCGACGACGCCCCTACTAGTCCTTTTGATCCCAGAGCCAATCTCCCCATTCTGTTCTACTCTACCCCTCTGTTCAACGAGCATACTAAGTTTCCACCCCTTGCGAGCACCAGGCCCTCTTCACACGTTCTTCCACTTACACCCATCACCCCCTCAACCCCTAGACATCCCTTAGACCAGCCTCACTCCTACTCTCCACTACCCCCTGAGCACCCTCTCCGATAAACTCTCCAGGGGTTCTAGCTGGAACCCGGATGGCTAGCACACCCTGGACTGCACTCGGTTTCATAGGATGGTCACGGTAAACTGCTCATCCCCTGACACCTATACTCTCGTCTTTATCTCCAGTAGCTGTATACCTATATGACCTTCCACTTGGATCCTGGTCATCTCTACGACTTCCGACATCTTCCTGTACTACCTACTAGTTCCTGCAGGACTTCACGATATACAAATATGTAATGGGATTAAATGGTGCACGTAGGACAGATTCTTTTTTTCGTTACTCCTCATCGCCAAGGGACGGGGCGAGGAATATTTGTATCCATAAATCCTGTAAGAGATTTGCGATCGTACAGTCACAGTGGTATATGTATATGCACGGTAAGATACCCGAAAGCCGCACAGTCCTAATAACGTAATCTGACAATGCAAGTTTACGAGTTTTCGAGCTGAGCATTTTTTCACGGCTCTTTAAATATTTAGATGAGTTTCGGCTTCCATGCTCGGAGCCAGTTCCCGAAGACGGCCGAAGAGACACGAAGCTTTCTACATGGCGGTATATGCTTTTCGATGCTAATGCGCAGTTTTGATACACGTATATGTTCATGCATCTTAGTGCCTCCTGCCGCACTTTTCACTTATACACAGATCTTAACCGGAACGCTCGTTAGACTTTTGGATTTATATTTATAGCTGCGAAATCGCGTGATGGTGTCGTAGACCGCGCTATATGAGCTTTATTATTATTATGACCGTTACGCGGCTGATTATTATGATCGAACGCATGTGCAGCTCGTAAACATTTAGAACGACGGTGATTCTAGTGGCAGTGTATGGGGACAGTGAATACGTTCACGAATTGCGATGCTGCTCTCTGGCTTTGAACTTTTCGTGCTTGATGGGTGCATGCATTTTATCACGAGGCTAATTATTTCGGACGCTTCCGAGTTTTGGCGGTTTATTTTAATTTCTTTTTAATATCGATGCCGACAAAAGACACTGCGCGATGGTCCCCCGTGGACTGCTTAAGTTTTATTAATTTCAAAGGTTATGAGTCGTTATACGTATAACTTATGACAGAATATTATGTTTCACGATGGACGAATAAATTGATACTGATTATCGTGTACTGAATTCTGTGAAATATTTACGGGTATACACTAAAACTGAAATCATGCCAGTAATAAGAGAATATTCAGAGGAGATCGATATCAGTCTAATTAAAGCTGAATTAAAAAACTATCGGAATTTGAAAATACGCTTTGCTAAACAGATTCGAGAAAGGGACAATGTCTGTACAGTCCATACTCTACAGTTTCTCATCGGACTCTACCCATAGCATAGTAGGCATCTTCGCAACCTGAAATATTCGAATGGGAGCTTCGCCTTAAGGCGCCACCATGCTTTTCGACCACTGCACAATTATTAGGTACCTTAATGCCCGGTTCTCCTAAACTCTTCTCGATCTTGCCAAAAGATCCCTCCCGGTGCGCCAGGGCAATTTCTGAAATGAGAGAAGTTGCAGTTAGGCATACTTACCGCACGAAACTGGTGAAGTTTCAAGCGGTTCGTAGATCGATGAAACGGATAACAGAGTCAGAATGTCTTAAAGCTTTACGACATGTTCCCTTGCCGCTCTACTTCTCCGCGAACAAGTGCGTTACCTTTCTAATGCCCGAGTCACCCAGTATTAAATCATTTATAATTAGAACCTCAAAAAGAAACACGTTCCAAACTACATATACGTATCAAAGCTAATAATTTTCCATGCTTTTCTTCACATCTATTACACAACTAATTTTCATGAATAGTATCGAAACTTTAATGGAGGTCCACAAGGTTCCTTAAACTCGTTCTCGATCGTCATTCGCTACACCGGTGGTCTCCCATTCACAAGTGCTTATACGCTATACTACATAAATTCATAGTCGGATACTTATATACATATGCGTATATGTATAAAAGACAGCATGCCGTATAACGAATCCCAGTCCACCTTTCATAATCCATATTAAGAGGGACCATAATAATTCCCATGTGTATACAGCCACTCTCTTCATCCCATGAGGGTTAGATTGGTGGGATCAAGTGTGGAGTTGGTATCGGTGGCTAATTCGCCTTCTTCTTCTACCTTATTTATTCCCTTGCTTTTTTCTGAGCATGGAATATATAAGCTCTCATTGAAAAAGAGATAGAATCGATATATATATATATGTATGTATTGGTATACATTATAGTACTGTCAGGACTACCACTAGTTTTTTTCTGACTCGCTTATTTTTTCCTCCCAGAATATCTCGTAGGCAAGGATTATATACATATATGTATACATACATATATATGGAGTCGTTCAATAAAAGCGAACCAACAGAAGTTGATTCTACCATACAAATCAAATTGACAGGCTAAATTCAGTCGGTGTGTTTGGCCTGTATAACCCCCTGTATAATATATGCTGGTGCAACTCTCCCCATAAGATTCTTCGGGATTCTTCGGGGTTCCCCGTGATAGCCACCCTCTCATTCCACTGTGCCAATTTGCATATTTTACTCGGCTAAAATCCAAAGGGATGGTCCCGCTACTGGTATCGCGGGAGATGCGAAACGAGTTCGCGACACTTGCATACCAAAAAACGAGCGTCGTAAGGGTCTAATTAGGACTGTAGTTACAACACAGCTCCTGCCGTTTAGGGGAGGCGTAATGAATGGCGCGAGGGCGAGGGAGTTCCTCCTTCTTCCAAGTGTCCCTTTATTCAGAGTGCGATTCGATGCTTGAAATACGAGCTGAAATATCGGTTTTCCTTAATTGGAATAGCTAATTATCGATCGAGATAAAATTTATTTTGCGATCAAACCCTCTCACGTGTGCACGCACCCTTAGTTTACTGTACGTAATATTCAAGCGACGTGTAAGATATTATCTTTATGTTCTCTCTTATGGCTACCTATAGACACTACGCTATAGTACACATACGAGACGTATAACATATAGTACATGATGTAGTTTAGCGCACGTGTCTATCAGCTCCTTTAGATTTAGTTATGCGCGAAATATATTTATGCGTAAGATAGTAAGGTATGGTCCTCATAAAAATTTCGATGTTTTTGCAATCAGCTGTTAAAAGCAGGAAGGGTAAAATTAAAAAAAGATAAGATCGGCTAAGTGTCAAGGTAATTTTCGTGTACGGTAATGGCGTCTGACGTGAATTATTTAGAATCCTGAATGCTTTAACGACGTTACGTAAATCTTTCGGAAGATTACTCGCGTCGTCTTCGCCCTCCGTCGTTTTATCACACACGTAGCAGCGCGAGGAAAACAAACTTTTTCAACGTAAAAGACTCGAAAAAAGCACGTACGTGCACACGTGAGCTGTCTAATCCAAAAAGTCAGCCAGTCGCACGTTCCTCGATAAATAGTCTACACCAATAAAGGAAGAAACCGAACTTAAGGTCAGGTAGACCCTGTGCCATTCAGACGGTGGTAGAATTTCACGTTCTGACCTACCAGATGGAAACCTATCCCGAACCTATCCCTCTTTTGATACTTCATGGAAGGTCTACGAATTCTTGTTAATTGAATTTCGTCGTCCGCATTCACGAAAACAGGGCATGACAATTGAATATGAAATATCGCGAGTAGGTATATTTGAACTTTTATAATTATAGAAATAATTATTAATGCTAAAGAATAGCAAGAATTAAATAAATTTTTGAACACAATATACATATTAATAGTCATCTGTCAGTTGTTCAACGATTAATAATTTTTTAATGCGATAAATTTAAATCGTATATAATTACGTGTTTACATCCTGCCAATTATCAGCACCAAAGTAGATACTAAATTAACGTGCGTTCGTAACCTAATAACAAAATACCGACAGGAAGAAGTGCACGAGCTGCATCGCGTCCGCGCATATGTTGTTTCCAGGTATTTAACACGAGGCAAAAGCAACGATGTGAATTTCGTCGAAGAGTCATTAAAATTACAACATCGCGACCGCGCGGAAATCGCTGTCGCGAAAGCATAAATTTCGGAGAAGACGTAGAGCGTGCCGGGCGCCGTAGCGTGGATAAGACGCCAATAAGCATATCGTTTCCTCGTAAAGAGAAACCCCTTGAAACTATACTTGGCGATCCATTGGTCGGCTTGACAGCTGCGACAAAAGGCAGGAAACGGAATGGCCGCGTCTGCGACGAACGTACCGGCGTTCGTTGAAAGCGAGCAAAACGTTTAAGAAATCTCATAGCCGCTTTGCGGAGACTAAAGTCCAGCCGCCAGATAAACTTTACCGTGCAATAGGGTGTACTCTATATATGCAGCATATACATGCAACAGTGCCACGATAAAGGAATGATAAATCGCGATTTTAGTAGATTTCCAAAACAGTATAAAAAATGACAAGATATCTGAAAAAACTAGATATATAGACAGCTGAAGGGAAGGGTGGTAGGGCTGATACAAAAGGATACGGACAGCAAGAGTCAGACGGTTCTCAATGCGTTTCTAGAGTTTCAAACTAAAGGCTTCTTTGGCTCTCGGGAAGCCATAGCGCCAGTCTCCATTTGCCTTGGAGCGCAATGGCAAAAGTTGAAAATTGTCAGCTATTGCCGGCAGCCTGTGCCAATGTACCTATGTACTTACACGCGCGTACGTACCCTACATTCTACATATATACATATACAAGTAATGCTATACCCGATGTGCGCTGTGTAAAAAGGGGCTGGCTCAATCGCGGTAGCGATATCTATATACTCAACCTAACCTGACCCAACCCAACTTACGTACCTGATGATACACGTACAGTGTAGATACATAGGTCGAAGAACGTTACCTGGCTCATTTCGCGTCCACTTTATATGCAGACCACCCCTTCCTTTCTATGTGCCTACGTATTCGTAAGAACGTAAGCTAAGAAAAGGTAACCCACCTAGCCCTCATCCTTTTCTCAAGAAACTCATCCTTAATCTTTCGACTTCGTTCCTTTGTTTAATCTCGCGCTTGGTCCTCCAGGAGGATCCTAAAGGTACCCTCTTTTGTACCCACCTCCAGGACCACGTCGGTACCTAGAGGCAGCTCGCGCTAACTCCACGTACCTTCCTTCCTTTCTTACTTGCTGCCTTCTGAAACTACTCAACCTCCTGTTCCCTTTACCTACACCCACCAACGTTTCCTCGTCCTGAACGTGTAGTGGATATTAGTGCCTGGCATTGGGGTACTCCAGAGCCAGTCCTACCATATACCAACCATGCCAGCCGCGTACCATCACACCGACGCCCGAGTTTCTTAATGTAATTTTCTTTTTTTGCCTCCATTCGCTTTACGACCGAAACTTTTGTCCCCTTCCACCAGGGAGGCCCACCTCCAACCTACTCCAACAACCTCATACTCGCCTCTTGCGAAGAATCGCACTGTCCTCTTCTATGCTTCTTCTTCCTCTTCTTCTTCTTCTATATTGCCTTAAGTTTTATTTTCTCTTCTTCCTTCACCTTCTTTACACGATTATTTCTGATCCCTCTTCTCTCTCGCGCTCTTCTCACTTGTTTTCATCCTGACCCCCCTCGTACACAGACTGAACTCACCGAGCACATCCATGAGCTGCATATCTTGCGATTTCGCGCTTTGCTGAGCTCGAAATTTCCTGGCTTTACCTTCGACGCGCGATACTTGTCTCTTGGCGTTACCTTGCACTGGGTCTCGGCGTCGTTAGTTTAGTAATTTGTGGGACTTCAGAAAGCGAGACAGTATGAGAATGTGGACAGCATATCTTTCTGATGTGAAAATCGTAGATGGCATCACCAGGGAGAATATCCAATGGCTGGCTTATCCTATGATTGAACGGATGATATACGATATGCGTTTGATAATGAAGACGAAAGTCATTGCTTTGTATTGAGACAATTTTTTATTTCGATATAATTAAATATGATCAATTACACTGCGAACGAATAATAAATAATTTTAAATATTGCGTCGAGCACAAGGATAATAACTGTTACGGTGGACACTTGTATCATAAATCGGAGATACCTATTTTCCGAAAATAGACATACGTCCTGTGATATAAATATTTAAGCATCGTTAATGAAACATATATCTTCCAGCTTGTAATTTATTTAAGGCTCTGGATTATTTTTATAGTCGGTCATATAGCGATACCTTTTATTTATGTTCTATCATTGGTCTTAGTATCTCAGGATTTCACAGGGAATATACCTGAATTCCATTTGAACGTAATTTATTGTTTAGAGGGATACTAATGGAATTGTATATTTGTGTTATTACCTTAATTGTAAAAGAAAATATGTTCAAACTCTATTTCACTGTTTATGTTAGCAAAATGTAAATTAATTGGTATCTACCATCAACTCAATTTCTTTCTTTAATTTAATCGCTAATATATACCGAAACTCATGCAAAAGGACTTTCGATTATTACCCAAGGCTCACTTTCAGCCAAGAGATTCAGTGCAACGTATGACTCATACAATGTGTACATGTTTCTTGTTAAGTGTAACGAGTCGGATATGTAGGCTCTAAAGTATTACACGTTCCGGCTCGTACTCTCAGCAGTGTTATTCGTTATCGGATACTTGGAAACGTGAACGTCAAGATGAACCAATTAAAGAACTTTACGTTCCACTTTGTTAGCACGGAGTTGCATATAAATTAGGTTAATCGAAACCTGGTACGAATGGAATTATCCTCAGAATAATTTATCAAAGAAAATTCGATAATTACAATTGACAAATAACATTACTGACATTATGTGTATGTTTCAGGAATCCTAAATACGGGAATGTGATAACAGCAGGTGTGAGTATTACATCTAGACATTTCAATGCATGTACAAAGGAAAATAAAAAATCATGATACTCGATGCGTTTCGGGTTATTGCTGAAGTGAGAAAAAATTACAAATTTTTTTTCGACATCAATCGCAAACGGAAGATTAATTAATTGACTGTAAGGTCAGCCAGTTCTGTGCTAGATTAAATACTCTATGGTTGCATGTGTCACGTCGTTTAAGGTCAAAATACCGTGGATCGGTGTTATCTCAATTGCAGAAAGCCGAGAAACTGGTTTTTATATTTATCGGTTTGCTCTCGTGACTTTACGAGCGCGGAACTGCTATAAATACTGTATTAATACGCAATTTATTAGGTGACGTCACTTCACGATGTATACGCTACTATTTTAGTATGCTATAAACGGAGATGCTGTACGTAGGTACTATCCTACTTGCGGTATCCTACGGTATGTTTAAAAATTATGTTATTACACCTATGGTCTCATATGATCGTCCTTTCCAGTTCGGCCATAACACTTCGATCAGGATCGTAGTAGGTGTTCTATAAGAAAATAATATACTGTAGCTGCGACTAAATGTCACAAAAAATATATATCCCATCATATAAAATCTGAATTTTTGAAATTTCAAGAATCAAATGCGTACAGTATATACGATATTAAAAGAGCTCAAGCTATCGAACCTCGTTTGCAATAATAATTACCCCCATTTGATAAATGAGGATATTTTAGGAAAATCGTTGACTGAGAAAACAAACACGATAACAATTCTTATACAACATTGGAAACTCTTTGGTCAAGCAATCAACTCGTTTCAAGAGGTCAGACCTTATACGCACTGCCCACAACCCTTATTACTGTAGCGATTCTATATTCGGCTCTCTGGATCAAGGGACAGAATGTAGGCTGCAGCCGCGCCTAGAATCGAACACACCCTTGCTGCACTAATTGCTGACGTGTTATTTACGACACCAAACGTCACGTCCCGTCCCTTCCTCGCACACCCTCCCCTATACCCACGCTTACCAAAGTTCAGTGCGGTTAACCTAGTCGACACCGAGTGCGCGCTCACAACCCTTATACCATAATGTCCTACGAATGCCGACCAACCCCCCTTAGTCTTTAGCCAACCACTCTCACCCAGCAATGGCTACCAGTTAGTCCGACTGTCTACCTACCTACAAATTCCCATTGCCATCCTGCTGTGCTCGGAATTGCTCGTCATAATTGAGCCTCTCGCACTTTATTGGATTCCGTGCTAATACAACTACTGCACTACTATCACTACGTATTACTGCCCTGCCGGCTATTATGCGTCAAGGGTGACTGGATGGTTCCAAGACCGAAACTTGGCTGTGAAGTTGTCAATGGTTTCTTATAGTACATATAACTTCAAAATCTGAAGTGTTCGATGGTTGGTTAGTGCTGTTACCAGGTTACTCACACTGTATAACGATACAAGTAGTATAGTTATCCAGTGTCTAGACAAAGTAATAACCAGTTAGGTATACGATTTCGTGAAGAATTTCTTAAATTAATTGAAACGAGTCAAAAAGTCTCGTCATCGTACAGTAGCAAGAATGGCGTCGGCCAACCTCAGTCTCGATCACTATAATACGTAAAGGGCATACTGGTGGGAGACTTTAGTTATGTATACGAAGACGCTTCACGGAACTGAGATACGCGCTACACGGCATTCTCCTTCGTCAGATTCCTCTCCATAGAGAGTGCGTGAGTATAAATGGCCGTGAGTGGTACGTGGTATAGTATGCGTATAGGTACATTCCATGGCGCAGTGTGGCGTGGCCTCTCCTAGAATGGCGTCCAGAAAGTGGCGTTTACACAGGGACCAAACAAAAATGGTACTGGCTTTACGTTGTGGAATTTAAAATTTTCACAAAATTTATACGCATATTCAATTTCATTTTTTCACTGCATCGTCTAATTCGCACTATGAAACTTTTCAGAAAATGCCAATACTCTCAGGACATTAGATACATAGATTTGCCTGTCTTTATAAGGAGTCGAGTGAACAGCTCCAAGTAATGCTTGGTCTTTACGATTATAGATCGGATCGTGGGGGTTTTAAATTGTCGATCACTCTGCACGGCCACGCAACCGCAAGCACGTATAACACTCGTGCCAGTGTTATCCGTGGGATCGTTGCTCAACGAGTAGTTAACTGGTTACCGTCACGTCTGACGTTATCCGAGCCATTTCTTCCTACGATGAGTGTCGAGGGTTATATCCCAGTGACTTCTACACCGACTATAAGTAGCGGCAGGTAACGGCGATTATGAAAATATAAATTACATGACGTGCTTCTATATTTATATTACCGAGCACCTATTAAATTACTAAAAATTTGTAGATCTTGACTTATTAGAAAATAATTAATGGGATGAAGAGTTCATAAAGCATAATAAAAAAATTAATATAATCATTATAAATAAATTATATATTATATAAACCTTTAAATATATATCAAGGTAGCAATGGATACCGATGTCGATTAATCAGAAGGTTATTGCATTGAAAGTTCAAAGGATGCCATTTAACGATACACACTTCGGCGTATCAAAGAATCGACCAAGAGATCGAGAGACAGTCAAAATCAAAGAAACAATTCTGTATGTGTGTTCAGTGACTACCATATATACTATGCTGATAAACAGCGGGCGAAAAAAATAGTCACACTCGAGACAGATATAATCATAATAAATTGGTCATTGTCGCGAGGCTCTGCACTGAGACGTTACCAGGGGCAATGATATGATCATGATACGAGGTGCCTTGTTCATAAACATGGCCTTTATGTAAATGGCAATGTCGTGCAGCGGATCGAGTTCCAGAGGCCGATAGATCGTTGCTCGCGTGAGGTCATTGGCATTGTACATAGAGATAATGTACATGGTGTATCTAACGTTAGATACGACGCATATAAGCGGATGATCTTCGTACTCCCTGATCGAGTGCATTAATAATTAAAAATTTCTTACTATCATTCATAGTGATCGCGACAGAAACAACACTCTTTGTGTACCCAGCATCAACAGTGGATGGTCTTGATCGAAGATCTGCGTCTCAGCTAGAAATTTTCATTGCTGACAAAAAGGTAGTATCACCACGCCGTGTTTGTGCTGGTATAATGTTAATACTTTGTAATACCTCATTTGTTTACTCTTTAAACAATCTATGCATACGTATCCAGTAAGCTTTTGCGTATCTAATATAACGGCTTGTGAACACTGTGAACTTTGGACGAACGTAGTTTATTTTAGACAATAGACTTTGGTCTTGATTTTTGGAGCATTTCCCAAGATCTAATAGTAAATTTATCCTTGAATTAAAGGTCGAAATGTAACTAGCTAACGGAGGTCGTCTTGTCGGATCGGTCTTGAGACTTCTGAGCGATTTCCTCGAGCAAATCATTATAGGGTTAAGTCGAACGTGGAGAGAAGGGATTTGTACATAATTTTTAAAAAGAAAGATTGACTTGCTACTCTAGAAAATTGACTTTCTATATTCAAGTATGGCAGACAGGAAAGTTTGGATAACTTGAAATTTTTAAGGTAGTGTGATAGATTTGGCTGAAGTCAAATCAGTATAATTTTTTAAATTTCATAAAAGATAAAAATGATTAAAAATGTGAATTTAATACTAGAAAATGATAATTATTTCAATAAACAAATCATAATGCTTACTGAACGCCCAAATATAGACCGTCATTTTTTTCCTAGCGTTTACCGATGGGGAAAAGAACGCGAAAGAGAGAGACAGCCGCCGCATGCGTTTTCATTTAACAATAATTTCTCAATAAGTAAGTATACGGTAAACGATGTTCATTTCTTTTTGCAGAAAATGTCTCAGATATCAAGCTACCTGGAAATATATTCTAATGCATAAAAAGGCTAATTTTTGCGAAGATTACGAACATCTGACCAAATACAACCATTTTCCCCTATCACCTTAATTTTGTCCAACCTTCCTAAATATCTCTTTTACTAGAAGGTAAACAAATTTTGTATTGAACCGGCATACGCAGCTGATTGAGCTCTTTCGATGAGGCATTAAAAATGTAGAGTCAACTTTCTAGCATAATTCTACCATACTATTTGAAGGCATAAAAGATATTCAGTAAAATTCCAAATAATCGAAGCTTAATCAACGGGTCATTAAAATTAATGAAATATTGATTTCTATCTCACCTCGTTGATCTTCGTCTGCGATTAATTGAATTCCAATTCTGGGTGTGTCACTGTCTAATTAATATCTCGCTAATGACGCATCGCTTAAGAAGACACTAAACCTTCCGGGAAGGACCGATCGCTTCCACTGTCGTTTTGGTACGTGTTTCGTTTGCCAACTTCACCACGGAAATGAGAGACATGCAACAAGAGGGCGCAGAAAAAGACAGCTCACGACATTACAGCCAAGGTCTGTCCCAAGGAGGGCTGATTACCCCTTTACGACGAGCCAAGGTCTGCGAGAAAAAGCAACCCGGTAGTTATGCTGCATTGCCTGCATCCTCGTAAAAAGTTATACAGCATTGCTTTCTGCCTACCTGAAGAAAGCAGTGAAAAAAGAAGAAAAGAGAAAAAAAGAAACATTTTTTTCTACTACAATCCCAAACGCCACGAACGGCAGGCAGTTAACCCTTCGCTAACCAGTACATAGAAGGACGAAACCGTGGTGGTTGAATGTCTCGACACTCGCGACCGGAAGGAAGGGTTGTCTTCACAGGGACACCCTGGTCATGCCCTCGTCGTAAAACGCACAAAACAACCCTTTTCCGTAGCATCGGGGGTTGTGGCCTTGGCCCTTTCCGCTTGTGGTTACCGGCGTTACAAGTCGTTTCAAACTTTGCAGGTTAAGATAGCTCGATGGTGCGGCTAGCTACATATTTTGTGAATTCTGTAACTTTTGTCAATTCGATTGGGATACGTAGTGCTTTGACTGGATCCTGGAATTAAAGCATACCGATCAAACTTATCAGAGTATTAAGCTTTTGGCACCTAAGTAAACTATTGGATCATTCCAACATTTTTTTTTCTATTTATGTATAAAATAGATTGGACGGCGTTAACCCATCTTTCCCCATAGACTTAATTTTTTTAGTTAGTGTTATATATACATGAATATACATATACAGTGGGTAGCAAAAATGAGCCTCCAAAGTACTATTGTAAATTAATGCTATTACACTAGTTTGACCTGTAGTCAAAATTCAAACTGCTAATGGTGCTTTGCTACAGTTAACGAATGGTTTACTAATGATTGCCATTGATTTACCATACATTACCCTTGGCAAAACATTATTGGCAATGGGACATTTTGCCACGAGGATGACGACTATAATTGTTCATAGTGGCACGAGAATTCAGTCCTACGGAATTACGAATGAATTTTATCTGTTTTGACGAAATTACACGTCATTTACATTTTCTACGTCGACACGTATTGGTTGTGAAATAATTGTACAGTCTTGGCCCATTCGATAATGGGTCAGCGTTGTAAATTATCTATGCAGATACGTACGTCAGCTGATGATATTCGAGAATTCCTCATGAGGAAACAATAAATTATTAGTGGCGACTTTTAATCAGAGGCAGCATTCCTTAACGAGGAATTAACATAAATCGATTGCAGCTTTATGTCTGTTCACAATTATTTGATAGCAGCTCGTATAATCGTGATGATGACAGTTTATGAATTAAGTTATATATGGATATTCAGTCAAAAAAACAAATTGTAAATAATCTAACTGTTATCCTGGAATGCTTTCTACACAAAAGTTTTATATAAAACATTCACAGTTTTTCTCGAACGATAAAGTCATCTGCGTATAGTCAATGTGTCTTGAAATCTATAAAAGAAAATTTAAAGCTGCAAAGCCTGCTGAAGTTACCTTCACGGTAAAAAGGATTGCATCTTCGACAAGGTCACTCGAGTATAGGAGACAACTACCCTTTAGGCACTTTTTACCTGAAAATGGTCAAACATACCCGCGGGGTATACGATGAGGTTAAAAAAAGTTGTTCGAAGCAGTCAACACACGCAATTTCAAAAATAAAAATCTTTAAAAATCAAGGAGGACTAACGTATGTAAAAACGAATTAGCAAAATGACGTAGTACTCTAAATTTAATAGAGATCAAATACACACCCAGTTACTGACAGTACAAGTAATCTTGATGATTACCAGACTTCTCAGTGCTGCCATTAAGAAATCAAATTCACAGTGTATTTCAATGATAATGTATGAATGGACTGCTTATATCTATAAGTACGTATTTATAACGTGATAAAGGGATACTACAAAAAGTGAGCAGTAAGACAAAAACTTAAAAGGATGATATAATGTATCCCATTGTAAAATAAATAAATTCAAAAACTTACATGTATAAGGAACTTTGACGGCACTTCTCTTCAAAATTATCAGAATCCGGAAAATATCATGTGGATACCTTCTAGAAACTAGTAGTTTAACTCGTTCTTAATCTAAATTGTTCTAAGCTATCGAAAACAGTCTAACAGTCCACACGTTACCGAACAAACTGACAGAATTCAAGTAGCCATTTATCGTTTTTAAATCCATAAATATCTCATCCCATACACGTTTACCAATATAAAAAAATATGTAACCGAGAAATTTGGTAAAATTTAAAAAAATATCTTCTACTCTTGCCGTGGTATCCGTCTGTCCTTTTCGATTGCCATAAATATTTCTCTCGAGGATTGTACTTTTTACTAGCCCTTTCCTCAAGGTAATTCCTGCACTTAAAAGGCACCTTGTCAAGTAGACGAAAAAAATAAAAAGGGTTTCTATATTCGCTTTGACCTTCCTTTTATTTTCTTTACTCGTACCTGACAGTTTAGGTGGAGTTAACCATTTTTTTTGGCAGTCTCGCAGAAGGCGACGTGGAACCTGGACGTACGTTTCAATATCGCGTGGCGCAGCGATATGGCCGTCGGATACGAATCTATCACTGGTATTTGAAAATTCGTACAAATCAGTCAAACGCGAGGAGACCTGGTTCGATTCGTTGGGTGATTTATGTGCGTTTAATGGTTTGTGTGTGCAGTCGCGGGTTTTATGTGAGGATCTTAAATGGGAGATAAACATAAAGAGGCCTTTTATGGTGCCATCAAATAAACAACTTGACTCCTTCTTCGGGCGCGTTTCTATACCATATCCACGCTACTCGTGGCACATTGAGATCCGCGGGTTACGTACATGCGTGGGGGACGTGCACGCGTTTGCGATTTTTCTTCGAGTTCGCTATATTTTCACGGTCAATTCGAGTCGATCGTAAATTCCTATCAACGACTCGAAGTGGCGACGACGGATGCTCGACGCTTTCATGGGTATGAATTTTACAACCGGATACTGAAGCTGTTTTTGCGATTCTGCTTCCATCGAGAGATATATATCTCTATCTCTATCTATATAAGTGTTTTGTCTGTCTTTGAGAAACTCTCATCTTGGAGATTACGCCTTGTTTCTTTATTGGTTTGGAAATTGTTTAACCCAGTGGGAAATGAAGTAGAAAATTTTTTCGTGGGACGGAAACGTTTTGTTTTACATTCCAAGGATACTTGTTACATTTTTATTTACGTTTTTCTAAAATTTATTCCAATACCTAGCTAGTCCATTTAATAATAATTTGATCCCGCGACGATTCTACGGACCATTATATTGACAACGTAGTTTAACCATTATTACACGTGTGCGTATCCGAATGTTAAATAAAAAGGCACCCTATAAACCTTGCGGTGTTAAACTGATGCGACAGTTTTATTTAGTCGTGATGCCACTCAAAGTCTTATACAAATTTGAATTACCCGCGAAAGCCTCGTTAGTGTCACGACGATATATCGTGCATCACTCTTTGATCGTAGGTGGTTGTCTAGTCGTAAAAAAGCAGACGCCGTCTCTGTTTTCTCTTTAACTAAAATCAACGATCAGATGCTTACGAATATTAAAATTGTATTCAGCTGCTATACGGGAGAAGAAAATACAAGTGGCTACTATACCACAGGGATATTACGAATTCAAAACCTCATATAAAAACTTGATATCCATGTTTCGCGAGGAAGACCTTTTCCTTTGTCCTATAGTAATTCCTCAGGATATTCGGCAACGGCAGCGACCCCATCTCAACGCTAAATCCCATAGTCCAGTTGATAGCATATAACGCTTATCTTATTCTGGAACTACGACGAAGATAACGGTAGAAGGTCATCCTAAATCTTGAAAGGGAAGCAGACCATTTCAAAACGAATTTTGTCATGCATCTTTTTGCCAAACTTCATACGTAAAAACTTTTTCGTTATTCTACGGATTCTTGTATATTATATCGTTTAATTATTTTTCATAGAAAATTTCATTCCTTCGTACATCATTCCCACTTACAATACTATAGAGTATACTCATTGTCAGTAAGATAATTCAGTGAATACATATGTGCTAAAAAAATATTTATTTCACAAAAATTGCATTCGTCTTGGACGATCGTTAAATTTTGTCAAGATAATTATTTCGAAATCATTCAATAACAATATCTACTATATTGACGTATCCATACAAAATTGTATGCCATGCAAGTAATTTCTGATATAACATTCAAAGATTCATTTATTTTGTACATTGTAAAATCGTATAATTAAAAATCGTTAAACTATTAGACGATCGAATTATTCTTACTTACCGTCGGGACGTTTGGCGTCGAAAAAGTACGGTGTCCTGACGAGATCACTAGGAGGCGGCCATGACGGCGAATCCCGGCGTCGCGACGTTGTCGGGCACGCGGTCCCGAAGTATCGACCAACGGTCGGGGGTTCGCACCACGCCCAACCCCCAGCGAGCGATCCCAACCCCCTACTTCTCTTAGCTATACGCCGGGTGAGTGGAGCCACCCTCGAAACATTATCATATATTACTTTTTTATATCCCTTTCCGAACTGCACTGACTGGACCGCTTCCCTCTCACGGGAACAGAGAACGACGGCATCGCTCGCATCCTCGTATTGGCAATGTCGATTAAAACAGCTTGGGGCAACCATTTTGCCCTGAAGGTTGAATAAATTCCAAAAAAAAACCGGATAAAAATCAAAACCAAAAATTCAACTCTCGTTACTTCCCTCTACTACCATCCTTGTTACGTGATACGAATTGCTCCATGACTTCCGGATACGATTGATTGATATGCAATTTTTTGATAAAGCACACTGCGTGTAAATAATTATAAATATTTTTAAAAATATTAAATTCATTCATTGTTCATTTGATAAGAATATTCGCATCACAATTATCGTTCGCGTTGTATATCGTATAGGGCATGTAATACGTAATAGCGCTCAATAATTGTTATGATCAGGCACGTTTTTCGTGAAGAACCGGAAGATGATTCTATGGCAAGGACATGCCAATGCGCAACACACGTACCCACCAGTAAAGTATCCAGTGTTGGCAATGCTCTCGACATACGCAAGTGTCCAACTGTCATCGATCTACAATAATTCATCGCTCGTTCCCATCACGCTGCATAATCCTGAGTGCGATTATAGTATTACTACAGTAATAGTATATATAGGTATAGGAACGATTCACGTATTTGTCATTCGAAGCACGTTACTATCGTCGTGAGTAATGTCTAATGGGCTACGGATGCGTTAGATAGGGCGAGCACAGTGAATTTCTGTTGCTCCTCGTCGTATTACCTTCGCTCTGGAATGGTATGATGGCGTCACCGGCGACGCCAGCTAGATTTTGTTACAGATACAAAAATTTTGCTTTGCCGTTTTAGAGTTAGAGTAAAATCGCTGTTTAAATAATTACATTATACCAAGCGGCACGAAAACAGTAATACGCACCGCACGTGCCTATAGTACTCCAAAACCGTACAATCAATACGGCGAGAGAATAGTGGATTGGATAGTAATTGTCCATGACATTGGTACCAACACTAACCCTAGTATACATTTCTTAGCGAAATTGAATGAAAATGAAAACACGCTATATATAATGAGATCACTATGAAAGTATATTTAATGAAAATCAATTAAATGAATAATGGCTCAATAAAATAATATAGGATTTAAAAAATTAGAATTCCTTAAAGTATTCAGCATGCAGTGCTATGGCCTATAGTTTACTTAAGGGTGGATTTATGTGGAGAATAAATTTCTGGTGGTTGAACCAGAGCGACGGTAAAATGAATATTTTTTTGAATGCTTGACCTTTGCTAATGTTGGCGAGGTCGCAACACGTGAGTGAGGCTGATGAGAATGGGTCAAGTGCTGGCAGATGAGAAAGTGCCTGATACATTATACGTGGATGATTCGATGGACTGTAAACAAGGAATCTCAACCCGTGCATTTCCTCTCCCCCGATGCGCCATTACAGTCGTCTCAGCCATTTCCATCTGTCACCACTGCGTTCTGTTCCCTGTCACGGAGTCGTGCCTTCCATATGCGTATACGCACATGTGCCTACGTCACCATCAACATCGCTTTACGACACAAGGCCGTGCATTATACGGCAGTCGCAAGCAATCATCCGCCGACTGGCATCGTAAATTCCCGAGGTTCTCAACCTTATCGATCCACCTCAGCCCGCACGAGGGTTCTTGCCGTATATAAAGAGGGTAAAGGAGTTAGGGGATAGACGGAAAGAAGGAGGCGAAAGAAGCACGTGGAATAGGAGGTAAAAGAGAATAAAAGAAAAATAGAAAAAACGACGCCGTAACTTCGTTGGGCCTTCGTTAAGCTTTATCTAAGAGCTTGCTAGGGAATTTCCGCCTTCCAAAGCAGTTTTTCAGATTCCTACACACTGGCCAACCAGAACGTTCGCTATTGGCCAAGAATCGTGCTCCTCTCCCGCCCTACGAATTCCCGTAAAAGTGCACGAGCCACCGGGAATCGTTGGGAATAAACTGGGATTGAGTAGATATAGGACGTTCGGTAACCACAGTGCGAATGCACTCGTGGAATATTTAAGAAACAAATTTTTTTCTAGACAAAGGTATTTATTCCTTGGGAATATTTCGAATTTAGGATAAAATAGATATTTAATTAAATTTAATTAAATAATTACCCAGGGTAAGATTATCATTTCTCAGCGTAATTCCTTATCGAGAATTTAGAAGAAATTTTGATTCGTTTCGTTGTCACTATGTAAATTTTGCGATGTTACTAGGGAGGGGGGGGGGCGTCGCCCTAGAACGCCTGTTGGTTCACAAGAATTTTCTCGGCCCATGGGGTATGTCTTTTTTCCTTCTTCTTTCTTTGGTACTCACTCCTCCTTTCTCTCTTTCTCGCTCTTACTCATTCATAGAACCCTCTTCCCACGAACAAAATTCTTTTCTTTGAGCCACCATGTTCTCTTCAAGTTATGCGCGCATTCTCAACACGTTCCGATAATAGCAGTTTGCATTCAATTTCACATCGAATCGACTCAAGTAGTGGAATGTCGAGGGGAATCGCTATTGGGTTGAAAGTAAAGTGTTGCACTTGGAAAAATGGTGTCGGCTTAAGACTCGCGATATTTTTATACAAATCGTATCGTTTTACCGCGGTTCGTATGGTGTGGTGCCTAGCTACAATGGGTATTATATATAAGTATCTGCTAAGAGTCTTGACTTCTCCGAACGGCCATGTTTCTATAAAACGTAGCTCGAAGCTGGGCAAATGGCCCGCCAAGGCCAACCAGCATCAACCCTTCCACACTTATATTTATGTATACCTGTGTATATATATATATACATAGGTATATTCCCTCCTTACCCACCATCGTAGAGACTGTAAAATGGCTCTGTCTCTACCGATTAACGCCATTTGTAAATTGTTCATTGTTTATGTATATGCGCGGTTATTGACGAAAAATTCGCTTTATTAATGAAAAATTTTATGCGTGAATATATGTACTGTTGTTTATTGATACTTTGTTATGTATTAAACGATTGGCATGTATGTGCTGACGGGAATAAGTTTGTACAATTAATTGTATACTCCTGTGCGTAATTTATTTATTGTCAAATTAAATATTTATAAAGTACTTGAAATACCCAGCATTCCTATGTTTTCTTTTAAGTCTCATAATATTGTTATACTTTCTTCTACTGCGCTATACTGTGGTATTTAATATTACTGTATATTCTATTGTATGTATTAGAAAAATGAGGTCCATATAAACTGGACAAAAACTCTGTTTGATTAACAAGCATTTATTTAGAACTATGATTTGAGGTAAATCAAGTAAACGTACACTTTCCAACACCCCTGAAGTACCAGTTAACCGCGTAAAAAAAAAACTATCAAAATACTTGAAAGATATTTTTGAGTTTCTGTAAAATATTGCAAAAAATTTGTAACAAGTTGAATTAATCTATATAAAAAAATTTTTAAGTCTGTTCGAAAAGAAAGGGGGGGGGGGTATCATCATCGTTATTCCTGTCATTAAATCCTTTTAAACTCCATTAAAGTCCATTAAGCCCAATATCACTTAGAATTCACCTAATTACGTGATCACTACTGTAACGACGTTTGACATGGTGCACTTAAGTGCGATACTATTGTACAGTGAAATCCTAATCAAAATTTAGATCCATATCACGATCATCTTGAATTCTTAAAGACCTAAGCGTATTCGTCTTAAAACTTATGGAATGTGAATGTTTATTTCTCTGTTATACTTTATGACCGTTATGTAAGCACGATTCTCAAAAGATGCAGAAAATAATACGAAACCGCAAGTATTTCGTTCGTGGCTGCCGCTGCATAATCGTCATTTAAAACCTAGACGGTCGTTACTCCGTGTGATAATCGGTCGTAACATTTTTATTAAGCAGTTAGAGTTTTATGAATGCACCATAACAAAAGTAGACAGCTACCGCGTACAGTCTGTATTGTTGGAAGAGTAAAAGGTCGAGTGTCTTCGTCTGAGAACGACTGAATGAAGTCCACTACGAGTTTCGGGTAAAGGACGATAGATGTCACGAGCTACGCTTCGTTTAGTCGACTGCATTTCTCTGTAGGATGTGACGTCGACTGCTGCACGCTGCACCCTGTCGATGAAAAGCAGATCGCACTGTGTGCAACTGGTAAGGTGGCGCCGCGTCGTAAGAGTTAGGTCACTGGTTATTAAGGTGGTATGCAGTATTTCAATAAATATTATATGCTCCAATCACTTATTAATGTAACTTGTATCGTACGTTTTTACGATGCGGTTTGAATTTGCCGCCACGATTAAATTTGCGTTAACGTATTTAAATGGGCTTTGCGATTTGTGTGAGTATTTCAGACCAGTCTGATTGACAATTTTTTATTACTTTCTTTATTCTCTTGTGAAATGAATTTCTGGAATAAGTGATAACAGTTTATTTTTTTGCAAATTATAGTCGGAATAGCACATGTGTAGTTTTCATATATTCTCTTTGGCGCACGATGTTAAGATCTGCCACTTAACATATTTTATGGGGCTAGCGTTTATATATTATACTTTCAGTTTCCTACTTTTCCTCATTCGGAACTTGAAAGGGGTACTCTGATGTTTTTGATATGAGATGTTTGAAATTTTTTTTTCCCCTAAAACAACTTCGTAAAGTGCTTAACGTTTCCTTTCGATACTAAAATAGGTAGGTACATGATGATTTTTATTATTTTGAACCTTCCTACAGACAGAGATGTTATCCTTTTTTAATTGGCCGCTTTAAGGCACCCTGGTGTGATTTTGGGGAACTATTTACCCCTGGTGGTATTTCTTTGGTTCCCGTGGCATCTACGGGGTGCGAAGTAAGGGAGGATTTTGCCAATCGGCTCTTTGGCGGGTGGGTCGGTTCTGTCGGTGCAGCAGGGTGGTTTAGCGATTCAAACCGAATGGTTAGACAGTCACAGCGTAGTCAGACTACCCCACGAGAGATGTCGCCACTGTCGCGCACGCTGAATTCACCAAGGATTCAAGAATGCCTCTATGATGTTTGCAACTTTTCGAAATTTTCAAGACCGTTTAACCCTATTGTCCCTCTCTTTAATATTATCTCTGAAATTCATTTAAATTTACGTGTGAAATGACAAAAAATATATTTTTTCCATCATAATTTTTCAAAAAATAATTTCTTTGCTCAAATCGCTTTAAGTCATAAATATATCACCGTTATCTATACGACCGACATTAATATCACTTGTGTATCATACTATAACCAGTGAATTTTTCATACAAATAATTATGCTCAAAACCGTGAAATGGTAATGGTAGGTATATCATTTTTATTTAATTATTATTGATCATTTAAATTACAGCAATGTTTCGTATCGCGTTGGCATTCGGATTTTAAGGAGTGGTCACTATTGCGAATTGTCCTCGTTGAAACGAAGCCATTCGCCAAACGTATTTCTCGTAGGAAGTGGCTATAGTGAAGGAGGGAGCACTGCCGGCTAGAGGGATTATTGATTTCCGCAGAAAAGCACAGCTTCCCTCCAAACCCCGCCATTCAGCTACCCTCTGAACTCTCAACCGAGCAAGCCCAGAAAGCCTTCTTTTTGCTTAGCACCGGACGCTCGTGCTCGAAGCTCTTTCGCGAACTTTTCAACCCAAGGAATATCCACGTTCTCACGTAATTTTAAAAAATCGACGACGCTCGTTACGTAGTAACGAATATTTTCGTTTTGATAAAGACATTAATTTTCACTTTAACGATTAATAAATAAAACACGTGCGTGTGCACTGGCATGGCGATGCGGGTCATTATTATTTTTTAATTCGAATTCTATTTCTGCCTAATAAAACAGGCTACCGTTTCACGTCAATCGTTTTTCTAACGCATCCCGTATTTTATTACGGCCACTTATTTCCTATATAAAATTCAAAGAGCGTCTAATAAGCCCATAAAAATTCCTACGTCATAAAGATTAGTCCAGTGGCAATAACTACCAGCATATAAAAGGATATCGGCATATATCCACGGGAAAAACAATAATAAAAATGCCCGGTGTTTCATGGAGATTCGAGAATAGAATTATGAGCAAACAGTCTGCGTTCGGCTGACTATAGCAGACAGACAGGCAGCCATGAAATCCTCATGTTCAATATGAAATTTCAAAAGCCAAACGAGATCCTCCCTGACGAAACAATCGTAACGCAAGGGTCGCACAGGTGCGAATCATCGAGCCACAATTAAACCTGGTCCTGCGATCACGGTGCATTTTATAAGTTTAAGTCTTGCCCCCGGTACACGCGTGGAATCGGAGAATGTGTCGCTACAAGCGGCGACAGTAGTAAAGTAAAGTGGGGGTGTACCCACGCGTGCACGCTCCCGCCGGCATTTTATGTTTTGATGGCGCAATAAACCGTCGTAAAGCAGCAGTAAAACGCATCGAGTCACAAGTCCGCTCAGCTGATGTCGTTAAGTGGCCCGCCGTTTGCAGGACTGTCACTCCATCCCTCTCAGGCTACGTCACGTGTCACGTGCTGATATCAGCAACGTGCTACACGTACGATAATAACGGGTGACGAACTGTACGATTATTTTCTTTAAGGAGGTTAAACACGAAAACCCCAAAATTCTACCGTTTCATTCGATTACAATCGGCACACCGTCTATGTGATTGCGTATCATTACGCACATGCGCACTAGGTCTATATACGTATTCTGCCATTTTGTATTTGACAAAATATTGAAAATTTTTGGACATTTAAAAAAAATCTCATTACTGCATGCAGCGAATCTTATGCGGAATTATATGTTGAAATTTTTATTTGAAAATACCTGTAGGATTTTCGGCAGGATGAAAATGGTCCAGTTCTTCTCACTGTGACTGCCGGAAAGCCTTTGCACCGTTTGTATAGATTCGCGGTTAGAACACGTTGACGTCCAGGACGATGGCGAACTGTCATGGGATCAGTGCTTATCTGTGCCACGTCGGCGTCCAGCGACAGATCTTCTCGGGCACCCTAACGTCGCGCCACCCTGCCACCCTTCAATCGTCGTGTTTAACGTCGTATCTCGCGGAGCAAATCTTAGGGGGCGTTCACAGTTGGCGTCCACGAGCATTCGACTCATTGTAATGGTTGCGTTCATGAGATTCCCACGATTCGCACACTTTTCTATCACTCGACTTACTGCAGTGTTAAAAATAAATTTTCTAAAAATCTATATTGAAATTTACTTTCAGTTTACTTATACTGTAGTATAATTTTAAGTAGGCCAACTGTCACATAAAAAGCAATACAGTTTGGCCAACCATTCAGTCAACGTTGTAGCCCTTTTAGGAAGTTCGCAAGGCGCTGTGAGCATTTCGGAGGCGAATGCATACGTAGCGTACATAACATAGGTACTCGGATACTTGAGATTTGAAGCACATTGGCCATTGTGCCATGTGGTAACACGATTTTCGTGCCTCTCACTTCTATCTGAAGTTGTGCCGTAGCGAAGCAGGGATTTGCTGGACCCAAAGTGACACCGTAAAACTAGGATAAACGTCAATAAAGCCAGCGATTATCTATTATTAAAGTCCCTCCGTTGCTAGAAGATTTACGCAATACGGTATTCGCTCGGACGCGACCGGCAAATAAAGAAAATCGAATGAACGCTCTTAGTTACGATAGTGAATGTGGAACACCACTTATCCTCCAGGACCATTAAGCCTCTTACTTACGATTCGTAAAATGACCTGCAGGATCCTATCTCATAACACCGCCATAAAGATAATGAAAAATTCAAGTTAATACTTAATGCAATCGGAAAGAAGGATGTGCGGGTCCTTTTCGGATGCCGCCACTGCCGACTTCGTATGTGAAGATTTACGCCGGTTTAGAAAGTCGATTTTATCATTTTTCAATGAATGTCTTTTAGTTTATTCGTTGAGAAGGGGCAAGATAAAATTATACGAGGATAATTGAAAAAGATTGAAAATGGAGGTTTGTTTTTATATTTTCACAAATTATTCGTTGGTAAAGTACCAACTGTGCGAATTCCAGGGACTCGCAGGGTACGATGCAGGTTTCGCGTACTGTCAAAGAAACTCAGTGGGTAATGCAGAAACGTAGCGAAAATTCGCACGGACAGATTTCAGTGGTACAGGCTTGTTTATAATATAATTCAGTGGATTTTTATTATACGTGGGCTAGTTAGTTACTTCATTAAAGATTACAGACTGGGAAGATTATTTATGATAATTAACGATAATATCACATTAAAAAAGCATCTTGCTGTGATCAGAAATAATACCAGACAGTGTATCTTTATAATAAAACATGCAAGAGGCAAAACTGCCTACTGAAGTTCTCAAGACGGAACCATAAAACGTCAGGCGGAAAGTCGATCAAGTTTTTGATTTATTGCGAGCCACTTGTGCTTCAACGTGGTATTTCGCTACTTGAACATAAACAGCATATGTGAGTAAAATAGTCGTAAAACGTAACGCGGCGCCGTTCTCATTTTATCCCCCACCTCGTATTGCAATTCCAAAATTGCATCAGGAATAGATAACGACCAAATAAAACGCTGTTGATCCAACCACTCGCAAGAATTCACCACGATAAACCTAAGCTAACCATAAAGTTAGTGCATCGATTTCATATAAAGAATAAATTTTCAAAAATATAACATCAAATAAAATAATCGAATCGAATAATTAGACGAACAACAATTTTCAGCATGCAAAAAATTGTGACAATTTGTCAAAAAGAAATCATTTGAATGTCTTCCAAATCCTGGGACGATTGTCTGGACAAAGGCCCGAAAATCACCAGGAGGGTCGGATGAATCGCTGTTATCTCCCTGAAGATGGCGCACTAGGTGTCTTCTACCGATCTCCAGGGCGTCTCCCCTTGATAGCCAAACGATCCTGTACGTATCCCTAAGCACCGACCATTACTCTTTTTTCTTTGTCCGTTCTCACTCACTCCGCTCACCTTTTTCTCATCCTGCTCCTCCTTCTTCTCCTTCTCTTCTTTTCCCCTCCTAATCTCCCCCTCGATTCTCCGGAAAATTCTCAAGAGTCCTTCCAAGCTGCAGGGTTCAGCATTCCGAAGCCCCCTGACGTATCCACAGACTCCTATATGTCCTGTCCCGTCTTCCTTATCCCCTGCACATCTATTCACTGAGATCGAGTTAGGCTTTGTTAGCGCAGCCGCAATTTACACCCTGTGGTGCTTAGGCTAGTTACATACATACGTTGTCTAACTATGTGGTCCGTATGGTGTGTATATATGTATAATATATATATATGCACATACGGTCTACCTTCGGCCATGGTTAACTATACTTTACGAAGCGAAGAAGCAATCATTGAAGTAATTGGACGGTCTTCCGAGGAGTTCAAGCACGTTTTTCACGCTTGCCCCTTCACGGAAGCTACTTTCATTTCCACGACTGTCATAGTACCTAGTGCTACAGAACTTATGCGTATCGTTTGAACTTTGTTGAAATTTAGTCCTATCTGTAAAGCAAACGACCGACTTATTGGTTACAGCTATAAGTATATAGACGTAAATTACTTTGAAATTTATATACGGTGGAAATACGGTTTTTCAGCGATGGGTTCTTCACCGCGTCAGATAATCTGAAGAATGTGTTTGAGGAGTTCAGGTTGCTTGTAGTATTTTTAAAAATTTTATTTACTATCTAGACATTCCATATATGGTGTGTATGGAAGGTGTTGTTAAATCATTTTTTTTCTCTTTGCTATCTTTCCATCTTTCCATAAACGCTGTGGGTAACAATAGTGTTATGACGTGGAGATGTCTTTATCTTCTTCCATTTATGGGCAGCATTTATCTGTCGGTGGTACATGGTTATTTTAATTGTTGAATACTGCAGTTTGGTGTTTACGTTTAAAGACATGCTTGAGGACGCTAAAAAATTGTACAGAAGAAACGATAATTATGATTTTCAACGCAACGATACATAGCATTATGTTATTTTTGAATCTGCACCTCATTCATATTCCTACTTTTCGTCGCATCAAGAGACCAATCATGGCTCATAATTCAGAGGTGCTCCAGTTCCCTTCTAAAGATACATTCAAGAATTATACTTGTCGCATGAGCGTCGCTTAGTTCAGCAGCGTGGTAAATTCGACTTCAATAAACATTCCCATCAGTACTGAAAAAAATTATATTCACTGCCATGCTAAAAAATTTCTTTATCGTAGACTCTTCAATTTTCATAAATCTTTCAACGCTATACGCAATTCCATACAAACTCTGTACCGCATACACACTTGCATGTATTATTTGGATTGCCTTAATTGTGAACAACGTAATAATTAACTTTACAAGAATCCACGTAATATACTCAAAGGTGTATATTTTATTTGAAAATAATGACCAGCCCTAATATTTCGTAAAATTTCTCTAAACACTCTAGATACGGAAAGTACGCAGTCCTCAGAGAGCGATTCCGTGTCAAAAACAAATCGCGAGGAATCCGCTTCATTAGATATGAATGACATGTAAGCAATTCATCTTAGCGCATGGCGAGTATATGCGGTAGGTGACCAGGGAGATATACGTGCAAAGAATTTGCAGGATCCTGAACGATCCATCGATCAGAGAACAGCGAGTCACGTATGGATCGGCGGCCTCACTCTTAGCCGTCATGGGTGGCTATACGAGCTGCCATTAGTAACTGCATTCTATGGGGCATTGCACTCTGTAGTTGCGTGTTCTCCTTAGTGCACCATATCGAAGGACAGGCAGGTTAGGAAATCGACATTGACGATCGGAAAGGCTCATACGGGTAAGAGTACCAAGCAGCGTCCCTGACACGCTGCTTAATTAAAGTAAATGGTAATCGGGATTCTCGTTCGAAAGTCAGCCCTAAGGAACTGGTTGATTCTTTTACGAAGAAGAAAAAAAAAAATCGTGGGTAATAAAAAAAAAAGGAAAGGCGTAAATACGTGAGCATTCGAATAGTATGGAAATGATCAAAACTATTAAAGTAAACCGGGAACATTTCGTGGCTACGAAAACCACTTCGTAGATCTAATTCACCTTAACGAGAAAATCCGAAGTGATTTCGAGTGTAGCCAGCTGGTTTTTGAATTTCCTAACTAAAAGGGATCCTTAGATCACTGTCGTGAAACCGTATCTAACTTATAATGGAAACAATATCCTCTGCCTTATCCATGTGAATGAGTTATTTATTATGAGTCTAAAGCAGAAGAGGGCTTTCTGGTACGCGTAGGTTTTTCATTTGAGAGGGTTGGTATGCCCTTTTAAAGTCGGTATATGTACCTACACCCCTTCTCGCTGCACCAGCACATGATATGGATCATAGCGGGAGGACAACAAAGGAACGCGGACATTTTTCTTTTGTATACGAAGCCATATTGGATATCGTCTGACGGTCGGCCTCTCAAAAGACGCTGGTATACTTTCGAGCGGGTGGGGGGAGAGCACAGGGGTGGAACATTCATCTCCATAGACTAAGTTTTAGGGGGTTAGTTTGTACCTACCTTCCACATGCCAACCCACACCCTATTTTGGGTCTTATGTAGGGCCTACCTGAGGACCACGCCTGCCCCTTTTCTTTGGAACATGCTTTCGGCTCGTGAGTCTCTCGTAGAGGGAACAGGTACTTGGCAGAGGGTGTCAAATCGAGTTTTGGTTAAGAGAGAAAGCCCCATTATGTATATTCACCTAAAGGTATCCTGCTGAGACATTGACTCGACCTCGCTCATTATTTTGATAGGTCATAAATGCTTCTAATAATTACCTGTATTTTTTTTTCTGTCATTGTGGATGGAGCTCAGGACACTGCTGATAGAGGGATGAGGACTGACATTTATTTCTTAAAATGTCGACCTTATCGCGCTACTATTTTTATACCTGCAAAATAATGTAGGGCTTTGCTATAGCGACTAGAAATATTTTTAAAATATTGATGCGAACATTTGGAAACGTTAGTGATAGCTGCAATTTTTCATAGCAGTAAATATTAGTACGTGTAGATTTTAGTGCGTTTAAGAAATATGCCAGGTACTGATTCAATGCTTACGTAAGTTTCTATTTGTTCCAGGGGATGCTGGCGAGTAAAGTGGTGAGTATCTGAGGGAATAAAAGTAACGAATCTAATATATGCGTATATATTTACTGTCTAAGATTGGAGCAACCAGTATATGTATAGTCTATAGGCTGTTTAGTTAATAGTAAATTTTATCCGCTAGTTTGAAACGATGTCAAGTATATTAGTCAATGATGTATGGGACTTGACTTTATTTTGATATTATAACTTACAAAAGACGATTTTTGATCTTCGATTATTTCCACCTATATTTCAACCGTATTATCATATGTATCTGGATTCGATAAATCTTTCTACTAATGACAACTCTGAATATAAAAACTATCCGCCAAGGATAACAGACAAAAAATAAGTTTTAGAGAGAGATTCTTGTTTTGTGTCGTTAACGTAAACCGTGCTACCAATTATGTATGATACAATAAATCAAAGACGCAGCCGAATTTTGTTTAATTTCTACGATCGTGAACGTCACGAATTTTCCACAAGCACAAAACTTAACACTATCAAAATCTGTGAATATTTTCAAAAATCACCAAGTGCCGCATAGAAGTACGTGTTTACGATAGTTCGCCCGTCACAGAAACCGCTGGTATCGGTAGGGTCGAAATTTTCCCGCCCCTATCCTACCACCCTTAGCGACAAAAGTGTTAGAACCACCCTCCACTGCTCTTTCCTCCTGAATACCCCCCCCCCCCCCCCCCC
>NW_014333329.1:1103576-1150727 GCF_000341935.2 Cephus cinctus
CCCCCGCCCCACCCAAATGCTCAGCGCCGTCGTCTCTACGTGTATCTCCCTCTCGAAGGAATGCCACGATATCCCTACCGGGACGAGTCCGCCGATTTGCAGCAGTCGACGACGTATCCGAATGGCTCTACTCTCCAACCTGCGAAATATCTCGTAGAAGCGAAGTGGATTTCACACCGATCGCTTCTTCAGACTAGAACACTCCTCTCGCGATGCCAAAGTTGTCCTGAAATCAGTAACCAAGTCCCGTGAACCGCAGCTGCATTCTCACGTAGTGTCTCATGTGAGACACAAGAAGGAAAGCACACATATCGAATCAGGCGTCAGCGAGGCGTCGGTATTTCAGTTCAGAAGCCGTAAGTCAAACTCAAAAAAGAGAAACGATTCCAGCGAGATTTTCAAAATCCATAGTAATAAACACGAAGTGTCAATGGTTAATGACATATAAAACGAAAAATAAAAAAATAAAAATTAATAAATCTTGTCAAAGTGTATACCTACTGTGTAACAATGCGTGAACGATACGAGAAGAATTAACATTCCTATAATCGGACTGCAAAGTGGAGCTATGCGAGTGAAGCAGTAGAGTAAATCAGAAGGCAAGTATAATGAAAAATTGACGAGCTAAAAGAGTCCAGCAAGAGAATCGAATGTAAGGAGCACGCGTAGTCAAAGCTACAAGGAGTCTCCGGTCTCTAGTCCGTAGGACAAGTGAAGAGCGTAACGTCATGCTAGGAGTCTAGAACGCATGGGATAAGAAGGCAACGTGGCGAACACTGCCGCACTGACAGTCCGAGCTCTCTACTCGAGGTTGCGAGGCAGCGAGAGAAGCAAAAGTGGGTATAGTGAAGATCAGAGAGAGTCAGAGAGACACCCATTCATCTTGGCGCGCCTAGCCTGCACGGGATTGGCTCGTGGTTGGTAAGGCTGGCTTGCGATTGGCCAGCTCTGTTTACCAGCTGTGCCGGGCTTCAGAGAGGGAGGCGAGAGACAAGCGGCGCCATTATTGTAAGGGGTTACATTTAGCTGGCCGTGGTGTAGTACGCGGCGTTCGGTATAGGGGGCTATAGTACCTTCATGCATGGCCCATAAAGGATTCGTCGACTATCCGAGAAGTACGCAAGAAACGGCTTCTAACATCTGACAGCCACGCTCTCTCGTTGTTTCGCGCCCAGCCCAATTTCGCGGGACTCGAGATCAGCTGGCTGCGCCCACTGTTATCGCGATTACTCACGCGTATTATCAGCGACGAGAGACGCGATACGCGAGACCGAAGTGGCTAACGGAATAAAGAGACGTTTATCCTTGCTCTTTGAGACAGTGGAACACTTCCTTCGATATCCTTCTCTTCGGACCCCGTTTATCCTTAACCTCAACGACACACGGCCGAATTTTACGCACCTACCTGCAGCGCCGGGATCGGGGACCCGGGACTGCCTACCTACCTTAACTCAGTATCTCTGTATAGTCCGATCCCCGATCGTTGTTGTTGTGTTGTGCAAGTTTTGTAAGTGGTAATAAAAGAAAAGTGAAGCCTGACGAAAGTAGCTATAGATGAGAGAAGAAGCTACGGCTACTGGAGTCAATAAACAGCGAGGAGTCAGAGTGTAAATCAAGGAGACGTAGCCGGGCATGATTTGAAAATCTTTAAAAGGATCCGTGCCATCTCGTTAAAATCGCCAGATCGTTATAGGGATTTAAAGAGAGTCGGTGGCCGTTCGCATAAGATGCTCGCGGCCGAGATTAGTGTCCAGTGCGGGTGTTGACTCTCGCCGGCTGTTCGCTCCTAAGCAGCGATGAGTTCTAAATTCATAATCGATAGTATGCTACCTAAGTACCATCAGCAATTCCACCACCAGCAATTGTTCTCCTCCGCGAATCCCAACTCGGTCCAGGCGTGCTCATCCAGCCCGGCGTCGGCTAGCTTGGAAAGCAGCTTGTCCGCGGCGGCTGTAGCGGCAGCGGCTGTCAATTACGCTCAACATAATTCACCGAGTCCGACGGGCTCGAGTCCTCAGCATTCCGGAAGTTCGGCCTCGACATCACCAGCAGCCAGGAGCACGTCCACCATGTATCCTTACGTTTCCGCAGCGGCGGCGCATCATCATCATCAGCAACAACAGGCCGTTGCTGCGGCAGCTTTCGGGGCTTCCTCGAGCATGGTTCCTGGTTTTGGATCGTCGGCAGCCTCCAGTGCGGCGCTCGCCGCCGCGGCGGCCGTCGACGCTGCGACAGCCGGTGACAAATCGTGCCGTTATACGGCTAGCCTCACTGGGAATGTCGCACCATCGCCTGGTGACCCCATGGTCAACTATACCCTAGGTCATCATCATCAGAACGGTGCTACTCCTGGTAGTCTCGTATCCTCTGCTTCGGCCTCCTCAGCCGTTTCCGCAGCTTCCGCATCCATGGCCGCAGCAGCACAGTTTTATCATCAAGCTGCGGCCGCATCGGGCGTTGTTGATCCTCTAGCTTCCTGTCAGCAACCTACTGCGGGTCAACCTGGCATCCCGGACATTCCCAGATATCCATGGATGTCGATCACCGGTGAGTCTTATACGTGTCCCTAACGATCAAAATAATTATTCCTGCTCAGTATCTATCCATTTGTTTATATGCCCACGGGGATGTGCATGGACGTATATGTATGTTTGTGTATGCTATACTTGTTTACTGCATGATAAACGTCATTTATATAGTTACTCCGAACTCTGCGGCTTCCGACGGCAAACCCAACGAAATACCATTCAGATTTGAAACGAGGCATAAAGATTGTACAGACACTTAAAGCGTTTACGATACAATGCTCGCATAGGAAGGTGTTTAAAAATCAATATTTTTTATATGATCTATTTCGAATTGATTGGTGACTTGTAAGGATATTAGAACACACTATAGATCAGTTGAATATAAAGATGGTCAACAGGTTCGCAGCATCTAGCTCGATTTTTGTAAAGTTTATTGTACTAAACACGACGAATTCTTCAATGGAACATGATAATTTGAAGACTTTTACATTTTGACTTATTCTACAAGCACTCAGTTTAAAAATGCCGTCGGACAACTTCCGTTGTTCATAGTAGAATATAAATATACATCACAGGCATTTGCATATACTCAGTTTAGCTGATAGTAAATTGCAGCATTGAATATCTTTTCTGACTAGTGCATGTATCACAATGTGTATGATAATTGTGTGAATTTATGTAGTACAGTTCAATAATCACGCAACGCGTTAGCCAAAACATCTTTGGATATGAAAATTCGTTTATTACAGTTTCTTTGTCATGAATAAGCACTTATGGTCATTCTAGCCGTCTTATCAAATATTTAAATACTTAAAAAACATCAAAAAATTATTCTCATTCACGTATACTGAGTAGACAGTCGCAAGTGTATCCATAAAAATACATTAGCCGGTATAAACGGGAATTCGTCGAATTCCGGAGTGCAAAAATATTTTATTTATAGCGTAAACTGACGATATTGGGTGAATTCTTTATTTTATCGAGTCTCTTCATTTTCTATTAATACGGAAGTACGTGCTGTCTACATACGAAAAAGAATTATTTTCTTCACTCTCTTTGAAATGTCTGCTGCCATTAAGAGCGTCCTGACGACAAATTAGGGAATGGAACGCGATTAAGTTTTAACGAGCGTGGGTATGTAAATTGTTTGCAAAGTCCGGATGCTAAGAGCGTCTTATAACATTCGAATCGCCTATTAACCTATTAGTTTAGTTACGGCCAGAATTCGTTTTTATTGCCACCATAGAAACCCTGGGCGATCCAAAGATATTGGAGAACGTCTCGACGTTTCAGGTCATTGTCATATACGCAATAAAGCATTAATTTATTTGGACATCCGTTATATCGACAAGAATTTTTCAAAATAATGTAAACGAAAGGCTAAACAATTTTTCTGTGTTTTTTCTACCATTAATATACTTCTATATTTCAAATATTTTAATTCTTGTAATTTCACACCTTATTGCGAACGAAATGTTATGACGAATCGATCGAATGAGAAATGGCAACGATTCGAAATTCAAATTCCACACGGATATTACCTCGTTCTTTTTCAAATTTACTTATAAACACGAGTGCATTGTTATTGGCGAAATTCGATATTGCTTTACGTACATGTATTCCCGTCTACGAGACGGCAATCAAGATATTCCTAGTCATTGTTATTGTTACGGCAATGTATCTGCGTTCAAGTTCCCACAATAGCGATAACCCTCTACATATGATATGCACACGAATTGATAATAAGGAGGCTGCGCAAATTGGCATCCATGTGAGTTAAACGAATGGAATAGTGACTACGAGGTACAAGGGAATTTAAATCGAACGTAAAAATCTAAAGAATATTTTATTAATGCAGCCTCTGTATTACGTATATGAAAATACTGCTATATATTTTCGATAAAACCGTCAGTGGAGCCTCGCACGTCCCATTAAGAATCCTGACCCGGCATTTTCTAATTGCATCTTCTTGGTGCGCTTCGGCACGCAGTACTCGTATGTTTCCGGTTTGTTAGCCTTTCCCGAAAAGCGTGCGTCGCGTGAGATGGGTTTAACGACTCCCTGACGTATGAGCTTTTGGGCCTCACCCTTGACGCTTCCTGACTAATGGGATGTTCTTCATTTTTTATTTTTCAGACTGGATGAACCCCTTCGACCGAGTCGTGTGTGGTGAGTAATACAATTTTCTATAGTATACGTATTTTTTTTTTAAATTTACATTCGATTCCAATGATTTTGAAATATTTGTATACCGGGGGATAAAATTTATATGTTGCGACGACATATGCTGATTTATTCAGGAAGAGTGGTAATTTCTTTCTTTTTCTTTTTTATTATAAACTATGATCTGGCGTGAAAAGTATTTTTAAAGCAATGAAACTTCCGTGTGAATATACTCGGGTAAAGAAATCCAAGAAGGAGTGTATCGTTATATTTTTATGATGCACACGTATCCCCGTACGAAAGGGATGCTCTTTCCGAGTGATTCGATTCTCAAGGAGTTGGCTATGAAACGAGTGAGAATGACACTTTTCAATGATATTGGCCATTTTTGTCTTGGGAAATAAAGTCACATTTAAATTGTCGATAACAATTTTCATGTACATTTATAGTCGTTTCCATTTGTTTCTTTGAGTCGCGTGGTGGGTACTTTACAGAAATTCGAAATAAACATTGGAATTGATAGCGAAACGTATCATTTAACGATTTTGTCTCTTGTTCATCTAATCATTGATTTTCATGGATTTCTTAATACTCAATTATTTATTACCATTTTCCTAAACTTTTTCTCCTCATCGTTTTTCTGTCTACGACCAACCAATCTTTATACAACAATTTATCTATAAGTTTCTCGCGAACCCTGAGCTAAACGTGAGGTTATATACGTTTATTTATGCTAGAAGAATCTTATAGTTTTCTCGTCGATGTTGAATATTCAAATAATTGAGGTTTAGCCAAATTTGTATACTATAAAAACAACGTGGTCGAAAGATCTTGATAAAACGAATTCATCCCGAAGCCACGGCATTGCGGCACATGTGGCTGCCATATTTGTGTCTCGCGTAAACCTGTTTCTCGATTTATGTCCAAAGAGTATACCTACGGGTTTGCTCAACTGCTCTAACCGTGCCTCTCCTTTCTTTTTTTAATTCAATATATCTTTTACTTGAAAGGCACGCAACTGTTCTATAAGGAACGATAGCGTTGAGTGGGAATTGATCTTTCCGATTACACTGATGGAATTTCAAAATCGAAATAATAATGCTGTCTTAAACATTATTTCCCAATAGAACGAATACAATGACGAGAATCAAAATAACATTTTAAAACGAATTTTGTAATTGTCATGAATAATTAAACTGTTAATTCGATATCGTCTGTCTCTCATTTTGACTCCGGTAGCTGCTTGCTAATTTCTCGTGAATGTCATATAAATTCGAGTAGCAAAAACTTGTATTTCCAAACATCGTATTTGCTTTTAATTAAAATTCTGATAATTACTTAAAATTAATGACACATCTCTCAATTCAATCTCAAGATCCTCTCATGTCTCAATATCGTTTTTAAAAAAGATATATCCTTTTCTCTTGTTGCTTCAGGCTGTATCATTCAGTCCCATTTTTTTCCTCGCAGAGTAGTTCTTTGAAGTGAAAGGCCCTCTACCTTACGTGCCATATACTTTCTGTGGAAAGTCCTGCGCTATTTTTATGACCGTTCGATACTACGACACGTAGAGTAGGTACTCGCGAAGGCGCTGGCTTCACGAGAATTACAGGGAAGTGCTATAAATTTCATAAACCGGCGACTCCAAGGGACGATTCGATTGGTAGTTTGGTATACGTAGTGTAGGTATATCAATATCACAAATAGTCAAAGGTTGCGCGAAGACATTTTAATTCTGGTTCTTTATGCACTTACTTCACCATAGGAAAATCATAATTCGTGCCAACATACCATACCAATATATACAGAAATGCTTGCTTAACAGCAATGACTATTTTATTTCACACGAAAAGAACCACAGCGCCATTTCATAAATCAACCAATAATCAGTTAATAAACATAATTGCAGTCAACAACTTGAGCAAAATTTCATAAATTATATACTCAAAGATACAAGATATCTCTAGATCTCGTTTCAATCAATTTCCATTTAGACGTTTGAATTCTAAAAGAAAATTCCAGATCTGTTAATAATTTCAGCTTCTTATAATTAATTTCACTGATACGTATGGGAGTCATTTGAAGCACAGAGAAAACAACTCCTTCGCACATTACCGAAGGTTTAACACGTTATTGATTAGTTACTTCGGTAAGTGAATTCAATACTAGACAGTAATTTCATACGAATTAAGATACTCAATTCCAGTTATGTATATTCCAGTTAATTTACGTCTCACTGAAATGCCACGTGTGCTATGTTATTTATTTAAGATTTCTCAAGTCCGTTTCCACCGTGTCTCCATACCACCACGCAATTGTGTCAGAAAGATCGACTTATCATTGCGTGTTACTAGATAGTTAGCAAGCACGAAATCAACGTCCCATAAGAGCAGGAGACGATCCGTTGCGATTTACCCTTTAGCTCAGACTGCCGGACATTTTATTTAACCCTATCGTTAATTGCCCTCTGAGCGTTCATTATAGACTTGTGAGGTAAAGGAGCAGCCGCCATTTCAGCCGCTTCGGGCGGCTCGTTCATTAAGACTATCACGGATGCAGGTAGTAGATACCAACCTATCTCAGGGTGCCACAACTATACCAGTTTACTCCTTAGACTCTTCCCACTAGTAATTCGAGAGGGGGAATTCGAGTCTTTGGGAATTTGTGGGACGTCTTACCATCTTCACGCAGATAGCGCAACAAGGGTCATTTCCTATGACGATACAGGCTCAGCTGTCTCCTTGTAATGTCGGATAACATGCAATAGGTACATTTACAAGAATGACTCCTCTTGTCGTCTCTGAGATAAAATAGTCTGCGCCAGCTTCAGCGTTATTTACGGTATACCAACGCGCGCAATGTTAAAATTCAATGAGGATCGAGTGCGTTTAAAAATTAATCATAATTTCACCGTGAAAATTTTATTTTGAATAGACGAAAATATTCGCACTGTTTAAATTTGATTTTGAATCGAAAACTTATATAGGCAAGATGGACAATCTCTTGTAATCTGATTATTTCGAGATGGATACGTTGTTGATATCCCGAGACGACGATTGCGGACTTTTACGAGTTATAAAGCAGTTATAGGGTAGGACCGCTCCTGAGGGTAAGTTCGTTGCGGGTCATGGGGTTCTATGGGAATCAGGATACGTGAAGAAGAGACGCCGGAGGGTAGAATGGCGGATGAACTCGGGACGTAATTAGAAATGGCTTCCAATTCCAATTTCGCGTTTATATGACCTGTTTATGAATGGTGTACCGTGAGCTAAGACAGCCTATGCACTCATCTCGTTGGGCGAGCTGGCTGGATTGTTCTCGATGAGGTGCGGAGATGTTTGACGAGATGAGAGTGAAGCAAGTAGGCAACGAAAGAATGGGAAAATGACTGGGAGCTGCTAGAAGGGAGAAGACTATGAGCTCATAAAATCATTACGTCCCCGACCTTTATGCGTTTATGGACCATAGACGATCCTTGTAAAACAGGCCCCCGGCCTGGTACCCTAGAATCACGGGACTCGAGACTTACTCCATTACTGGAGAGAACCTCGGCTTCGAAACGTCGATATCAGTATATCTTCTCGAGTTTCGATAAAGGAAATTGAAGGGGGCTGTATTTCCGAGCCCTCGTGGAAAAAAAAGAAACTTCTACGTAACTTCCGATCTTAGTCGGAACAGTTTGGAGACATCATTCGCATAAATTTTCATATTATACTTTTGTGGCTCAATATCAATTCACCAAATTCCTATCAGAATTTAGTATTTGACATATCGTTTTATTGTATCGTATAAAACCTCTTGATTTTGTCTGTTTCGTTATTCGTCTCAGGGTCAAATAATTAAATCAATGAATATTCGGATAATAAAGTTCAATTTCATTTCTGCTTTCATCCACTTCATCCAAGGGAAATTGGTCTTCAAGGATGATTTCAAATAATGATATTAGCATTCGAGATAATCATACTAAGTTGGGAAGTGGTCCGAAAAATTTTCTTTAGGAAATTTGCATTCTTAGGTGTAGGCATATAGGCACTAATCAGAGTTCACGTTTCGTTATCGTTACCTATACCAAAGTGGTATTGCTTCTGCTGGTTTTCTCTCTTTCTCAAAATCTATGGTCCGATATGGATTAGGAGAAGAAGCATGAACGAGCACTCCCTTTATTAACGAAACTTCACGATCCCTAAACTCTCGCAATGCGCACCCAACCGGCTCGTTTCTAAAGCGTCGGTCTGATTGTGGGAAGGTAATGCTTTTCTCCGAAACGATTCTCAACGAGGGGACGAGATGTTCATCTCCGCGTTGCCAGGCTATATCACCCAAGAAACTCCATTTATCCGTCATTGAAAAAATCGCGAAAATTTATTTGATTACAGAAACGAGATGCACTTAACGATATATACCTATATATGTGGATGGATGATGCCATTGACGCAGAAGTATTGTGGATACTCAATGAATGTTATACAAAAATATCAGACTTTGCACGCAGTGTGGTATAGTACCATATAATACTAAATATGAATTATATTAAAAATAAATACAGTGAGTCATTGCAAATTATTTTTCTTACAAATTTTAATGCATAACATTCTATAGTATTTTGTCACTTCAATTATACGTCATACTATTTTCTAGTATATTAGGTTTAGTATTCTCAATTCTTAGTCATGGGTATACTCCAAAGTGCAAGAGCAATAGTACTCTGGCTACTGAAGATCCATTCAATTTCGGCGTCCTAACGGGTGCACTGTAATACGGTATACTTTATGTACAGTAAACAAAGCGATCTAAATAAGACACTGCATGCCCGTGTCCCACTGTGAAGCACATTGCGCATTGCGCTCTTGATATAGGTACCTTCATATCATAGCGTGTCTCTACGAGTTCATCCAGACTCATTCTAAAGAATAGCATTAGGGCAATTCCTCGCTGGAGCGACACTGTCTATATATACACAGAATAGAAGTCAGGGATGTTTCACAGTGCTTCTTCGTACGGTGTCTGACTGTCGTTACCATGGGAATGCGGCTTTAATCTACAGTGCGTAGATACACGAGGTTCACGATCTGGTATAGGGTTCATCCAGAACGTCCATATACTATAGTATACTAGTAGTATAATAGTGGCTGCACGATGAGAGCCCGATGTCCGCTCCCAGGATGAGTACACCCGTACGCCGGCTAGCACGAGATAATGTATAATTTATAATCAGACCGATCCGCTAGCAGAGCTGCTGCACGGCTGAATCCTCCGCCCCCGAAAGCCGCCGCAACCCACCCCTCATTAGCATTCGATGATGGCTGCCGCGTCCTGCAGAGTCGGTATTATCCCGTTCCATCGTTCCTGACTCCCCCACCTGGTCCTATACTCTATCTCGTTCTACTCCTCCTTGTCCTCATCCTCTTGCTCCTGATCCTTCTCATCCTGGACCCATCTACGACCATCCTCCTTCTATACCTACCCAGGTTTACCTAACTGACAACCTATAGCTTGGTATCTACCATCCAGTCGCTATACTCTATACGCCAAGGGACCGCGAACTGCTGCCAAAATCTACGGAACCAATCGAATTCTCATCCGAGCCGCAAATCTACCGAACACTTCCGGAATACCGGGAGCGATTCGGCCACATCCGCTATCGGGATGCCCGACCAGGAAAACTTGCCTCTCGGCGAACCAATGCCGAGCTTGCTGCTAGATCTTGGGGATACATTATCCGTAAAGGGTGGAGGTCATTCCTCCAAAGTTTCTCCGAGTCCAATGCTCCCTGGAAGTTTCGGGGTGGCTTTTCTGAAAAGGAATGCTGGGTAATGGCTAAAAGAGTATTGGGGTAAAAGATCGTTGGGTAAATGATTGTCAGTGATCGAGATTAGTTTATAAGAATATATATATGCATACTAAATTATTTGATAACTCTCATAGATAATACCTAACTATACTCGTACGAGGGATACTTCGTTTTTTTAATTTAGGTTATCATATCGCTGTCATAAATTCGATATACGGTATCTCGAATTTTAGAGCTGGTCCTTTGTTAGTCATTTAGGTAATAAAATGAGAGACTGTTTGAAACTGTTGAACTTCGAAGTCTTGAATCATTCTGGTAAAATTATTTTTTTTAACCAACACTCCCTGGACGACAACGGTATTCTTAAAACAACCAGATATTTTTAGGCACGGTTACTTCACTCTTCGTACTCGTGCCAGTCTTATTTTTGCTGGCGGGTCCACGCTTCATTCATAAAAAGCAAATGCAGCTGGGTTTTATATATCTTGGATTTGCTTGAGGATCGTTACAGGCACGCGGCAACAGTACATACGCACTTACGTCGAGTCTTCTGGCTTCGTGCGTTGTTTTCCTACGCGAAAGCTAATTTTAACATCTTCCCTCCACCAAGGCGTTACTTTCTTCCTGATTCAACCGCGACTTTGTACTTTTTCTGTTTTTGTATTTTCTTCGGTCAGCACTTTGTCTACCCGTTTTAAATTTGTTTTAAAAAGTGTTCATAGTATTTCAGCTACGATAAAAGTCTTGTCTGTTACTTTGTCCCTTACGATATAAATGCTTTTCTCTAGACCGCGCCTTTGTGCTAAAGTATCTGCGATACTTTTTCGCAGCCATACTCTTGCACTCTGTTTTACGTAATAACGTTATTTTTATGATTCTCAAAAAAAGTATAAAACCACAAGAGAAACCTGCCTTAATTATTGGTCTGCTCGAACTTCGGTCTCTGTAAGTTTACCGACACCTTCGCTCACCTTAAACATGGGATAAACGTACAAGCTCTCGTAACGATACCCACTTTGTCGTTTACCAACTGTTCGAAGAAGCGAACCGACATAGATTCGTAAATTTTTCGTTTTCACGAACAAGTTAAAAATCGACAAGGTCTACTGGGTGAATCATATATCCCACAGTCATAACCGCTGGCATGACTTCCCCATGGGAACCTGCACGAAGAAGGCCAAACGTAGGCAGGTCAGAATCGTGTTGTCACAGAGATTATTGAAACTGCAATTTTATGGGTCTTAAAAGCAGTTTAATTGCCGTTATATAAGTGTTTATGTGTTGCCAAGGTGCCTCCGCCTGTGCCACCCCAAACGTTTATTTTATGGTCATCCAGCAGCGGCGCGCGCACCCTGTTGTCGCGTGCCGAACCCATCATACCAGTCAAATCCTCGCATCAATGGTGTCGATCCTCCTGTCCTTAAATTTTTATCTTCTGGACCACTTCTAGGTAGCAAATTCCAGCAGTTATAGCGTAACCCCAACAAAGCCATTCATTCCTACACCGTCGAAGATCTTCACGATCTCCTCAGCATCTACCAAATACCCGAACCACCGTACATACTCAGTTTTCCATATATACCAAATTTTCCAAAAATTATTTTTTTTTATCAGCCTCAATTATATTTTCATTCTTTATTATCAAATTTTCACTAATTACTTTTACTTATTCGTTACGAAGTACCAGCAGGTAAAACGCGCTATTTGCTAACGATAGCATTACAATACGCGAGCACTGTGCCACGGTATTTGCAGCGACCTTGTCTCTTATCCTGTTCCCGTGAGTCACATAAGAATGTCACTATCTCCGGGTGGCAATATGTACGAACTCTCTACGCAGTAGAATAGACTTGACATTAGAAAGCTCCTCTTCGACATTTACAACCCGCTCATCCTGTCGAATTTTCTCTTTTTCCTTTTTTTTTTCAGGGAAAAAATTCGCACGCGCCCTTACCGAATTCCCCTTTCGGGTCTTTGGTTACGTTTTTTTTTTCTTTCTCGCCCCTTTTCTACGATCCGTAACTTTCACCGTACCCTTTGTTAATGTCACTCTCCACGCAAGAAACCCCATAATAAAGTTTACCTGATCCGCAAAAAAAATACTAGTTCGAAGGAAAACACGATGCTTCGTGCGTTCATAAATCACTGTTGGTATTTTGTGCGCTCGACCGGTGAAAGTAAAGGCTTGGATGTCACTTTTTGTTTTTCACTTTCTTCCGTCTGTCGAAACGAAGAAAAATTCATATATTCTCTCGGGTACTTTATACGAGAATTTAGATCGTTATCGCCCTCGACATAATTACACGTGGGCGAAAGGGAATGTCAGTATAAAATAGAATTATCATCATTAACGTTATTTTATTTGTTGCATAATATTTGTGATGTCAAACGAATGACTTACGCTGAGCGTACGAGTCATTAGGCAGCGATGATGACAGCAATAAAAAAGGAGTCCCGTCTAAAAAACAGTAACGAATAAATGAATTATTAATTACATCACATCTAAACACTAATAAAATTAAATACTCCGACGTTTCATTTGCATTGTAATAAATAAGATCAAGATTTATAACGAATGAACAATCGTATCTACAATTTGTGACAGGCATAATTTTTTACATTAACATAAATTCGTAATTTAATAAAATACTAAAAATTCAAATAAACAACATTTTTATTCACATTTTCCAACTGGTTTAAGAAAAGTCTTTAAATTAAAATTATTTAAATTTTGACTTCATTTTATTATGGTTCATGGACATGGAGTCTGCCTACAATTACTCGGTAGGTTAATCGTCTTGGAAAAACAAAGTGGAACGAGTCCATGCATTCCTCGACTTCGGCCGTGAATTATTATGCACTTATTCCTTCCCGAGGAAATTAGTAAAGGGATGATAATCGTGCCTTTGCGCTCGAGGAAGAGTCTCGTCTTCGTAGTTTATAGAGTTAAGTGGTATCCTTAATGAACCGATCGCCCCAGGAGCTTCTGAAAGTATTATCTCGTAGGAACTGCAGCCATGCAGATTCTTACTTATATATGTATATATATATATATATATATTTGTATAAGCTAGAGAATACGTAAACGATACGAAAGTGCCTGGGCGCTCTAGTAATTATTACCGGCCGGCCAATTACCGTAATTACACCGTCATCGTTATCTCCGATAACTACGAGCCTGCGTTAAGTATTCCTCTGTGTATCCTTTGCCGAAGGTGCGTTTTCATTGCCCACGTTGAAAATCGTTACGGAAATTCAACATGTGCGAAAAAATCATCGATCACCATGACTGCGTGCCTGTATCCACTATGGGAGCCTCGATTAGTTCTTTTACCTTTATACCCTATCTTATGTTTCTAAGACGCGATTATGATAATGCTACGACGTATTTCAGTCGCTCGTCAATTGGCCATTGACTATGAATGACTACGACCGACGTTGACAGTTGTATTGTAGAGATATACGTTTCCGTTGTGATTTTACAGAGCCTTGAGGCAGGTTAAGAATTTTTTAATGGTTTTTGAGTATTAGAACAGAAAGAAAATACATTTTATTTAGCAACATTGACTAAAATATCGAGTTAGTAACAAATCTATGGAAAAGTGTAATTTTGTGCACTGTTACAAATTATATTGCTTTTTCGTATACGTTGTATTTTATATTGGTATATACGTATGTCGTTGTACTGGAAACTAATATCGATCAGTAATTATTCGATTGTAATAACTAATGAACTTTATCAATTCTAATTGACATATCGCTAATGATAAAATCTGTAACATTTGCACATGGCTTGTTGTTATGCTAACAAGTATTATGCTAACCTGAAAAATACAGATAAATATATCTCAATTATTATACCTTCATAATAGCTCAAACTTTTCGCTCATAATAATGTACACAACCTGACGCCTACTTCACGGGAGTTGTGAAATTTATGTTCAATTTGATTGTCAATCTGGAGATAGGTATATTGATGACTGAGAAATCTCACATAAAGTACTTATGTAACGGGTGTCCCAAATGTATCAACTGTGCGCAACGTATTTACTCTTTGCAACACACGGCATAACTTTGTATCAGGAGACGAAACTCGTAATATTAAATTATAGTTGAAGGAACTGAAAGAAAAAAAAAGCATGAGCAATATGATTCACCTAATTATAATTCAAGACTGAGTAAATTCGGAAATTTAGATAAAAAAAATTCAAAGAATATTTGGCACAAATGATAAATATTTGAGTAAACAGGCAAACCGACCAAGTGTTCACGAAGGTGTTGGAAAGTGGTCAAGTTCAGCACCTAAACGCGACCTAAGCTAAAACTGCATAACTGTACTGGTCTATGGCTGTGTTACTCTACGGCACCATGGCACGACACCGTAGTAGAGAACGACCCCCCGGCGGGCACTATCGTAACAAATGTGGCCGTTTGCATAACACGACGACGAGCAATTCGGACGGGTTTGACGGTGCGCGATATAGACCTTTAGCTATAGAGGCATAGAAGGCAGGGGCGGATCGTCGCTGGGTACAGGATGGGGGTTCAATGGTAGGGTGGTTCTATCTCCCAAGAGCCCCCCGTGTAATCTACGCCCGAGATAGCCAATACAGAATGGGACTGCCGTACCATTTCAAGGCTTTTCGTCTCTCGTTCTCTCATCCTACTTCCTCTCTCATTCCCTCTCCCTTGCTCCCTCTCTCATCCCGCCATGTCTCCCCGTGCCGCAATGTGGCGAAACAACGGCGTTAACGTTCGTTAACCGGTCCGGCGCCTATCCCGAAGGGACAGGCCACATAATAGGCTTCTGCGACTTCGTCGAGTCGTCGAGAGAACAGCGTTTCTTATCTGCTGCAGTCCTTGAAAGAGAGGAGAGCTCTGGCAATCCTGTCGAACGCGATTCTTTCTTTCAGCTTACAAATTCTTTTTTTTTCCATTTTCTCTGTCTCTCTGTCTCCTCTACCCTTGAGACATCTTCTTGGTGGATCGTTCGAGTAAAGTGGTCGTGGGAATGGCAGAGATAGTTGAATCCCGGGACTTCGAACCTGTTACTGGCAGGAGGTTGAAATTAATGGCGAAATTTATCCAGAACTCGATATATATAGGATGGTGGAATAAATGACAGGAACTGACGTTACTTCTAGGACGTGCTCTTTCACCGTTCCACATTTGATATGCTATAGGTTATCACGACTCTATCCCGGCGATAAAACTAAAGGCTCCATTTTCGGGTTCGCGGGAGTCCCACGGGCGTGTGGCGCTGCAGGTGTGGCACTGACGTACCTTTATATAGTATATGTATAGCTAGGTAGTTGCTCCAGAGTTTTCCTGGGGGCTGTGCTTTGCTCGCATAGGGGCGAGGGTGCATGAGGCCGATCTCTCGCTCTACGGGAAGAGTAGCTACCACCGAGGCCAGGTTCAAACGAGGGTGGAATCGTTACGAGCGGGGGCCATAGATGGCGGCACGCATGCGCCAGGAATTCCCTTTGTCCGCGTAGCGCAGCCAGCCTGTGAGAGGAGGGACTCCCGCAGGACTTCTTCTATCTTACTGCTTTTATTATATGTTTGCCCGGCAAACTCTCTCGCACTCTTATACTCCTCGTCTCTTCGCCATCCACTCCTTTCTCTTTTGGTCTCACTCTTTTATTCTGTATTTCTCTTTCTCCCTCCCTTTTCATGGCTACCCACTCGGGGATGCTGCAAACGTTATGGAACCTGCCCAGGCCATTCTCTCGGATCGAAACGCTGCAATTCGTCCGTATTTTCGATGCATTCTCAATTATAGGAGTTACGCGCATGCGCGCTCACGTACCCGCGCCCGGGCAATTGCTCCCGTGGAATTAGCATCGAAGATTGCCAATATCTCCGAGCGCTTTCCCGCATTTACATATTTAAAGCTTACAACGCACTTGCTGCCTGGACATTAGCAAAATTACGTACTAAATTAGTCTTCCCCCTCCTTTGTTACGGTGTAAATTTGGTCAGGCTTCTGGTTCTACGAAAGATTGAGCTTGACGGTTTTATGAATTTTTGCTACATGAACTATCACAGGGAATTGTATTGCTTTGTCTTAAACCCTGGGAGATTTTGCAAAATATAAAAATATATAGCAAAATAATTTTCTATAGTTTTTATGAGTCATGATTAATATTTAAAAAATGTACTCAATGAAGATTTTCAATCATTTTTTAAACATGCAATTACGTGCAGTTTATAGTACTTTCTTCTCCGTGTACGCACGTCTGGCATTGCACTCCTTAAACTTAATTCGCGCCCTTCGTGACATGCGCTCAATGGAAGAATTACTGACCATCAGACACAATAAAGTCTAGTTGGATGATCTTTCACTGTCTGTATATGCGTCACGTATATTTTGCAGTTAACAGTCGCCGTCAACTGCCAAGGAAACCGTCGTTCACAATCGCGTATCACATAGTAAAAATTGAAATACACATATACTGCCTTGAGCGAAAAATATCTAATAGTCTTTGCACTTTTTTGTTTTCGTCGAGGCGAATGCCACTGCGTGACTCGCAATCTCATGACGGGAATACAGAATTATTTGAGAGATGCGCATTAATGTGAAATCCACCGGATTTGAATGCTTAATTGTCCTGAACGCTATTCGCATATAAATCGGTGGCTTATCGCTTGACAGAGGAAAAGCTTGTTTTCCCACGGCATTCAATTGTCTAAAAAGCGAATAGGATAATAAATGCAATTGCATTTCTTGCATATGCAATCGTCATCCCTGCTAGGCAATCCCAAGTATCTTATTTCATGTAAATATGTAAGAGATGTTCTAAATCAGTATTTACCACAATTCTGTAATATATATATTTTTTTCAATAAAAAATTCGAAAAAGACTAATTCGCCGAAGGGCGCTAAATTTTTCAAGATGACGCAACGATCCAGTCTCGGTGGCGACGTTTTGATGGGGCAGTAATGGCTCGACCAATATGTACTCTCTTTCCCGTAAAGGGGTTTGAACGGAGGGATGAACGTAGCCGGGGGTGGTCCCAGGACAAACACACTTTAGCCACCTCGCCTGTAGCTAGTAGGGTGTATATAGTACAGGGTTGGAAAGGGCCGGCATTGGTACCAAGTCAGAAGCGTCCTGGTGCCACAGGGAGGGTACAAGCGAATAAGGGTGACAGAGAAAACGCTACTAAGGATATAAGGGTGAAGCAGGGTGCGTAGCGTCGACCAATATCGTAAAGCCGCAACGTGCCCTGATTAAACGTTATGTGGGTTTCGGCATTTCACACCGCAGCAACACTCCACGCCTTATAGGCAGCCTGCTACATTGCCCAGGATCACCTGGGACTTTAACTAGGTAACTCAAAATTTCTTTTAATAAATATTTTCCACTGTTTACCACGTGAGATTTATGTTAGACTACACAGCCACGTACGTTGGCTCGCCTAAGCATGCGTATTACCCTTTATTCAGCCAACCTGAACACAGCTTCTTCGTATGTAGAGTAGGTATCGTTTACGTTCCTGCGAGCTCTGATATTCAGGCGTCGTTCCGTCTGTAGTACCCATCCAGGATTTTTGAGATTCGCCGGGTAGACTTCACGACTAGCAGTAGGTACTTTGAGTATCAGCCTTTTTATTTCACGATACCGAGAACGATCTGTATACTGCTGTATGTATCTAGCTATTCGAACAGTACTGGTAAGCATATGTTAAGGTACAGGGTACGCGCATAGTGCGTTATTCTTTTCAACTGGAACTGTATACCTATATTTCGAACAGAAATGGTTAACACTTGGGAATTACCAGTGTAGAAAGTGTTTGTCTTATCGAGGAGATAGAAGAAAAACTGCGCTTAGGTTTTTCAAGACCTAAAGTCACATGGGAATGGATATTACCTCTTTCCTACTCAATTGGCCTGTATGTGCCTATAGCATTGTCAGCGACGTTTACCTATGCTTTTACTATATTCAGTAAGGTCTTATGGGAACGAGTAAGTTGGCATCATTTTCAAAGTGGGTATAGCATTTTTTTTTAACATTTCCTTTGTGTATTCCGTCACGTTGCATTACAACTTATCGAACACGGAGCGTCTGCCGAGAAAATTTAATGCGCCGTGTGGTCGCAATTGCTGAAAAAAAGGCGTCTCTACGAACAAGTGGGTACAATGTTAAATTGAGATATTTCGGCTGCCAGGCCCGTACACTGGCAGTACTTTTATTAGGTAAAAGAGACACGGCGACATTTGCATGTAACGACGCCGAGGGTAGCGGAAAATATAGGATCGCGTCGCGGGGTTGGCAAAAGGGAAGAAAGCGTAGAGCGTCAGGGATGTAATTAGAGGGTTATACGGTACAGGCCAGGGTGCGCCAGCATCGGTAGATAGAAGTTGAAACGGGGGTGTGAGTTCGACGGTGGGTGCCTTTGTTAGGTCAGGAAGCAAGGGTTCCCTCTACACACACTTCCCCATGCACCCTTCGGAGGGGGATGTTTTGCCAGGATCATTTCAATATGTCATCCTTTATTTTAAAATTAAAATTTAATCCAGTAGGAACGCCTACACCCTCTCCTCGGGATTACATTTATCTCGGGAAATGGCGCCTTGCCGGCTGGTTTATTTTCGAAGTCACGCTCGCTGACTCCAGGACGTTGCTGCTGCCGCCGTTATCCGCGTCGCGGCGCTTCCTACGGTACACGTACATAGGCACACCATGACAGACGCCTCCCGATCGTAAAATCAAAATTTATGTACCGATCCGAAACCATACTTTCAATTCTCACATTTTCTTCTACACTCTCTTGATGGATTGCTTTCGATTTCATACCATACATATGGTAATCTCTTAATAGCGGCTACCAAAATATTCCCAAATTTCTCATTAGCCATCCTATGACAATTTATCTCCTAAATATTATTTACATACCCATAATTATTATCGTGTCAATTTTATTATAACGATAACTAAAATAAATTTTACATCTATTTAACTTACAATTCAGCTTTCAAATATCCTTCATCCATTTCCTCCCTCTTATCGCTCTCGTGCCGTAGCGTTTCTCGCGACTACGAAAAAATTGAATTTTATTACAAGTCTCGCAGATATCAGTAACCAGTAGTAGGGAAGAACCACTGAGAAGAATGGCTGCAGTCGGCCATGTATATCTAGACGCTATATGTATATATATACCGTGCGAGGTATCTCCCTGGTACCTAAGTGAAGCACGTGAGTGTGAATATTACTGTGCGTGTTTGGTAAGCAAGGAGCCTGTGTTAGGTATTATGCGTGTAAGGCAGATACAGGCCGTATAATGGGAAGCACCCTTATGGATGGCGTTGGGTACCGTTGGGAACAATGGAAACCTCCCCCCACCATCCATCCTTGTCGGAATCCTTTATTACAACCCGCTATACTAATACCATACCCTCGTATATATCCATATACGTACTATATACCTGAAGTATATATACTGCCACGCATACGAGTCGGGAATGAGCTGTCCAACCAATCAGGATTTAAGTCTATTGCGAGGCGTGATGGACGTTCTCCTCACCAACGTGCACTTAGGTACGTTTTCTCTTGTAAATACGTTATATGCATATGCGTATATACAAATACGAGATACCTATTATATCTTACGTACTAGTATATACATGTACTTCATGTATTTATATACGTACAATATATATGTATACATATACCTTCGCCCGATTCCGGTCTTCAGTATTCTTACGCCCACACTGTCTGCAAAGTACACGCAGACACTTTTTTTTATGGTTCATTCTACATTTTTTTTCTGTTTTATCTTCCAGTCTCTTAGTACTTTTTTTTTCTTGTCCTTTTTAACTTTTACATAGCGTATGCGTGGTATAGCTGTTCTATATACCGTAATTTGGGTATGGCTCGTAAATACCATAGGATTAAGCGATTATGTGAAATCGTCGAGGATACCCAAAATATTTCTAGTTACACGTCGCAGGCCAGTCACGTTACGTGCTTAACGGCGTTAGCGTAGCTGTGGTTTCTATTATGAATGGAGTAACGACTGCTCACCACATTTCTGGAGACACTTATAATTTGTCCAAGTCGGATATCTCTCACGTGGTATTTGATTTTTCGAATTTTTAGTATCTCATTCATGCCGATTTACGATTTGTACGTTGAGAATAAGAGGTTCGTATTTCTTGTATTAGCTTTCTTATTTATAAATATATACGTATGGCTGTGGCTATCGTATCCAAATCTTGGATGACTTCGGAACTTGGCTTAATCGTATTCATAAGCCATTAAGGAGTGATCAAATCAAATGTATGTGCTTCCATTATTTATACTCGACGTTCATGCTGGGTACTTTGTAAATATGTTCACACCCAGTTAAATTCACATTTCATGCAGTTTCGTAGAAAAGAGGTATCGGTTAATGAGATTTATAATAAGGCTATAATTAATACACGATTCTTGATTGGGTCACAGGTGTATATACCTTTCTATTTATATGGATGGTTTAAAAATGTTTTTTTAACAAGATTTTTTTTCTTTTTCTTTTCTCACTGATTTTTGTCTTTTGATGAAAAAGAGGAAGTAGCTGCACGAGTAAGCGTTGTTGTATCCGTTTTCAGTGCTACTAATCTTTTTCACTGCAATAATTGTCTGGCATTGTTCTAATTCCATAAGAATCGCATGCGCCTTCTAACAGAACACGTCGGATACACCGTATAAATTTTTACCGCGTTACGCACGATTCTCGACAACTAAATTCACTTTATGGTGCAGAGATAATGTCTTTCCCGGTTATTATATTCAATTAAGCAAACGATTCATAATGATTATCTGTGCGGTATGCTTGCCGCTGCATAGCGTTACGATGATAAGAAAAGGGGTAAGAGCTACTGTACAGTGCATCTATGCGTATAAACGCATAGCGTGATGCTAACGCACCGTGGAACAAGTAGTTAACATCGTTATTAATAGATCCGGGATTTATAGCCGATGATGAAGATTCTTGAAGTTTATATTTGGCTTAACGAACGACAGAACGTTTAAAAAAAAAAACAACCTGAAGACCATTAGCAGAAGAAATGAAAGATTATATTCGTTAAAGAAAAAAAAAAAATTAAATTCGATTTTAAAAAATGTACGTTTTTCATAGTCATAACTCTAACACTGATTTTAATAATTGGCCAAAGAAATTATCAGAACAATGATTCATCATTCATTTTTTTCCCTTCAATGATTATGCCGTGAAGCTTAATTTTTTTTTGTAATCCAAGTTGACTTCGTGTTATAGAATCAATGTCAATTTTATGGAGAACGGTTTAAACTACATAAATTATGGATTTGAGAAATTTCGCATGCATCCTTTTGAAGTGGGATCAACTGTATAGATATACCGATTTTCTAAATCTCCCCATGACGTCCTCATAATATATTTAACGTCCCGGCATCCCGTTTGACGGGTGACGCAAATTCAAGTCCCACCTTCAGCAGGATCCTACGGTTACTCCGCGTCTTTGCCGTAAGTCCGAGTGCACCGATGCATTCATAAATATTTCAGAACGGCTTAATTCCGCCGACGCCGCCAACGAATAAAACGCCGCTGCTCGCTGAAAAACGCAGACAGTACGCCAACCCGAGAAAAGATACGGCGCTGCAGTCGCGACCCGCAACCCACTTGGCATCGCCAACACGAGTCACTGCGTGCCTGCCGGGTGCAGGAAAAATGTTCGCGATAACTTCCATTCTCTTGCAATTTTAGCTTGCTCTTCGATTTACGCGGCTAATCCCTGTCGCTCTTATTCGCCATTCCCCGACCGATCCTGAGCTCCGACTGTCGAGGTGAATGGACCCTGACTGACTCATACGAGTCATTTGTTCAGACCGAAGTCATCGTACCTTATCTCGACACCTACGCTCATACGAGATATTTGAGGCTGTAATAAAACTTATGATTGTTTATTTCAATGAACATTTGATGTGGATATTACAGGATACTCGGGTACCAGTGTTCACTTCAATTTTATTTATCGTATAATCGTGGAAACTTCAAGTCTTGTTTCTAACGTTTCGTGGGCCTTAATATCCTCTAGGATAGACCTATTACCCACTTCGCGAAATCCACCTCAGAGACGCGTAGCTTAAGGGGTCCAGTTCTAAATAGGCATCGAACGCTTTACGCTTGCAGCCCAGGATTACGATTTTGATTATTTTCCGATTTTACGATGACTCTTATTTCGCCTCTAGTTTCATGTGTTTCTTATGAACTGAATTTATTGTTAATGCGGTTTTTAGATGCTGGAGCATTGGTACTTTTGAAGTCATATTTTTATGGGTCAAAGCATTCTGCGTATTTTACACAAATAACTTTCGATTTATAGCGAATTTAAGTAACAATCTGTAATTACAATTTGTATTACTTAATAAAAAATATTAGATAAATTAATTATGTTAATACCAAGAGGTATACCTTTGTTTAGGGGATGATGATGTTACTGAATGATCTTTCTCTTGTTCCCATGAAATAACGAAATTGCTTTTCCACATCGATGATACTCACTTTATTTGACATAAACGTAAGTCAATCACTGTGTGAAAATGATGCAAATCATATCTGATTTCGGAAAAATTGTTAGGGGGTTGAGGAGGGGGTTGAGGATAAATTTTGTTAACCCTGATAAAACGTGAATGTAAACGATCCCAGAGTCCTTAAATGGCCGTTAAAATCACCTTATTGTTTTCCTTGAGCATCTCGCACCTGAGAACTTAAAGCGAAATGGCGAGTCCAAAGCACGTGGTTGACATTTACTCGCTCCGTGAGATTTACGGTCAGTCAGCTCCCGTTACTGTTATTACGATATAGTCGTCCTTCGAGGATTCCACGTCGTCCGAACGAACAAACGATCGTCCGATCCACTTTCTCGAATCAGACTCTTTAATTCGTCATCAATCAGCTATTCGCTTCGATAAAATAATTTACGATTTATGTAATTTCGAGTCTGTCACTACGAACGATAGAGATTTTTCGTTTCATATTAAGTAAAAAAAAAATTTCCATATTCAAAGACTGTCAGAAAAACATTTTGTATATTTTTTATGAATAATAATAGCATTGGATACAATCAAAATTACATTGTTTTCGATCCCAATGTATGTTACGTCAATTCGATTGTTGATAGAACATTTGGGCTAATAATAGGAAAATATACAGAACAGTAAACTGGCAATATAAATAAGTACATATACAAGTTTGTAGTCGATCGAACTCCCCCAAAAGACTGCACTCAACGAAATGGTCGCAGAAAGCTGTTTTCAATGCGGCATTGAGAGTGACTTTATGTCTTGTGGTTGCTGAAGGCGAGGATGAGATAGGCACGCTGACTCTGACGTTAACCGTTGCGAGGCGATTTATTGCTGCTCTAGATATCTTGGCCCGGGCTACATAGCAGCCAGGCAGCCAGCCAGGAAGGAAGGAAGGAGTACTAGCTAGCAGAGGATGGAAGAAGGGATGAGTGGATGAGGTGGCTGAAGCGAACCAAGGGAAGAGGTCTACCTAGCTGGGCTAGTAGCCAGGGAGTCAAGGGAACTCTAGCTAACCCAGGATGGTCTGTAGAGAAGGGGTGGTTCCGCAAGAGAGACACGCACTCGAGCAAACTTCCCCAATATCCGCGCCTTCGCAACCCCTGTCCGCGTGCGAGAACCGAAAGCAGATATTAAACTTAATATATGGCCGCAATTAGGCGCAGCCCGCTACTCTCTGTGTCGCGGTACATGTTACTCCTACTGACGCCACGACAGCCCTTCAAACATCTGCCTTGAGCCGATCCTTGTCAGTCGTAACTCCCACGTGACTAAGTGCTTTTGCATTCTGGTTGACGATTTTTCTTCCTCAAATTCTTAGTCATAATGTCTATATATACGTATACCGAATCGCTATTTTGGATATTTGTATAGGCACAGACAAACGGATTTAGGCTGTCTAAACTAATTGTATAGTGTGTAATGAGTGTGAGTAAATTTGTGGAGAGGAATCCCTAGTGTACATATAGTTACGGAGTTAAATTTACGAGATCAATTAGCTCGGGTAGGTCTAGCTAATCTGTAGTGGAAGCCAAGTGGGGTGTTGCATAGAACGTTAGTATTAAGATTGCAAGAGAAGGCTTTCACTAGGATCTCCTTGATTCCTTTTCATGACCGCTGATCAGGTCCCGTCTTTTTTACAATTTAACAGCCCTAGAGTGAATTGAATCATAAACATTGTAATCGGATATTCATTTCACATGCATATAATATTTCAGCAAGTTTTATACCAATCTCTTTGATACACGTTCACGTTAGTACGAAGAATAGAATATGCAAAATAAATTAAAAAGTCAGTGAAGCCATATCGCGCAAAAAGTCATAACCCTCTGAGAATTCGTAAAGAAAGGAAAAGATATTTAAAAAAATAAGATACATTGCATTGAACTAATGCCAAATGGGGGTATAGGACCGAAGTAAATCTTTTCATTTGCAAATAGAAGCAGAGCCCTTTGAGACACATTTGCACACATCGTATACAGTGACGGTACCCATATATCCTTAGTTTTGCTAGGATTTGGACACCATGTTATATAATAAGAGTTCCACGTAGCGCGAAGGGTGCCGCCGGCATAAATCTCACATTAGGCTAATTTCAGTGAAATTTTTTCTCTCCGCAATGCCCCGCGTCAGTGCAGTACGATAATAGCGGATATTTATGAGCCTCAGAGTGGGTGCAATCAGGATGCCCAGCTTCTTCTTAGCGGCAGGCAGCTAGCAAAGAAAGAGGAGAGCGAGCGAGTAAGCTGTGGTGGTCGAACAGGGAAGGCAAAAAGTAAAGAAGGAACTGTGAGAAAGTAAGACTAAGAGAGTAAGAGAGAGAGAGAGAGAGAGACATATGGCAAGGGTGAGTAAGAGTAAGAGAGGACGAGTCGAAAGAAGGTAAGAGGGCTGAGGTATTCCAACTCACCCCTGTGATATGCCGTCAGCAGGATGAAATGGTTTCCCCTCCGGTTGCCTAGGTAACCTATGGCCCACCCTTTAGACTTCAGCAGCCACCCCTGTACGCTCAGAGCGCACCCCATCTACCGCTACGTGGCGGTCCTACGACTCGCACACATCCGACGGACCGAGAACGGCCATGTTGAATTCAATATCAGCATTCTCTGCATTCCGCGAGATTTTCTCCTCGATTCTCAGCGCTACGTGGTTAATACCTTTGGACACGTGAGTTCGTGGCTTTCAGGACCCAAATTGTAATTGACCTAAAGAAATAAATTCTTTTACGTGATGTTTTACGATTTTACTGAATCTCGCAAATGGAGAAATTAAAATTAAAATCATGGAACACTTTATGTGTTCTATATCGCATAGCGTCACGCTACTGTGAGAGAACTGTGTAAAAAAATAATATCCCTGATATCCTAATGGCACGATGTACACACCGACAACGTTAATTGGCTCATTCGTTCTCGTTTTAATTAGGAGACGCCTATCGTAGGGTCTAGTTACTACTGAAGTATGTATTCATTAGCTTGCTTAAATCAGCGCGTTTAATATTACAAGTTTTCTATGGAATTCTCTGTATAAGACGATATAAGTTTCTATGTGATTTTCGACTTCCTCTGGACTTTTAGTATCAGTGGGAATGCATGCGAGAATTATTATTGTTAGTCGCTCTGTGTTCTGTAGTTTTACTACTGTCCAGTACTTAAACCTGTAATAAATCAAGCTAGGATAATGGTACTTTGTATAACATTTGGTATCCCAAGGTAGATGGTATATTCGTAACGTGAGCCTTATCGAATATAGCAACTGTTAAAAAAAAATACATTCTATTTAAGTCATAAGGTCGTTTTGTGTAATTCGACTAGGATATTCAGCACTCTAGGACGAGTCCTGTCGTCCTTAGTCATTTTACTTGATTACGATTAGAGTGACTGACTGTTAGGAAATTCCACTTTGTAGTATACACTCCCTTCTGGGACTATTAAGAAATTATCATAATCGGAAGATGTAATGTGTATACCCATCATTGAAAAATAAGACGTTACACGGACTGATAGTATGTTTGCTTTTAACACTCGATAGAATCGTGTTTATGGTCAGAGCAAATCATTTTAAGCCCACTTCCAACGTCGAATTATACTATCTCTTAAATAGTCAGTAGCTGTCGTTTGTTTTACCGGTATGGCAATATGTATATACTGATGCTGTCGCGCGAAAGATGCTCTTATACGGACCAGTCCGAGGGCCTAACCGGTTTTTTGTGGTTTACGAGTTTTGCGAGTCAAAAAATGTTTGTTTTCCTTGTGGACATGGCAAAGCTGTATCATGGATACTTTTATGTATGGTAATTTGGAATTGCAATATTGTAGCAATTGCCATATGGTTATTTACGGATTTCTATTTTTTACCTACAATTGAGAGATATATAATCGTTATGGAAATTTTTATTATACTTCATATTGGCAATGTGCTTGGATAGTAGCGTTACTGCAAATTTATATTGGAATAATGTTTTTTTTTTTAATGGGAAAATTAATACGTGTTATACGTTTACGAAGAATACCTAACTGGTTATTAGGTCGTTTCACTTTTTGAAAGGAATACACGACTCTTGTGTAAAAAATTACATGTAGAAACTGGCTTGTTGAAATTGCAATAAGCCTGATTAAAATACACGCGTTTCCACTGGCGAATGCCGGCTCTGGAGTTTTAACTGTTACTAGTTGTAAATTTAAGGAATATAAGTTCTATATAATTAGCCTTTCACCGTCGTAGGAGTCCTAATGAAAATTGTTATTTACTTGAGTACTGTCCATTCGAAGAGTCAAGAAATTGTAACTTAGAGCGCAAAGCTGTACGCGTACTCATGCAACTATCTTACCATGCTCTGGATATTACTATAAGGAAGAGGATCGCTGAAAGAAAAAAAAAAAAGTGAAAATGCGGCTGTCGCATCCGCAGAAACTGAAAACTTACCAGGTGTTCAATGTTACCTCATTACTCGATGGCAGTTCGATAGGTACCTAAACACCATAAAAAAAGAGTCGAGAATGTGTTTACGACTTGGACTTCCCAAGAGAAAGTCAGGGTGACTCGAGCATTTTGAAAAAGGGTTCATTCAGGATAAAGGATAACTTTTTCCGAGACGTTTTAAGGCAACTTTCTTTTTCTCATTCTCCCTCGTATTTTTTTTCTACCTTTCCAACCACTCTCAACCCCTGCAATAAACTGTTCATCCAGAATTACTCTTTTGTCCAAGTGAAAGCGGAAAAAGAGCTGGAGAGAGTTTAGATTTGTGACTCGTCGAAAAGGGTGGTCAGCCATTTTAGAGAGGGGCAGATATTGCGCAACCCTGTCTGAGCATGATTCCAAAAAAAAGTACCGTAAAGAAAAGGCAGTACGCAACCTTTCCCAATTTTCAAGTATTATTTCCTTCGATGACGCTTTAAATTCAATCGAAGAACATTAATCCCTCGATCAAACCATACGTTCCTCAGTGAGAAGAAAGTGTTGAATAATATATAAAATAAATCGTCTTTTTTCCAGGTCCGAACGGCTGCCCAAGACGCAGAGGCCGACAAACCTACACACGGTTCCAGACCCTGGAGTTGGAAAAGGAGTTTCACTTCAACCACTACTTAACGAGACGACGACGAATAGAAATCGCGCACGCGCTGTGCCTGACGGAGCGACAGATAAAAATCTGGTTCCAAAATCGGCGGATGAAACTGAAGAAGGAGCTAAGGGCAGTGAAGGAGATCAACGAGCAAGCCCGACGAGAGCGCGAGGAGCAGGACATGATGAAGAAGCAGCAGGCAGAGAAGCAAGCAAAGATGCAGCAGGAGCAGCAAAGCGCACTGCAGCATCAGCAGCACCACGTCAGTGGTCTCGACAAAGCGCAGAGCGATCTTCTCAAGGCCGTCAGTAAGGTACCCACATAGGATACCTTGCTGAGCTCTCTCTTCTTTAATAGGACATAATAGACGCGCATAAGCGAAGCACACCCTCAACTACGTACTTACCTGGCCGGCCCGAGGATGCCCGAGTTCATCCTCGTGGTCCTCGCCTGACTGATTCCTAGAATGTATTTTGTAAATCGGAAGCGACAACGAGCCATCGTGATGCTACGTAGAGCCGTGTGAATCGACGTGGAGCCGTGCATCGACGATTCCCTGTGAGAACGACGTCACAAGGATATACGAGCTCAAACGAATTCTCCGTTCTCCGGGAAAACGATCCTGGAATCCATCTTCGTGTGTTGCTTGATTACGCTGCTAGATGTCGCCCACAGTCTATTCCGCAAGAAGACCTCAGTTCTTTCACAGAACGGTGCACTGTGTCACTGACAGACTCCACGTGTATACCACAATGCCGGGTACTAAAGGACAGCGTGATCATGGATCAGGACCTCGTGGGACGAGGATTTACAGGCTGGTTCCTGTTCGACAGGGATAACGACATGAGAACATTCAATGATTCTGCGGATCGCTCGAGTGGAGCTAGTGCATTTTTGTTTCCGTGTACCTACATAGACGCTACCAGTTTTTATATATATGGTGTCTTTCGTGAACTACAGTCGACGATCTTTTTAAGATCGTCGTCCTAGAATCCATTGGGATTTGTCGCACATGAGAGGTTGTGGAGTGCATTCGGTGAACTGGAAAGGAAGTAAGTTTCTTTCTAGAAAAGTGCAAGAGTACATGAGAATACATCGACGCAAGAAAAAATCGCACGGTCTTTATGCGTTAGCGAAGTCGAGTAGGTTATTATTAGTCTCGACAGAAGAAGCAAAACGACCGATTAACAGTATCGATGATTGTAAAGTTAAAAACAAAAAGTTAATCGGTTCTTAAATTGATCGATCCGACATCAATCTCAATATGCCTTACAGCCTGCGAAGATCTCATTAAACGGTGACACGGTTTAACCGAAGGTATACAGCAACGGCGCCCAAGCTACATAGCGAGATAACGATGGGGAATAATTAAGATATATGAGGTCATCGATTCGTATTATGTAAAAGTCCCTCCAAAATCAAGCCTGACGATTTACCCGCGATTATCCATTGACAATGAGTGGTTCGTTTTCAGCTCCGCATCGGCCATGTTATATTTTGTGTAATATTATCGAGAGTTTTATTGTGTTCAAGTTACAACGTTATAGTTTTTATTTAATCTAACGTACTTCGCTCTCCCTGTGTCCCTGTCCCTTTGTATACTGCGCTCCATTACGTCATCCCGGTTATCCTTCCTACGTTAATCGCTATTCTTTACCGTTTCCCTTCATTTTCTCTAGTAAACTCTTCTCCAGCGCCACTTCGTCTCCCGCGCAACTTACTGTTATTGCTGATTAACGACGCCAGCGTTCACTCGCTTTTCCAAATTTCATTTTCTTTCCTCGCACAGAAATTATATACACAGCGACACGAAATTAAGAGGCGAACAATATTTATGCAATTTATAATGCAAGCGACACCCGTTACAGTGACGCATGACAAAATGTAATGCAAATGCATTGCAGAATCACCGGACGAGTATTTCACTCTTAGTACATTAAATACGTAATTTGGTGTCAGGGTAGACATTTCCGTATAGATATAGAGTCTATTGTTGGTATTACTTACTTAGTACTTGTAAACATACACGGGCACGTACAGATAAAGATGAGAAAGAAAACGTTTCTGATTATATAAATTAATAATTTTTTTTTCTATTTTTGTTTCACGCGACACCCCATCCAAATCCTCGTGTCAATTCGCGTTTAAATATTAGTAATGGCGAATTACAGTTGCGAGAATCGCAGTAACTGAGGATCCGTTTTTTTTTTAGGATGGGGATTCGCGTAGTACTATTACGGCGTAAAGCATAGGGTATATATATATATATATTATATTATTAAAAATGATAAGAATATTATTATATAATATATGAAAAAAAGGAAATGATCTGTTGTATTCTGCTCTGATAAGGAAGAAGAAGAAGATGAGGAAGAAATGAAAAAAAAGAAATGAATACGTTAGACACCTCGTAAGGGAAGTTTAGGTTAGAGGGAGTGATAATTACGTACTACGTATAAGGTGTACGTAAAAGTTTAAATTAATAATGCGTAACGCGACGAGTGCAGCTCTAATAGACGTCCGAAGACTCAAGGCAGAGACATAGGTAACCGCAAAGGATACTACTCTATTGCTAATTGAATATTATTACAAATAATATCCGTACGTAATTAAGAAGCTGCGCATGCAAGACCGCACAATATACTCACGTACTTCACGTAGTGCGAGGTACATACCGTAAAGGTACGTAAGATAGTGATTAAACTTTAAGGAAAAAGAAAAAATGATAAGCGGGAGAAAATGTTAAAGGAATACGGTAATGCGGTTGGTAACGTACATGATAGGGAATAAAGATGGGGAAAAAAGGGAATAAATGAGAAACCTCACCTAAGGATGAGATCAAGGTAAATGCCGATGCCGTTTTAATGTAAACGTTAGGATCCTCGTATGTATGCTATTTAATATGTAATAAGTATGTATATCTATATCGGTTTTCATTCTGCGTACTCAGTTGTTACATTTCGTACCTACGTGTATAGAATTTGAATTGGTGAATTTTTTCAAAAAAGTTTTTAAAAAACGTCAAAGAGTGTGATCACGGCCTGAACCCACCCTGGCACAAGTATACGGCAAAATAGTAAGAGAATGTGAGGAAACGGTCGAATGGAAAACGTAGTGCGACGAAAAGGAAAGGATGTTACGACGGGTTAAGTCCTGGTGAAATTGTGTATTTGTAGAAAGCTTTATAATATCTATTATGATCTATTATTGCTAGTTACGTTTGATGTTATGTCGTTAATTATAGTGACGCGCGGTAGTAGTGCAGTGGCGGCGCCGATAAACGCCCGAACAATTAGGTATGTAGAGTTTGCTAATAAATTCATTAAAACATTTTTGTACAGAGGACGATATTTTCCGTGGCGTTAATTTTTTACTTACGATTAGTGTTTAATAGCGAACAAAAAGTAATGTGAAAAGATGGAGTTGAGTACGGTCGCCTGTCCCTGCTGGTACGTGCAACAGCTTGTGAACACATATGCATACCAGTCACTGATAATTGCTTAGATAATTAATTGATTAATTATTTGATTAATTATATATGATCCCATTTTATTTGATCTTTCAAAAATAATAAACGATCATAATTTTCTAAACTAATTACGTCAACGATAACTGCATATAAGATTTGATTTATTTGGACTTTGTTGCAATTTGCGAAAATTATTACTCAAATTTTAAAAGATTGGCTATCCTACTTTATGTATAGTTGATTCGTCACGTACAGTATGTGTGAGATTATTAATGACCGTTGAGACTGTTGGGATGCTATATAGATTTTTAGTTTCCTTTCGTTTTAATCAAATGCACACACGTGCCATTATCTTTACGAGCGGATATTAGTGCAATGTAAAATATTGATTTTACACTATGTACATGCATATATTCTTACGCATATATTTATATATTCTCGCCACGAAGAAATTGCAGCAGAGTGCAAATACTTGGCGTTTACGTTGACGCGATTGTTTCGTGACTATTATTTGCTAAACTAGTAGAAAAGTCTATTTTCGACGCGATTATCCATAAAATACTTAAAAAAAAATAGGAAAAAGAAAAAGCACAAAGTAAAAAAAAAGCAAGTGTCAAACGAATGAGATGAAAGAGTGAAACAAATAAAAGGGAAAATTGGTAAAATCATACGCAGGCGCCGTCCACATCTCTTATGCTTTTTTAAGCGGCTTATCTATGATGAACGTTTGGAATTCTAATAATTATCATTAATGCGGAAAAAGAAAAAGATCATAGTAACGCGTAATCATATCATGTAACGTTCGTAATACTTCCCTATGTCCCAGAAGACCTTGAACCTACAACCCAGCCCGTGACCCATTCCTTGGAAATCATCTCCATCCATTCTCCTCATCCAATTTACCTAACCTAAACCTTGCTCTCTGTAAACCCTACCAATATTATAAATGTATTATATAATTGCGCTAGAACGTAACGTTTAAGTAATGTAACGAGTACGTTAGTAGAGTACAACTTTGCCAGACTTGCCAAACTCGCGATGAAATACGAAAAACCCGTCTGCACGATAAATGACGGCGTTATAACGAATTGTTGTAAAGCGCGCAGAGGGACGTCGTATGAGACGCATCGCGAGGACTTCTCGTATCCGAATTATTTGAAGCATGATGGGAAACCGAAGTGGAGAACGAAGTGGATGATAGAGGAAGTGCGTAACGATATAAGGTACTAGGGTGGTAGAAGACGAATATAGGGTGAAAAGCGCATTAAGAAATATCGCTATATTGTGTGGCTCAAGCAATTGGTAAGTAAATTTACCGAAAACCCGAGTGACTGTAGTACGAAGCGCGTGTGTATACGCGTGCGATTAAGATTAGCTTAAGATTTAATTAAACGCGTGAGAGAGTGTGATTGCGTAGCTGTCGATATGTACTATAAGTATAACTAAACGACTAATTAAACGAATTAGATAATCCTCACGTAGGAGAAGCGTATGATTAATATTTACAGTGAAGTTAAAGGGGATGAAAAAAAAAAAGAAAATGAAAAATAGCACGAATCCGTCACACGGAGAAAACAGGAACAAGTTGAAATTGTTTGTTATATTTTTTTTTTTCTTTACATATAGATACATTGTTTATTTATGAACTGTTTATTTTACGTAGTTTTTTTGGTCGCGCGTATTTGTTTTTGTTAATACGAAGATGAGGTACTGACGAGTTTCTTTTTCTTCTTATCTCTCTTCCCTCTGTTCTTCTTCCTCTTTCTCGATAACGTAGACTAGGTTTAGTACTGTCGCTTTTTCGCGTTTCCTTTCCTTTTTTTCATTGTTTCGCGTATACAGATCTTTAATGTTTCTTGTTTTAATTACGTTTTCGAAAGCCGGTTAATCATTTATTATTAATGTTATCACGTTTTTTTTTACATACGTACACGGAAGCCTCGTACCCCTTCTCTTTTTTATTATTACTAAAATTTACTATTTCCCTCTCTCCCTATCCTCTTGCACTTTTCTCATCATTTTTCCAACGTCCCTTTCTCTTCCCAGTGCTTTTCATCCACAATGTATCCAAGAGCAGTCTGCAAGACGTAAAACTTCGTTTTCATAGTAAGAGAGCGCCTCGTTCGGCGCTATGCGAAAAGCCTTCATCGGCCTCCATCCACAAATGACTGGTAATATGCTTAGTTCCCTAGTTAAAATCCATCCCCGTAATAACCTTGTTTATACTAGAACAACGTTGTACAAAAAAAAAAAATGACGTAGGTATATGCGTTCAACGAGCACTTAAGTTTAGATCCGAAATTTTGATCTGCACTTTGGGTGCCGTTTTCATAGGCAGCTCTTTACCCGCTTTGTTTTTTTTTTTAATCTTTTATGTATTATATATAAAACTTACTCCCAGAACTTTCTGTTCTACGTATGACGCGTGCGAATGGTCCGCATTCTTATCTGCATCTATGACTTCGCTTTTCCGTTTCCCGGCTGTCGTACGCTTATTAACTGTTTTCTACGCGTCAGTAGAATTTTAAGCCATGTCTTTCTCTACCGAAAGCAGCTCAACGACTTTTCGTACAGTCGCGGGCTCGAGTCACCGATCACCAATAAATATTTTACGTGCGATCAAAGCGAGGATTGATATCGTAAAATTTGATGTTTCTTACTGTGACGATCCGCGAATCGAACCCGCGACTAATTTACGAACAATTTTTAGTGTTAAATAATTTTTTATATTTTTCGTAAATTCATGTTTCGGCTACACCTTATTGGCGTATCCGCACACGAATATATTACTCATGTACAGGCGACTGACTAGCTGCGATACCTTCGATGCTGAGAAAAAAATCACGGAAAATTTTTCACAAAAACTACAAAAAGTGTCACGAAGAAATAACACGTGCTTGATCATTTGACGAAATTTTTTCATCGAAAATTTTTTGTCATTTTTCTTGATTGCTTTATAAAAAATTAAGTGGCCATACATCGTTTCTTTTTTTTTTTCGCAATGCCAAAAGAAGCGTGAGAGACGTATGGATTTTTATTTTACGCTCAAAAGCATCGTTCGTGTCCACTGTCTAGCTACACTTTTTCGTAATTTCCTGTGCCGTTGATATTTAGCTGGTAAGCCTCGAGGGTGTTGAGCAATTTAGTTAAAAGCGCATCACGTCGTATAATTCACGATATTCGCAGTAAACTCGGAATAAACCGGTACGAAGAGGATTCGCACATTCTTGTCCAACGGGAAGTTATCTTATGTGTTGTCTTGCTGTACCTACTAAGTGGATCGATATTACCGTGTATTGCTTCCTAATTCTCGGTGTAAATATTAACGTTACTTAATATTAACATACCCACTGAGTGCAGCCCGCACTGTAAACCGACCGAGCGATACGCACGGTCCTTTATGCGGATCTTGCAAATTCATGGATACCTAATTAATGTAATACTATAACTATAAGAGAGCATAGCTGTCCTACAATACCTATCTACCATGTTAAGTAATAAAGTAATGAATTTAAAAAAAAAATCTCATGTCTACTGACTATTAAAAATTAGTATTATACGACGACGAGAGCCGAGAGACGTACGGGATAATGATGAAGAAATAATCCATTGACAATGAATGTAAATGTATCCATTTTCGAAACTCGATGTAGAATTATACTCATAAGCTATATCTATGATATACAAACGAAATAAAAACGTATAGTAAATTATTACTTTGTATTTCATCAAATGTACCTGCACCATGATTCTTTACGAAATTGTCGCAACTCCAAAAAATTGCCGGACTCAATATTCAATTTTTTAATTGAAATAATTCGCTGTGTGCTTTTCATGAAATTTTACTATAGTCGGTGGATTCTATCAAATGTGAATTGTAGTAAGATAGTGCCATCTATTAATATCATACGGTAAGGAGGCATTTCTTTGTGAAAACCTAATAAACTGCTAATCCAATCGACATTTAAACGGTATGACGTCGTGTATATTCACTGCATGGGCGTTATATGTTACGCGTGACAATTGCAGTGCCTATACTTTACAGAAATGCAACTGCTATTGCGGGTAATATATTTTGGTAGCGAGAGGGACCCATGATAAACTGTTTAAGAATCCGCCGAGGAGCATTTTGCCATGAAGTTGCGAGGACAGGTACGAGCAAACATAATTTTTCCTTTATTATCGTTCCTGTTGGCTACTCCACGCCTCCTCTCCTAGTTGATATATTTTTAATACCGCACAAGAGAAGCCGGTTCCACGTGAATTTACAGTATCGTCCCTGGAAGTGAGCCGATTTATCGTTGCGAAAGAATGAGAGTAAAGAAAGTCAAGAAAATGCATGATTGCGAAATAGCCGTGGAACTTCAGCCAGAATTTGTTTATCAACACCGCATTATTATTATGGTTCATGTAGATTGACGTAAGTGCGTCCCGACGCCTTCGTCGACTTTAATTTAGATTTGCTTTTCATTCTAATAAATTTCAACTCGGTGCAAGCACTAAATGTTTTTCAAATAAATTTTCTAAATTCTCTATTACTCATAGGTACTCTAACACGCTGTTAATGCAATGTTAAAATAATTGCTAATAAATATTCAAAACTTATTATGGCAAAAGACATTAGAATGGGTATATCTAGAATTTAATATTTTTTAAAAATAACAATTGCATTTGCCCATATATATAACAAAAGCCTCGTATCTCCGAGCGTTATATTTATAATACTCCACGTATGCATATTTATTTAATTTCCTATTTTTATCCCAAGAAAAAATATTCGCGCCAGTCTTATCCGATCCGCCAATCATTGCCGATCCTATACAACACTGAAGCTCGACAGGTGGCTAGAGATGGTAAACCTTATTTATAAAAACATCCTATCTAAAGTAACCGTGCAAGAGTAAACGTTTTAGGAGGATCTCTATTCGAATAATATATATAAGAAGAGCAACATTCCGGACATTGGCTGTCACCCCTTTTCTTTGTGGCTCCGTTCGTTTCTTCAACCCCCTTTCACAATATCGTCATCTCGCCACTTTTACGCTCGAAGGGGCAGAAAATTGAAATGGAAACATTGAGCGGTCGCGTATGGCTACAGATATTTCGGAATAACCGTTTTGGGTTATTTGCCAAACTCCCCCAGGTTTTCTCGTAGACCTGACACTGGTCCATTCGGCTTACGACCATACCCTGGCCTATTTCACGCGATTACCGCTCACGCAATTTTTCAACCCCGGTACATACCATTGGACCCGTCTGTTTTTTTTTTTATTACACCCAACACAAAGACGTACTATTATCCACATCTTTTACGTGACCCGATTAGAGCATACTTCAAATCGCGGCATCAAGTTCCTTTAACTCTATTCTCAATGTTTAAAAATATTATTCCAAAGTGCACTTCGGTAAGAACTATTTCTATCGATTCTATCGTTATAACTTATAACGAAATAGTTAAAATCATTGATAGCATTGATAGCTGACATGATGCTTATGGTAATGTAATTACTTGAAACTTAGTTAGGCTTGGTTATTCCAATAGGAAAATTGTATCAGTAACATGAAGGTTAACTTGTCATTAGCATGATAAATTGTAGACTAATTAACGATTGGCTCGAGTATGCAATATTTTTGGTATATTATATATATCATATACAGATGGTTTAGTATGCTCGTAAATTTATTAACAGAAAGAACCCTTTCATTTCTTCTAACCAGAAACAGACGCCAACCTTCAGGGAATATTTCGTTCACTCGAAATCACTCGACGAGTTGGATGAGGTTTAAGTAGTCGAGAGATATACTAACTACAAGGAAAATTATGATGTAAAATAATATAAGTTGCTTGGCATACCAGTTTGTACAAACGATAAAGTCGGAGCCCGATAAATAGAAAGTCTAAAGGGCATCAATAATCCAGAAATTTAGTTTATACTCTTTTTTGTTGGTATATGCAAATGGAAGCACTGATTTCCTACAGATCATTGTATCTAGTACGATAGTAAATGTATGCAAAATCATAATGATTTTACGGGATCATTATCACTTGAAATTCAAGTAAAACTCAAGTAAAATTCAAGTGAAGATCGTTGGGATAAAGAAATGAAGTTGTGAACAGGAATATAATAACACGAGATTATCTAATCTACAATCAGTCACGAATTAGACACTCTGCTTAGTTACATTTCGCATACGAAAATACATTTTAGTAGATTTCATCGCAATTATAAACAGTTACATTAATAGTACACAAGTTAGTTATATTTAACAGTGTAATATATATAGTAATATGAACAAGCGTTTAATTCGGACATGAATGAAGACAGTGACTGAGATAAAATAAATGTCACGTTTTCAAGAAACTATGCGTTGAATTATTAAAAAAAAATATTTAGGCGCCAGTGGATTCGTAAGTTATTTTGTTACGCACATTTTTGAGAGATTCTTTCGTTTCTTAAATTATCGCTATATTTTGGAAATTTTACTAAAAAATATATTTAAAATTACTACGTAACAGTGTAAGTCACAGACTTTCCGTCGTTATCGTAAAAGATCCTGTCAATAATTAACACCTGCCAATAACAACACGAAAGTCGATGGTCATGCCGTGCGTTAACGTAATACGGAGCAATCGGATACGTAGGCGTAGTATTTCACGTTTATGATTCTATACCTATACCTATCCCACTGTCTGTAATAACATAAACAGAACATAACTGCTATAACTGCCTCGTATTGCTGTCACGATAGGCGCCCGTAACAGCGCATGCTAATACATTATTGATAGCATGGATAATTGTTTGCCACATCCTATAGATTACTAGAGAATAATCTCTATTATATGAAATCATATGACAGTTTACATAATTAGGAAAATGGAGCTCCCGTATGGACATAAACATTCAAGAAAGGACTGGTCCATTTGGCATTTAATTAGAGAGTGTAAAAGGCCCAAGATATCCCATAGGAACTATTAAGGAAATAGGCGGCTACCTAAGAGGGATATTACAACCCTTGCTACATAATTTTCATTGGCGAATGTACCAGTGGAACATTTATATACAAAAATAGTACGCAATGTTGTATACATATATCTCTCTCTTAAATTACTATCATTATATTCATATATTATATGGGAAAAAGTTTGTATTAATTAATATCGTAATTTATTTGATTGTTCATTAGATTTTTATGTGCTATTAATTATTGGTAGATATACCTATATATAAAAGTGAACGTTTCAACCAGGAGTGATTGAACGTACGAATAAGAAATGTTGTAATGGTTACGTGGTGCCGTTAATGAATCAATTTGACACGAGATAAATCATTAATGTCGAACTTATCAATTGATAGCAGTTATTTACAAACGTAACCGTAGCAACGGCTGGTAACCCGATAGTATCATGTTTGTTTCTTCCGGGGTGTTGACTTCGCGGTTCCAAGGATGATAAGGATTAGGTACAGATACCAAGGCGACAAACGAATCCAAACTGATTGCCATGAAAAGATTAGGTTTTTGCACATGAGAATTTATCTCTTTTTTTAATCCCAAGATGAGGCAGTTCCCTTAATATAAATTTTTTCGTATCTTTTGCACTTTTGCATTTTTTTCGTATCTCTGCGTCTTCCTTTATCTCGTGGCCCGCTACGGTATTGCTTACTTCGTAGCCATTTCACGGATCTTTCCAAAGAGGAGAAAGGAAGTGAGGCCTCGCCCACCCTTGAGAAAAGGTAGATCCCGAAAAGAAAAAAAAAGGAAAAAAACCCCATATGTTTTATGTTCCCCATACAAATACTCGTATATGTATACCTATAGTATATCCCCGCGGCTCCGAAAACCGGTAGACAGTCTGAATAACATTTAGGATCTAGGAGGATGAAAATGGCGCGCCATTCGTAAGAGAGGAAAACTAGGATCGTTAAGCCATCGCAGTCATAACAGCGTGATCGAGACTCATTTTATGGCTAGTCCATAGCCATAGGTTCTAATTCCTATACTTCCTAGTTTTATTGGAAATATGAATTTCCGTACGTGCATTCCTTCTATGGCAATTAGCAGCATACTGTTATACGAAGGTATTGCAGAGGTAAGGAATATCTACAAGCACGTGCAACGCGTAGCTCAATGATATTTCTTGCAGAAGGATATGCATCCACATATGTAAATATTCTCCACACGTTTCAAAGTCCTTCCTAAGGATTTCAGGAACCGTGGCTCATTGATACACACTCTGTACACCGTAACACGTACCATGAAATAATGAGAAACGTATATGTCTTCTCAAGAAATCTGTCCACGTTAATTCTCAATAATATCTCTGATACAGGGAGGAAACATTTATCAGGGTGACTTTTTTTGATATCCGTTCAAGAGAGATGCCAGCCACGAATGAAATAACTCACGTCCAGTTGGCATACGGTTTATGGTTAGTATGGATACCTTCATGTCAGAGCTGTATCTCGTGCTTTAGGTCACTCATGGTTAAGCAGCTGGTAAAGGGTCAAGAGATCGAACTGGAAGAATGGAACGGGTTGGATAGAAACTGAACTCGTCTTCTGAGCGTTTGCCTATGTAGACCTGGGAATGGTTGGGACTTCTGGTAGATCGAAGGTGGTCCGAAGGGCTGTGTAAGTGATGCGTGTAAAATATTAATGTGTAGGGAATGGTGCGAGGTTAGGGTTACATATGTGCGTTCGTGTGTATATATGCGCATCCTCCTGCTGCTGCTTCTTCCACTTCCTTCCCTTACTTATCGGTTTCGGTGGAGGGTTGCTAGGGCTGGACGTGGAGATGAAGGACTGAGTGGGGCCGAGCCAAGGGCTGTGCTAAAGAGACAATGCCGAAGGGGCTGCAGTCCCTCAGGGCTTCGCAGTGAAAAATACAACGGAATCAAAATGGAGTGCACGGCCTTTTGGGAGTTGAATTATTTTTTTCTTATTGTCACTTATACCAGGAGTATGTGATTCTTTTATGAAAAATTGACGCCATTATATGTTGGATATAGGGCGATGAAAAAAAAAAAAAAAAAAAAAAAAAAAAAAAAAAAAAAAAAAAAAAAAAAAAAAAAAAAAAAATAGAAAATTGAAGGGGAACATATTTATATGGGAGAATATTTTATTTGCTCTTCTTGCATCGTAAGTGTAGAATTTAGTAATACGGTATCTATTGTTCCCAAGTGAATTTGTTCTAAAGCAGTATAAACAATTTTTCAAATTTTGTGCAGATTATATTGAAATTTTTCAACTAACCCTGTCTCTAATAGACAGTATCTTGCGTTTGCACGTGAGCAGTTCGGATCTTTGTTCCACGTTGTAATTTGGATGCCTGCCCAGGGTGCCATTATTCGTATGGTCGGCCCTGAGCAAGAGAAACTGGAAAGGGATCGGATAGGGAGGATCTTGCAATTTATTCAGGATACTCGGACCCACCCCCGTACTACCTTACAAACCCCCTTCGATACCCACACAGACCACCCTTCACAGATGGGGCGAGACCAGCCCCTGCTTTCTTTCCCCTTTTTCCACGAGGGTAAAAAAAATTCTTCCCGGAGGGAACACCGGACCTTCTTCAGATTTCCTTATGGCATTCCAGAACTGGAAAAAGTGTCTATGATAATTCATTCCCTGAGATCATATCAATCGAGAAGTAAGTGTTTTCTTGGGTCTATTCTCTCGCGATAGAAATCCACTTTATTGTTAGGTATAACCTATAAGCTAAGAACCAAAGTTGAAATCGAGAAGCCAATGAAAGGGTACCTGCCTACCAATATGCCTAGTGAAAATAAATAGGAAATGGCAAATTGGATATGGATTTATATTTCCATTTTGCTGGAAATTTTTCCAAAAATCAATACCCACCACATCATAGAACCATATATTCTTGGTTATCAGAATGTGCAACCACGTGAACGTTTGCCAGAAGCTAACTTATTTATCCATTCTGCGTCATTGCAGAAGCTCACTGCTGCCCAGCACATTTCAATTATTAACAATACGAGCAGCTACCGCCGAAGCGGCATATTTGGCTGGATGACATGGGGGTGCGAGGCTGTATATTAATTAAACAGCAAACCAGTAGGTATGCATAGGGACATGAATATCCGAGTGCGTATACGCGTTCCTATCAGTTCTGAAACATAGTAGAGTCATATTGTATCTTTCTGAAATTTTGCACAAAACTTGACAAAATATGTTCGTAGTGGTTATGTGTGTAACAGTGAACTTTAAAGTGCGTTTGATGGAATTATTTTTAAAAATAAACACAATAATAACGTGCACAGGTATTTTGAAAAATTTACAAAAAAACAGTTGCATCGTGATTAAAACATTACTTTATACTGCGAGTAATATTTATTTCGATACCATTATGGTTTATTTGACTGTGCAAAAAAATATCTCCGACCGCTTCAGATGCAGCAACGCGATACCGGGTCCTGATGTACGCATGAAATAACGTCGGCGTGCCATGCGCTCAAAGACTTTCGAGGAATTTGTTCTGTCTGTCACATTCCCCAAGGCGACCTGTGAAAAAGAAAATGTTCTTCCCGAAGACGAATGAAATACATGATACGTACACTGAGATAATTTCAAGATGTCCTGGTGCATCCCTATCTGTACGGTGAGAGAGAGGAATCCGGTTGAAGCCAATAAATCGGGCCCTTTTCTTCATATTCAAATGTACTAGCTTCGGAATTCTGTATAAATATGAGGAATCCTCCTAAGCTCTATATTGTTCTATGTATGGTCTATGCATTCGTGTAGTGTTCGTTATAGCCACTCAGTTATTATGGTAACCTAATGTAACTAAATTTAACATGTAATACGTGAATGCACGCAACTACGTACGTCACGTACGTCAGACAGTAGGCGGCCGAGATTGATCTACCCGCAGGAATCCGTAACCCGAGGACGTGCACGATAACGGGTACGGGAACGATAATGTAACGAATATAAGGGTAAGATAAGGGCCCGCGAAGACCCAAACCACAAAGCCGACGGCACGCAACTCAGGCCCAATGGCGACCACCTTGCGTTATGTGTCGGTTTATGTGTGACATAGCGCCAATGACACTTGAAAACGTCACGGGAGATCCTATAGCATTGAAGGTAAATCTTCATTTTGATTTCAATAATTTTTATACATATATGCGTCCGATTGCATTTTAATCGTTTATTTTTTACTTTTCTTCAAATTCGTATACTGTATAATAATACAAAAATTTTATTTGGCAATTATTTACAGCTATCAATGTCGATTATTATTAAAAAAACAAAAAGGAATGATAATTGACATTTGAATAATTTCTTCTGGGTTATTAGAATATATATCTACACCCATGGATATTTTACGGATTTTTTTTTTATTATCGTTTTCCGTATTTTACGAGTTTCACTTATTTTCCTTTTGGTCAGGATGATTTTCTATGAATCCATAAAATTAAAAAAAAAACTCACAGTTTCCGGAGACTGTTATAATGTACGGAATACGTCGTTCCTTAAGTGTAAGTACGCTTAGACTCGTGTAATTCGAGCGTAAAACTTTGATGCCTCCAGAGTTGCAACGTTTGCACATTTATGCGTGCAACGAAAGTTTTAACGTTTGGAATTAAATGGTGGAATACCTAAGTCGTTACTGTAAATACAAGAAAGGATCGTGAGATAGGATGTAGGATAATCTCAGTTACTAGTCAGGCTTGACTTACTTCGTACCTCGCGTCCGGATAATCGCAATTACATCTCCCACGCAATTTCATTGCGTCACTGACTAACTCGTAGTTTCTTTACCCCCGAATATATCTACATATACTATACGTACACGGTTCTCTCTATCTCTATACCGAAGTACGATATTTCACAAAATTCCTTACTAGACCAAATCTTATTAGCTAAAAGATTTTACATTTTTATTTACATACTGTTCCAATGAATTTTACCGAAGAATATAAAATTATATAAAATCCATTTACACCGAGAATTTTCTCTTTCGATCTAAAGCAGAGAATTTAATTAACAATCTATTTAGAGATTAAAAAATTTTTTTTATAATTACACCCTTTATCACTGTTAATAACTTTTTCCTACGATACAGTAGGAGATTCTATTGAAACTTCGTTTTCGTTTTGACACTAAAGAGTCGTAAAAAGAATTTCACTTTTTTTTTTCTTTTAAGAGAACATGCGAAAGGAAAGTTGCATCCTTCTTCTCGTAATACCGGTATACCTTTTACTGCAAAGAAAGGATCGTTCCTCTTTTCACCTTTTGGGAAAGGCTTTTACTCACTCAGGAAAGCCCAGTCTTGGCCGCACAGTCGAAACTGCTGCAAGTTACCCAGTGCATAGTGAATACAGTCGTAGTCACTGCAGTCGAACGTGCCGATACGTAGACATAAGTGTGTACAAGGTGTAAAATTCGTAATTTGGAATTTGGTCAATTTTCAATATCCAATAAACGTAAGTAAACGTGCACCATCGAGAATCCGTACACTTAAAAAAAAAACCTGTTCAATTTTAGCCATAGATATAGTGATAGTTTTATAATATTGTAAAATAGATATTAGATACTTTGTCCTTGCAAAATCGAAAAAGGGCTCTAATACCTTATACTGTTATCCTGGAAAATGCTTGGCGATTTTCTCAATAATGAGGATCAGCAGTTTCCTCCGATAGGTACCAAACGTACATTGACTATCACTGTATAAAGCGCAATGCTCGCGCAATGAAACCAAACGGAATGCGAAATATCGATCGGCAATTTTGCACACCCTAGAGCCCGTCATTTGTCCGCATTGACCAAGTCCGGCCATTTCGGTTCTTTGTAATTCCCTTACTTTTTCCAAACACGTACACAGTGGCCATGTTAAACTAGATGGTTACTCTTAATAATTCATATCCTAATTAGCAAACTTTATTATCACCTAATTGTCCTGTCCGAGAAACAGTAAATACTGGCACGAAGATTGCAAGCACAGTTACGTAATCAATAATACATTAGTATCGATCGACAATTTATATTCCGCAACTGCAACCGTTCCATCAATTTAAATATTTAAAAAATATTAATAAAATAAGAGTTAATTTTTCCAAAACACATATATTTTCCTATAAAGCCTTACTGTAATATTTTTCCAAAATAATTCATTAATTTGTAGCAACAGTAAAATATATCCTAATTGATACTTGAGAATTTTTCTGATAATTTCTACTATACACCCGTTTATTTTGCTTAGTTTTCTCATTTTTCCTATACTATACTTATTAGTACTTAGCACTGTGTAGAGTCTGGTGATAACACCAACGTTGAAGTTCAATTTAGAATTTTTGGAAAAATCGAGTTAAAGCCATCTAGTCCAGATACCTTCTTCCAATGTACGTGAGAGGAGTGAACATTGCAAGTGTTATCGTCATGAGGAGTAGACGATGAATGAGAGGAGTGTCTTCGAGACGGAACCCGGGGTCTAGAAATTGCACACCATCGTCATCCCATAGGGATCTCACACGTATCATAAACATTTAATACTGGCATTAGACAGCCAATTCAGGCAATTACGGTGAACCCAAACGCATCGTAAATATCACGAGCTGTACAGTTCCAGATGCAACGGTTGCCTTTCGGCGAATTATGGTATATGAATTTATAAATAACATGGAAACTCCGATGACGACATGTTATCCCTTCGCGCTTGTCTAATTAAAGTCCAAATTCATTGAAGGCTATTAAAAAGTCTGTGAGCACCGTTTATTGCTTAATTATAAAAAAGCAATTGGCAGATTGGTTAACCTATTATTTTTTGCACTAAAAAAAAATATTTTCACGTTGCTTCAAGTTGATATCAAATAGTATTGTGAATCTCGTTTTACTAATTTTTTTTTTTCATGTCTTTTTCCCATATGTGAAAGCCTGTCACCTATTGATGTTATCTTCCCCACTTCATCGGTTTAATAGTAATCACGCACGTCTGCATGTACGTTAAGGCAATAATCGCAGCGTGAGCGTAATACGCCACACAATTTGCGAATCTTTATATACCCGTGCTGATATGAGCTATACTTTGTATTCGTAATCAAAGCGTCATAATAACATTGAAACATCCACTTGTTGATATCATTCGCTACTTATGTTTGCTGTTGCAGCCACGAGGTAATCGCACGTGTGCATCGTAACTTTGTGCGTTCAGTCGAATTTTTCGAATAAACAATTGGCTACTGATAGCTCACAAGTAGCTGACACTCGGCTCGATTAAACCGGCTTTCGTTTTGAGTAAGAAATACAAAAATTACAAATATCTCACTTGCTACCGTTTTCAAAACACTCACGCAATCCGTGCCTCGAATTACCCCATATGTAATATATTCACGTACCTCTGTTTTCATATACCGAAACAATATTTATATAATTTTCATAATGAATAGAGAATTATCTCAAATGTGGTATATTTAATAGAGTAACCAGCCAACATACTATGTCAAAATGATACACGTACGATGAAGTTGCGTTTGTGATTTATCAAAGCCATGAACATCTAAATCGATAATAATAATAAATTGAGTGTGACCTAGGTCAGGGGATACTGTCATAATATATCATTTGAATTTTGCGCTATTCTAAAAGAGATACTAAAATACTGAAACCATCGATCTTAGAGATTCTTATATTAATATAAATAAATGTACGTATAAATATTACATGATTGGAAGATTAAACATTATTTTATTCACAAGATAAAACATATGTTTTTTCTTTATCTTATATCGTTATACGTTGAATTCAATGACGATTTAATCCCTTTAATGAAATAGAACAATGCTAGTCCCTCTGTTTGCGTGGACCAATATGATATTAAACTGCATACTATACAGGCTGGATCGCGTAAAGGAAATTACTTTACGTAAGACTACATAGGGTAGTTCACGTATAAAGGGAATTAAGTATAGGGTCGAATGAGGAAAAATGGAAATTTGTAACAGCGTAGCCGATGGGATTAAACCAAGCATAAGACCGAACGTACATTTGGGTACCAATCGTGAATTTTAATTAGACTATAAATTTAACAATGTTTAATATCCTTTGATACCTTATGGGCTATAGCAGCTACAGTATGAATGCACGTATAGATATGTTTAATATATTAGAAAATAAGAAGTCCCATAATAATTCCAGGTATTACCATTGACTGCGATATTATTGATTGATTTTTTGTACAATATAATAGTATCGAAATTATTTTCAAAATTGTATATATTCTCGGATAAAATATTTATATCGTAATTTTTTAATCCATATGATTTTTCTTCAGTCTCAGAAATCCTAACCCTGATATTCAACGTGAGAGTAACCAACCCTAAATGACGACGTCTCGGCACAGTTTAATTATGTGCCAAAGTGAATCTGCTGTTATCTGCTTAGTAACCCTATCTGTAATTTAATTAGGGACTCGCCACTAAAAGGAAACTCGTAATATCCCGCGCTCTTAGTACTTTGGGGCTGAAACACAGTGTATCTGGTTAATTTTTATCGTCAATCCAACCATCCGGTACTGTTATGAACATCCAGGTTTCAAAGTTCGCCACAATTTCGTATATCCTT
>NW_014333329.1:1150770-1159018 GCF_000341935.2 Cephus cinctus
CCCCATCGACCACCCCCCGCCACCCGGCCACGAACAATTCCACTGAAACAAAACAAACTCGCTACTAATTTACTCATCCGTATGTTATATTTCTCCTAGGAAGTCTCACGAATAATCGTGGCCACCGTAGTAGTTAAATGTATCTATACTTTTCTAAAACGTATTATTTCGAGACAGCGAATCGACTGGATCAGCCAAGTGAGTTTTCTCTCGCATTAACTAAACGCCTACTCGTACGATTTGGCCAAGTTAAAACGTGACCTTGTCCCGTTTCTTCGTTCCTTTATAGTCGACTAGGTTTATCGTGCGAGGTTCCGCACTTTCTAGACACCCTGTATACACGTAGAAGAAGACACTGTAACGTGTCTTGTAAGTAGGTATGGTATAGGTATACCTATAGATAGATATATGATATGTAGGTATGTATAACTATATAGGCACGTATATATAACCATCTATATAACTATATATCTTTATATAGTATAGGTACCAAAGGCTCACACCATCCAGACTATACGTAGAAAAGGGAGGACGATGGCGTATTGATCTTTTTAGTGGTGGCGTATCTCCACCGACGCAATCCGACTGGTGCAGACTAAAGGTCTATATTTCCCCAGGGACAAATACGTTTCACTATTCCTATAAACACAATTTGCCCGGGAGCATTCTGACTCGAATTTATATTCTGGTTAAGAGCAGAGAAAAAAAGGCCCGTATACGTTTTTACCTATTCGCGCCATTTTTTTACCGTCGGTTCTCTTTTCTTTTAGGTGAGAATGAATTTTGCTCGCAGTTGAACGTACTCTATGCGATTTCGTCAACTGTTGATATATGATCTTGATATCGTTAGATATTACATACGTTGAATTTGGTATAGTATAATTTACAGAGAAGTACCTATGTAGAAGCTTGTATTTTGATTCTCGGAGAAGCGTTGCAACTCGGTATGTTGCTGCATGGCTGGAACGACTCTGGCTGCACGAGGAGGATCACGTCAAAATGTTTAGGCTAGAGCTCGAAGCGGTTGACTTTTCACAAAACATAGAGTTATCGAGCCAGAAATTAACGTTTACCATACGGTTAGTAGTTAGTGGCTGTGGAAATTGGTATAAGTAGGCAGCCTGTAGACAGTGCTGTGGTCTCAGTTATACTTATCGGTGTAGAACTTTTTAAGTTAGGTTTGTCGCTCTTAGTATTGCTAATCAGAGACAACCTGTGTGGTACAAAAAAAAGTGACCGATAATATCGTTCTTTTTTTTTGTGATATACTGAGTATGGGTATATGCAGTCTAGCTGTATTTATTGTGGATGTGGAAACAAATTTGTTATTTTTATAGTCTTGGATACTTTAAGCGAAAGGTGATTTGTGGTTTGTGTAATTTAGTTTGATATTATACAGTGTATGTGGGTCGTAAGCGAAAATCTGTGATTCGTGGTGAAAATTCTTTAGTGCGACAAACTGCCGCGAGAACTATCTGGCAATTCTGAGTGGCAAGGTAGCGCCACTCTGTCTAGCTAGGCTTCGATGCTTGTCAACGTTTTATATTTAATCCAGAACGCTTTAACAAGCAATAAACAAACACTGTATCGTTTAAGCACCGCTTAAATTAGCCTCAATACCATTTCACAACGGCCGCTTGCATTTATGAAGATGGCCGTGATGGTGGCCTACCGAGTTGCCTTGGAGGGGAAAGCCCCGTGTTACGTGGTGGGGGTTCGGTCGGTGTGGTGGGGGTAATCGTGACGTCACACTCACTCGAAGCACCGCCTCTTGGCATGCAATGGGCGGGAATCCCACCACAATTTACGACCGACCACGCTACCGACATCTACGGGCGATGCGTCGAACTTCGGGTTCTCTCTCAGAGGCCATTACGTTCCCATGATTGGCTGAAATCGCTACACGACCTGAATCAAACGACGTTCTAAATATCGTATTTTAATTTCGTCCCATTGATCGGAACTTGGTTTGACATATTGTTCTGTCGTAAAATCTGAACTGATTTTAGGAAAATTCTAAATGATTGTTAATAACAAAAATGCAACTGTAATTGTTACTCATTTGACTACAGTGGTAAATCTATATTTAACTAATCGAAGTACAGTGTAAAGGGTGGAATGATCATACTGCCATCTAGAATAAATTGGCAGTACCCGCCCTCTCTTTGAAATTTGTGCATTCACTTTTTAAAATTATATATTTTTATTAATTAAAACAGTATAGAGTTATTTATAGTAGATCGCATATGTTTTATTTTTGCAGATATGTCTGGAATCAGATAATATAGAACTAGTACAGTTTTGCACCTCATAGGATTATTCGTTTGACTAGCAAAAACGACTGCTAAATTTGATTTTCCAAATTTTACTGTTCGCGTCATAAACCGAAATCATAAACATGTATTTTCTCGATATCGAAAATTCAATATGTAATATCATGATTCATATTTTATATTGTAAATAAGTTACATGCACGTAGTCAAATTACATGTTTGATTTACGACTCATTGTAAATAACGTAATTTGTAAATGAACGTGTTTAATTACTCTTAAGTGTGCGAAACATCATTTTTATATTCATCTATGTACATCTCATTTGCGTCATGAACAGATAACGTCACATTAACGCATTGAAGCACCCATAATGCTTGTCATTAAATGTAGGTGTATAAACGGTTTGCATTTCATTTACAATATTCTCTCCCGTGAATTCTTCACTTTCCTCGTGAGTATTCTATAGTACGAGGCATGCGTGAACCATTTTTATGTGCATCACTTAACGATCTCCTATCTTTCAAGAGAGAGTCCTTAGCTTCATGGAATTAACAAGTAAGCCACTCTTACGGCTGTACCTTAAACTAGTTTGTTTGAGCTTACCCGGGATGGTAGTATTGAAGCCTTGCGTCGTGCTCTGCACTGCCAGCTGAGTGCATGACACTTATCCCAAGTGCAGCACGTCGTGTTATCTACTGCAAAGTAACGTGAGCTTCCACTTAATTTATTTTCACATTACCCACTGGACCAAGCATCGATTTTAGAATTACCGCCATCCGCCTGCAACAGCTCAAACTAAAAGCAACGCTCTTACGTTTATGTGAATCAAAATCCTCATAAAATTGTGGTGTCAATTTTTCAGCTGTCATAAATTCAACATTTTATCAATAGTGGTTAAACTGAAGGTTTAACAGTTGAAAATATTTCTACGTAGTACACACAATATTCGTACGTGTATTTGGAAAAGATGCCATCCTTTTTCTCAGTCGTCAAGTAGAGCTGAAGTAAAAAATTGATTTTTTTTCCGAATCGACCACGTGAGTGTGGTTTGTGGCGGGCCGACTGCACCGCCAGCGGTCACGTCGGTTTACGGCCACTTTAACGAGCGTCGTTGTGCACGCGACTCAGCACTAAACCAGCCCTACAAAACGTAGCCACTAGTTTAACGTTTTACGGCCGAATTTATTATCTGTTACCTCCTTATATGACGGCACAATAACAATAATTGTCAGATTTAATTCGATCGTAAATCTACGCGGAAAGAAATTTGCGCCGTTTTAAGAGCAGCGACGCGTGCACAATGATTCGTAGCCATCTGTCGGCAATTTCCTGTAGTTCTTACCGCAATGGGATGAGCGAGTTTAGCATGTCGTTCAGCTGCGTTACCCTTCGTTTGAGTGACGGGTGGAGTAACCATAAACAGGCTTCTTACCAACTATAAAGTAACCACCAATAATTCATCGATCATTTTAACAAATTGTTAACTATCACTGTGCAGTGCTATACGTTCAAAGTGGTGACACAGTTTTGAAGTTCTTTCGAGAGTTCGAGCTTCCTTCACTACACGCAACTGTCTCTTCTCAACCCAACCGACAAGGCAGACGGTTATTCTCCGAAAGAGTCCTCTTAGTAGTCGGTATGGCAGTGACCTACTCATGACGCAACAGTCACAGACAGAGACCTTGTTAAGAAAAATGGCGTGTCAACTACAGTGATATTGCGTGGGCAGTCATAACATCCTTCAAATTCTCGGTAAATGGCTAATTTTGCATTTATAATATGTTGACCATGCATTGCATGTGATTGGTATATTAGACAATTTTTGAAAATTGAATCATACTGCGAGTAGTGATACGGTTAGATTTTGACAGCTGCCGATATGTATATGGCAATGCTATACTGTTTTTAGATTAAGTTTGTATCTTATCCAAGTCGGATAAGTATACTCTCTTAGGTATCTGCTGTTCATGAATTTGTGATGTATTATCTTTTATTCTAATTGAGTAAGACCTTTAGCTGGTCTAGTTAGGCTGATATTTTGCACATAGCGATAATGGTATCTGGCTAATAGCAGCGTATGTGTTCCATCACGTACGATCCCCGATTGATCCGTAGCATCCAACTGTATGAGTATTTTCAATTAACCATTCATATTAAAAAAATTGTTCTAAAAATTTTTGATTAATTGTGTAAATTTACGATTATATAATTGCAGCTGCTCAAAATTCTAATTTGTCAAGTATGTTCAGTCTAATTATAAACGACGTCGAAACGATGAACTCAGAGAAAAATTATAAATAATTGGAAAATGAATTAAAATGGCGTCAGCCGGTACGAGGTCCGCACTCCTCGGTAACAGCTTTGTCGATATTTATTCGGCAAATAATGTACGATACTACCGCATTATGTAAATTAGATGTAGATGGCTGGCAGAGGCATAGAGAGGGGCAAGAGTGAAAATAATAACTGTAACTCCTGAGCGGTCGAGCGAACCGAGTGAACATCATTATGCGATAAAACGCTCTTGGGGGTGTTTGAAAAATAGAACGAGGATCAGCGTCGTGAGATACCTGCTAGGAGAGAGACTATTCATTTCTAACGACAGGCAAATCGAAAATTTTATATTCCGATAATATTGCAAATATCGATGCCCTTACCAATATTCGATTTTATAGGATTTAACCCATACATGGAATAATTTTCGTTAAATCTAAAATATACAAATTATGCGTTCTTCACGTATTTTCGACACTTACTAGTATATCGTTTTTTTCAAATTATAAGATTATCTGGAGTAGAATGATATCATCTTGGTATACAGGCATCTTCATTCTCGACTGAAGTTGGTTGAGTTGCATTGAAGTTGTCTTGTATACGTACAGATGGAGCTTGCTCTTGTAGTTCCAGACACCTCACCGAGATGGCACCACTATAAAATGACGAGATTCTTCTTTTTGTAGTAATCACGCATAATTACTGAACTGACGAAAAATTTCGTAAGGTCACAGGTTATTTTTTTCAAAGCTATAAACGGCTGCTAATACTAATATTATCCGTTTTTATTATTGAATATATGATTTCTGAATTCTTAATACAAAAACCGGTTATAAAGATACCAGACGAGTCTCTATTAATTATATCTTTAAAAAGTCGTTGAAAGTTTAAATCTGCAATATCGTGCATACAAAGGCCCTTAAATTCACCTAATGCCGTCTGTGAACGAGATTATCATTTATAAGCGTACCTACCGGAAGTCGTTGAGCTTCGTAGAATAGAAGCATGTCGCAGGGGGCTGAGATTTTATGAGGCACATTGTCAAGGGAGTTGACGAGGTTCTTACAAAGATAACTTAATCTCGTTGATCTTTATTTTCCTTACGTTATTCTTACACGGACAGTACAATAATCAAGTAATTTCATGGCAAATCTTCAATGCATTATTTTCGCATGCGACAAAATGCGCTCAGCATTCCTGTATATCTATCTATAACCTTAATCCTATACCACTACCCACGCAATATTTACTTGGCTGAAATTCAAAAGCTGTTAAGCGTGATCCTCGAGAAGTTACAACCCCAAAAATTCAACATTTCCAAAATTACCCAAAGAACGTCAAAATTAGAGCAAGAGAAGTGATAATAAAAAATATATATATCCACCACCATTATCATCCTGTATACAAATAAAATCATTTACACATCAAGAACTTCAATATCTTCGACAAAACGTACTGCTTTTCTTTTTCCGAGATAAAATGAAGATAAAAAATACCATAAATGTATCCTCCAGGTAGGAATAAAAAAAAGATCCTTTACCCATAAAAATCTGAAAGGCTAAACACTTTGGTAGTACATTGAAACTAGACTGCACTAACCCAGTCTAATGAATTTGTTGTGTCCTCCTGTAATCTTAAAGAGCTAGGCGCCCCTTAATAGACCTGTAGATTTTTATGGACGTTTCTGGTAGCCACCCTCGTGCCAGCACCATCAACGAAATCCACTTCGGATGGAGGACTGAAGAGTGAGCGAAGTCAAACGTATCTGACAATGTCATCAGTTACATTTACGAGGCCATGAAGGATAAAGTGAGCACCTTGAGGTTGCATCATCGTCACTTTAAATCCCGTTACTCGCTCGTAAAAGTCTTTGACGACTTCGTCGAGCTCTCGTATGGCACGGCCGAGTTGGCTGCCATAAAGTCAGGGTGTTTCTCCCATCTATACCTACCACAACCTACCCTCGTAGCGACGCGAGGACTTACCTATACCGGGACTATGCGCATCGCATTTACCTACTTGCCAATAATCGTTACCGTTATTGTTAATAGAGGAAGAATTCAAAAAGTGGGGTATAAGGGAACCAGAAAAAAAGAGAAAAATGAAAAAAAAAAAAACGTTATAAAGACCGAAAATGACAGCAGTTGTTTTTTATGCGTACCACTTATTATTTTAATAATTTTACCCGTATACTTTCATATCCTTATTTCACATGTTTATTAATACACACTGGCTCGCGTGCTTCAATCGAATAATAATTAATATTTTCCCAATTAATAAGCATAAGTCATATTTAGCTTGTACTCTAATTAAATTTACGTCTCGTTTAATTAAGAAGAAACGTATAACGGAATAACCAGAGAAAAGATTTAATTAACATATACATATGTATAATCTTGATCATTTTGCGTACGGATATACTTAAATGATAAATTACATCCGTTCGTGTTTATTTGACGATAACGTTGCACTATGAATTTCCCATAGCAATTTCAGTAACTGAAGGAAGTATATTTCTGCTCGATAAAAGAATTTTCCAAAAATCTCGAATCTTAACTTACAATTTCATGCATAGTAGAAGGAGCATCGAACCGTCCATATCGCAAATCATAATTCACCAGCAGACATACTTATACCCATAAGCAAGTGAGTATCCGCGGAACGAGCCGGCCGGTCGTTCATGAATTGGAAATACCTCGTGGAGCCAACAAAACAACCCATAAAACGAATAAAACCGCCACATTGGAATATCATTGTATCAGACGACATAGCCGTTACCCACGATAGGTATAGGTAGAGTAACCCGTACGAGGTGGAGGATGGGTCATTAGAGGTGCTCCTTGAATTCAAGAACACCCTGTACATACTGCAACCACTTCGAAGCTCCGTAATCCCATGACGCACGCCATAACGGTCAGGAATCGCAATGGGTACAGCAGTTCGGACGTCCCGACAAAAGCCAAAGATCTCATCTCGCGTAATACTCCGAAAACGTATAGCCGTAGGCAGACTACAGGCGCACAGTGACAAAGAACAGAATACACAGTAGCAACATACTGAACCGAGCGTAGATAATCCGTAGCCTATATATGTCAATGGTTTGAAGTATCACGGACTGTATAAAAATTTTCCCACAGGGTATAAGAATGCAGTAAGATAATCATAGGAAAGTTCAAGGCCAAATATTCGCACTTGTAAATCAACTAGAGAATCCATTCCTGACACGGTATGATATATATTTTTCTCTTTCTTTTTTTTTTCAAAGTTAAGGCGGCACGATGCGTTATTAAGGTCAGCCACCTGCCGCTCGATGGAGCCCACTTCAGGGATGAACACTATTATACCTTCGTACCTCGTAGAGGGGGTTGGGGCGGCGAACAAAGAAAATAAGAGAAGCGAAAGGGGCTACGCGAAGGATACCCAGAGAAAAAGCCTTTCTCTCGAGGAAGAGGAGCGAGACAGCGTCGGAGGAGGATGGCGAGGTTGCCTGAAAGAGAGAGAGAGAGAGGGACGAAGGGGGTGCCGGTACGGTCGGGCTTGGGGAATAAAGGAAAAGCGAGAAAAATGTGTCTAACGTGGCTGAGGCAATTCTTCAGCCGGAGTTGCCGCCTTAATGTTCACGGGAGAGAGGCGATTGGTTCTCGAGGAGAGCTCGCGGGAAAGATGGCCGCCATTTCCCTCCAACCACCCAGGAACCCAC
>NW_014333329.1:1159194-1179482 GCF_000341935.2 Cephus cinctus
CCCGCCCCTCGACTCCAGGTTACCCTGCCTCTGGCAACTTCCCTTCTTCGGATACTCTCTCGTTCTCTTCCACCTATATATCTATATCTTATATTCTCCTGCTCTCCTTGCCTACTCTCTTTCGCTTCCACACCTTTTCTCTGTACGCTTCCATATCCTCCGCATCCTCTGGATCCTCCTGGCTCTCTATCCCTTCTACTGGTTTCTCCTTGCGAAAGGTACCTGGTGCGCCGTTCGCGGAATAAGGGGAGCCTAGAGACTCTTACTCTTATTAACTGTTTAATCTTTCCTCACGACGTACGGGCGCATTACCCGGCATGTTTATTTCCACTGCTTCTCTCGTGGACACCGGCCGTACTTTACACTCAGCGTGGAGGAGAAATACGGATGACTCGGTTGGATCTTGATGACGCTAGAACTTAAAGGAAACTGATGGGAAACTGAAGATTTTTAGTTGAATTGCATATGGGTTTATGGGTACTTGGTAGTTCGAGGAATCGGGTGCATGGGATCTTGGTCATAATTATTGTGCTGGAATTGTGACTTGATCTGGCTGATGTAATCAGGAACGGTGGATTTTGAAATTTCAAAGAATTTTTTATTTTCTAACCTTTCTTGGGGCAAAATTGATGCTTCGTTATTTCTGTGCATATATATATACTGATACGAATTTTATTTTTTTTTATCAAGGATCGATGCTTTGACTAAGTCAACGTTTTCCACGCGGAAGCCGAGAACGAAGAGGGAGTAAAGATAGCGGTGAGTTACACCTCTCAATTATTTGATAATGCCGCCGACACAGCGCTGAGGGGATCTCGTTAAAAGTTAAAACGACCTCTCCCGTAATCTCTTCAATGTTTATACTTGCTTCGTAAATCTAGTAAATCTCGGAAAAGTGCCCAACGAGGTCCCTACAGAGCGTAACAATAGATAATGCAATCTTCCAAGGAGTCATTTTATTAGCCGATTATAAATTTCGCTACTTTCATGATTATACGCGAATTATCCACTCTACTTTTGACTATACCTACAAGGGGATAGGTGAATGTATAATAAATGAAAGAGCCTAAAATCCGAATTTACTATATTTTCAACAGTCAAACCATTTAAGATAATTAAAAAATTCCAATCATATTCCACGCGTCTTAGTCACACACTTAATGGTTAATTATAAAACTGACAATGTGTGGAAACCAAAACCCTTATAAAAATGTCACGCGGTACCACGGTGGCAGTTTGCGATAATTAGACATCCTAGACAAGCACTTCTAATACCGATAGCATTGAGAAGAGATCGTTAAGATGGTTGTCTTGGGTCGCACGATATCCTAAAGTGGGCGCATTCAATAAATATGCCTCTCGCTATCTCGTGTAAGGAGCGCTGAAACATAGACAAAACTCCGACGTCGGCTTACAAACCTGTCAAGTGTGTGGTGGAAAGGAGAAAAACGAGGGAGAGTTACAAGGTGGGTTCGGTGAGGATTAGTTGAAGGAAGGGGGTACGCCGTCCATGTTTGACGGGGGATGAGGGGGTCCAGGGATCCTGGAACCAAGGAACATCTAGATTAAGACACGTACCAATACTGTGGAGAGTCGAGGAGCGGCCCCCTTTCGCTCTCCTGATCTACGGGACCCCATGACTTTTAATCTCCGACATAGTTCATGGGGTGCTGTTCTTGCCAGAACTACCACCATGAACCATTTGGAAGGTGGAGCCGTAGAAAAACTATCATGGGTGAAGAACGAGCGCAAGGACCACCCTCGGAGATCAAATTCAAAATCTTTAAGGGGACTTCACACAAAAATTATATTTATTGGTCCGTCTACCTGCTGCCGTTGCTGCTGGGTCCTGCTGCTCCTGTTGCCGTTGATCCTGAATGCTGCGCCTCCTGCTTACCTTATGGCGATGAGGATGTTAAGAACGCTGGGAATTTTTTTTCCCTTTAATCTTAACCCACCACCCGTTATAACCTGCCCGAGTAATTGCTTCGCCTGGGCGAATTTATTGTGGACAGCCCTCTACCACCCATCCTTCCTTCGAGACTTAATACTTGTTGGAGACGTCTCGTGAAACAGTCGGCATGATTAGGTATTACGAGCCCGTGTCCTGCGAGGATTGGAAGACGGTGTGGTAATGTGCCCTTCAGATTTATTATAGCGCATAGAGCGGGACTCGTGAGTATGAGATCCCTTCGTTATGAATAGTCGCTTTGTGCGTAACCTTCGACCCTAAGTATCTGCCGTTCGTCATTTTTATTTCCTTTCTTCCAGTGTCTACTATACGTATAACTATACGCGCTTGAAGTTAGCTATCGATTTGAATTCGGGGACTTCCCTCTGAAAAATATTACTTTACTACGGTACGACAGCATCTGCATTAGTTCCAAGAATTTCAAATATAAGAAATTATGTACAATAATAACAAGTCGGAACCGACGTTGAATCTCTTGATCGGTTTACTATCACTCTTATATCTATTATTTTTCAGTGTCTCGTATTTTGAGTATAAAAAGTTCATTCGAATCTCGCGCGTTTCTCATATCGCCCCTTGGTGGTACAGCGTGGAAAGTGGATAAGACGTGAAGTAAATTACGGTACAAGAAAGTTTATCTAGCAACTGAGCAATTATCGGAAATGCTGCCAACGGGGGAGACGAAACAACTGATTTTTATTAAGTCGCGTCTAGATTGACGTCAGGGTGGCGCCTACGACAACCGCGGAACGGCAGTTACGTCACGTTACTTCTTTTTATTTACAAGTTTTCTTTCCCCCGTTTTTCTGGAAAAATGGCGATAGATGTAACGCGAGAACGCCGGGTCGACCCCCCACGACATAAGACGACCAAGCGAACGTGGAATCCACCCTTACGGCCAAGGGATGAACGCCATTCAATAACTCAAATCCAGCTCAATTTCCCGAGAAGAAAGTTTGCCCAGCCTTCCACCCATTTCCGACGACAACGCTGCCACCGTCGGTTTATTAACCTGTTTGTTTATGGCCGATTATTGTATCCCCATGACGTGTATGGGAACTTTGGACCCCACCATAAGAATGCCACTCGTCTCTATTACAGTCCGGGTCTTCGTAAACTACTGAAAATCTATGTAGTTAGGTTAGGTCTATAGAGCTACTGAATATAATTATCCCTATGAAAATGATGCCAGAGAATACTTGATTCTACGTATGTGGCTTGACACGCGAGGCTTTAACATTCATATTTACTTTATGAACTGTTACGTGATGTAAGAAAAGATCATGAACGACGTGACATTGGCTAACGACGTTTTTAATGACAGCTTTATTTAACGATAAGTCATTTGGTCGTCGTATATATTGGAACAGCTAAGAATACAAATCATAACGAAGGTATAGGAATATTCAAAAATTATTACTGTACCCACTTATGGACGGAAACGATACAAAACGGAAATGGTATTTACCAAGAAATAAATTCCAGTGACGTTTTCAAGAGGATGACGTTGTTCATAGAATTCTGAAAAAGGAAAGAAGGAATTCGAAAAAGATTTTTCCCTGGTCTGAAGGAACATCGAGAATCTTGCTTACAATTCCAAACACGCCGTGGGTTTAACTGATGAGAAATGTCGGCAAAATTCACGAGGCGCATTACGCGGCTGTACGAAACGACGGGGTAATGAATTAAGGGAAATCAGAAATTGCTTTAAATAGGCTCGTAAAAATAAAGTTAATTTAAAAAAAAAGAGTACCGGAGAAGGGGAACCCCGCAGGCCGTTTCAGAAGGAGCGAGATCGGAGTCGGTACGAGGAAGACAGGAGAGTGGTGCTCCGGTGCTAAGACGAAGGAATGTGTAGCGCGGAAATTGCCAAGAAAACGCGTATTAAAATCGCTGGATTTAGTGGGGAGATAAGCCCAAGTGGGGCTCGGAGCCAAGGGAAAAGAAAAACTCTCTTTTACTTGCGCGGCGCATTACCGTCGCCGCTCTAGGGCCGTTATCCAAAGCCAAGCCAACCCCAGTTCCCAGTGTCCTGAGTTCAGTAGGAAGCCCCTCTAGTAGCTAGGTATACCAACCTTCCCTAATCTAAACCCAGGCCAAACGCCCACGTCATATAAGTCGCCACCCAGGGCATCCCTTTACCAATTCTTTTCATTCCACGCCCAGTTTTACATATCTTCACCCTCTGGACAAATAATACTGCCTCTCTGACAGCATCCTGCCTATACGATGATACCTGCTACGTTCTTCGAGAAAATATAAAAAATAATACGAAAATTTCTAAAACGTCGAACAATATTTTTTTCAAGGGCCGTCGTAACCTATACGGGTATCTTTGACTTTTATAAAGAATCCATTCGACAGTTCTGGGCATCACTTCACTTTGTTACCTGAAAAAGTTGTACAATCTATTTTTCCTTTTTATTTTGAGTCTTCGGTTGATTTCGTCGTGTGCATCTGGACGTATACAACAATGAAGCGCTTATGTACCGATGCAGTGCCATTCTTATTCGGTCTGACGTTTCTCGTCCTGTAAAACTGGATCCACCAGGATCTTCAAGCTCTTCACGTAATACCTTAGCTACTGAAAAGATTCCTGGTACAGGCCTCCCCTTTCTTGGTAGCAGACCCTAGCACGCGTACGAACGTATCCCGTGGCCATTGCCGAGGCAATAATCCATTGAGGATTCCCCCTTTTGCCGGGGCTCACAAGCGGTCGTATAGCTGCACTTTTACGCCGTCGTAAAACCGCAGTAACAATTAATAAGTATCTCGTAAAAGTGATTGCTGTTGACACCTCTTTGAATGACAGGGGCGTACGCGTGAGGTCGAAGGAGTGAGTAGGTGACACGGCGATTGGCCGTAAATTTTCGTTTATGCTTAAGTCGTTACTTTTAATCAGGCAGTTATATGCCTTACGGGTATAGCTTGTCCCGGTTTGTGACACTTTACATTTCTTTTTTACGGCGTCGTGCCTCCTCGTACAGTTTGACGTAACGACGATAAATCATCCTTGCTATCGTTATCCAGGTCGTGCATTTATGTATATGATCTTTGTATGACTTTTTAAACGCGTTTAAAAAATCGAACTGTATGTTTTTTATTTATTTATAATGTTACTGCGTAATTATTATTTTATATTGTGATGCGATAAGAGTTCACGGATCAATTCCAGCAATACAGAAAATGTATAACGCTTGTGTATGCTTGTTGATTAAAATGAAATTATCCTGCTAAAGGGGTTAGTGTATTTTTTTTAATTTATTACCTCAATCTTCCTTTTCGTATCTCTTGCACCGACTATAGCTATGGTATCGACTAATTTTCTCTATTGCCCGTATAAATTTAACGCGAGATGGCAGTTACGTACGGGTGCAGCAACAAATACAATTTCCGTCGGCCATTGCTGCGCGTTCCACGGTTACGAAGAGCAGACTAGATAATATTGTGAGCGCATATAGGAACGTTAACCGCAAAACCGCGGTCGGCTCCGCGTCGTTGCCTTAATTAAGTTACATGTCGCTCGTATTGTATGGTGAAAATAAATGTCATCGTAAAGAGAGCGTATTAAATACTCTCGGTGTTTTAAGGCAGTGATGATTTTCTGATAAACTCGTGTCGATACGTAATCTCGTAATTTCATTAAAAAAAAATAATTTTTTGCTTAACTTGATAATGATTTAAAAATTTTATTAAACTTCGCCATTACACTCAGTATGATTTCGCGCGAGTAAAAATACTATGCAGTGTAACTACAAGATACGAGAATAACTGCATACAAAAAATACAAATTTCTACCACGCTTATTCGTATTTTTGCAAAAAACATAAATTTCATAGATATCTCCAAGTAATGAATCTCGCTTGCACTTTCATTATTCGGTTATAATGTAATTTCTTTTTTTCATACCGCGTGCTTAATGCACCGCAAATTTATTATGCATAGGTTAGTAAGACTTTGTATTATTAATTTACACAAACTCAGTAAAACTTCGGTGATTATCATTTCATAATTGTGTTATTTAGGAATTCCCAAAAAAATGTTAAATTATAAAGACGCAACAGTTGTGCGGGACATAATTTATTTGTATAATTAATTATCTCCGTGTACTAGGTACAGCACTGAATATCACAATTTCAGGCTGGAAAAAAATTCCGCACTATTTTTTTTCTCAAGTGGAAGCGTGCATTCGCCTTGAACGTGAATCGCAAGCGTAATGAATAACAACTGGGTATTTTATTCGTCTTTAAGAGGGTAGCGATAGCCTGGTAATTAATTACTAGAAGTCGACGGTCGATTGTCGATTGACTGTAGTGCCGTTCAAGTTCACCCGTCCTAGGGATAAATGTAGTGGGTGAGGCTGGATGAGTGTGGGGCATCTATGGGTGGCGCTAAGCCAGTTTGCCAGAAGGCTAAGGGTTGCGACTATGGGAAAGTAGGAAGTCAGGCGGCGAGGGGTGGCAGCGCGCGCGAGCTGTACGGAATAAGGGAGGCTGAAAGGAGAGAAGGAAGGCAGAGCAATAGCCTTTACGACTCGGCCATAGTATCAAACGATCTATCCAGCCATTAAGATAGTCTTGGAACGATTCGGTAACCTTTGGGTCTGTGAAAGCGATACGCTATCGACTTTGAGACCAACGGGCCGTCGCGGCGTTTCGAGAACAGCGTCCCTTCGACGCTCGGCGTCCCCTTTGCCTTCTCGTGTGCCATCCTATTTCTTATTCTTCCTTCTTCGCATATTCGCGAACAATACGTTTGCTGCCGACGCCTAAACACACTCGACTTATCGGAACTAGGCATCTGTATCCTCCGATTAATGCCACTCGAGATGAATCTTTCAATTCGTGGATACGTGGATGATGGGTTTGTCCTAGAAGAAAAAAATAATCTGATGTAATATACATTGTATACCCACGATCTTATATCGGCACTGAATACAAGTGGGCCTTTTGGAGAAGTTAAATTGAGGAGGTTGATTTTTTTAGAATTAAATTTCTGATATGAAACAAAAATGTACCAATTCGACTACTAGATTGAGATTACGAAGACTGACCTTCATTTGCAAATATAGTCGACTAGTTTTACTGGAGATTAAGAATATGCATAAAATTACTACAGTGCTTCAAGGAATAATCTTATCTTGGTCTGAGCCAATATTTGAAAATTTCTAAGATTATTTAAAAAAAAAAAAAACAAACCGAACACTGTTAGATCAGTAAAGAACACTCTCGGTCTGAAAGTGAAGATGGCGAAACATTAGGCTCTGGGTGGTATCTCGGAGAACGGAAATACATATATATAATATAAAATGCAATAAGGACTGAGAGGGTGGGTAGGTGGATGGTTCGGTTTGCATATACCCTGGGAACGGAGGGTTATGTGCCAGAAAGTGGAAAGTGGGGAGAGGACTTGCGCGACTGCCTGCCCGGAAGCCCCGTGTTTGCCGGGGTTTCCCTGTTGGCGAAGGGAACCGGGAGGCGGAGGACCGTAGGGGTTAGGGGTGGAATGAAATGGAATGGAGTCGAGCAGAGTGCCCTGGGGCACGGGGCGCGAGGGCCAAGGGGTTCGGAGATTGATAACGCAATTCCAAGACTGCCATTACCCCCGTCCACTAGCTCGCTCCGTCGCTTCTATCTTTTTTGCTTCTGGCTCCTTCCCCGGCCAGGGACGGCGAGTTTTAGAAATGTTAACCCCATAAATGCCAGACCGTTCAGAACAGAAAAAAGTAGAGGGAGAAAGGCCAATATATATAGAAAGAGAGAAGGAGAAGGAGAGAAAGGGGAAAAAAATACATAAAAAGTCCGACAAAATGGAAACCGTAGACGTTACGTTTGCTTAATTAAACGATCGAACGGATTGAGTAGAGAAACGAGGGTTTAAGGGAGCAATCTCTATGGGCTATGTGACACTGTGTAATGGCTTCAATTTTAACATGTTTTCAAGTCTTACCTGATAATCTTTTGCGATTTTTAATATTTTATTAAAATTTCAGTAAAAGAAGCAAGGCTCTCTTGATCCAGAATGTTCAGGATATCAATGCAGTATAGAATCGTTTTACGAAGAACCTAAAATAGCTGCAGTCAGTTTTCCCATTTTGAAGCGGCAGAGCGCTGTGCCATTATCTCTAAGTTTGTCGGACTTTTTTTTTCAAGCTTCTTCTCTCCTGGCAAACATCCGCGTGGAGAACGTACTTGCCATTGGGAATTCCGCGAATCCGATCTTTCAGGGCAAGGCACTTCGGAGGGACGCGGCGGGATGGGGGTTGGCAAAGGAAAAGACGGAGGTCCAGGAGGTTCTGTAGGTTCCGGAGGACGAGCAGGGAAGAAGTGGAAGATGTGAAGGTGGTAGAGAAGGAGGTTTAATCGTCCTGCAACCCACCCTCCTACGTCCCGCAAGGGCGGTGCTCCCAGCTTCCTTGCCGTATCCTACGGAAGCCCCTTCGCGCAGTATTTCTCACGGGAGCTCGCGTTCTCGCTTCACGTCCCAAATCCTGCTAGGAAAGTTTCCGAGCTCGGCGCCTGTAAGCTTTTCGAAAAATACGATTATAACGATAATTGTATGTGCAGAGTGCACAGTATATCTTGTTTATTCGTTGTAAGCGCCATTCGTGCACCTACGGCCGACGGCTGTACTACTATATGTATGCGTACTTAGCTACCTATATATACGTAACTTAACATTGCTACCCCTATCTACGTAAAATTGAAGGTAGTACCTGGTGACTCGAAAAAAGTAAACGCCACCCCTAATACGATGTGAAAGTAACTGTGGAAATTTCTTTTATTTCTTCATTGTTTATTGTGTCTCTTGGCAATTGATAATTATATTTATCGGGCATAGTTCTGTTCGTGGCAGTATGCACTGTCAACTGTTTATTATGTAAATGCCAGTTTCGAAATTATCGGACTGCGTCGAATTCAGACACGTCCCTGGATCGTCAAAGACAGTTCCGTCAGTTTCCAGTTCGTTATACTGTATTCACGAATTCAGAAGGATTCCGTCAGAGCTCCGAGTTTATTTCGAGTACAAAAGATTTGTCAAGCGACCAGATCCCGACGATGGAGACGCAGGAGTTTGTAGGAAATGGCCGCTCATCCAGGAAGAGATAGGAAAGTGTTAATCCCAGGAGCAACTTTGCCGCGCTGTAGAGGAACTTGCACACTTATGCCGAGAGGATTTCCATCCAATAAATTTCGAGCTTTGTATAAGCTTTCCACGCTCGGATTTAAATCCCAATGTCGGTGTGGCTTTATGTATAACTGTGTGAAGATACTTTGCGTTGAAGAAGAGACCTTTCTCCATTCCAGCCATCTTGGTTCTTACATCCACTTCGCCTAACCTTGATCTTCCTTTATCATTTTTTTAGTTCTTTTCCGTTCAAAGGAAAAATTCTAAATCATACTTTTTACGATGGTAAACACATCGATAGTAAGAATTTCCAATTTTTTGAACGATATAGTCGATGCGTTAATTCGATTTAAAAAAAGCAATCCTGCGGTATAAGGAGAGTCTGTCGTGACTTTGAAGGTCTTCAAAAATTGGTCCAGCGTCTTTTGAATTAGCTCGTATCCCAGCTGGTAACGATAGGCGCGTGTATTTTTGGCTTCGAATTTACATAAACCCCATAGGACGAAAACCCCTCGGGTTACCAGGGGTCCTCTAAGGGCTAACTGCTACTTGGAGGGCGCGTTATGAGCTCTTCGACGCCCTTGCCCTCTTCCGAGCCAACTTTCGCAGCCCGAGATTAGAGACTTCTTATACGCAGCCACGTGCTTCTCATCCGTCCCTTTACTCCATTCTCGACGCGAACACCTTACCCGTCCCTTCGCTCTACAGTTTAGCGAAATTGCTACGACGTGACTGATAGCCGGCATCTTATTGTTACGCAAATCTTCACTGGCAATTTCTTTTTATCGAGATCGTTACAGACGTTCACGGACGTGTGATTCTCTACGTTGGATTAGACATTAAATATTTTTTCAAAAATATAGAAAAAAAAAAGTTTTTCAACATACACAGGTGACGCAAATTATCGTAACCTGGTAAAGGTTATACGTGTACATAAGTCAAATCACGCATTTTGATGGTACGAATCTATCCCAATAGGCCACCTTAATTCTCAGTAACGTGGATTATATGGAGAAAGAGTTGGCTCTCAAATGGTAGGATTGGAATCCGCGGAAAAAAGCGGCCGAGTAGGGAAAACAGAACGCGAGGGCTGGAGCGAATTCCCGTGCGGCAGTAAGATATTGGTTTTCATCCGGGTCGTTTCAGGGCTCGTAACGTTTGATAAAAATGCGTGTTACGCGTTCCAGAGCAGACCCACCTCGGGCCGAAAGGCCGTCCTGGGAGTCATAGCCGAGAAGATCACGAGAATTTTCGCTCTATACCTACTGCGCCCTCTGCAAGTATTTTTGTGGGGAAAGGTGCCAACTGGAAGTACATGAACTCTCATATAGGTGGTTTAATCGATAATAATGGCCATAGCGAAATCAACCAATTTCTCCGCAACATTAAAACTTTTTTACATTAAAAATCAAATTAAATGTTAAAGAAAACATGAAAGAAGTCTACATATCAGACATTTAAAAATAATAAATAATGTCCCCATAAAGGATTACTTGCTTATAAGGAAAGTAGACAACTAATACACATACATAATACGTAATTCCAATGAGATGCATAACCTGATTTTCATACTCGGTAATGAACATACATTTCTTCGGGTAAGGTAAAACAAGAATTTTTAAAATATTTCAAACAAATAAATGTTCATTTTTTAAAACTTAATTTCAACATTAACTTGACTCAACGAGGATTCACTTCGTGATTTCTATCTACTACCTACCGGCCACGCTTTATGGTACAATGTAAATAAATGCGCCGTGCAACATGATTACGCGTGCATCCGTGCACTCGTGCAAGGGCAAGTTTAGTGATAGTGCATTCACGAAATACAAATGCAGTTATATTATTCTATTTCCCCTATTTGTAGCAGAGGTCTCTCTACAGCGGCACAACTGTAACCCCACCCTGGAGCGAGCCGGGCAACGTAGCACCATTTGCCACAAATAATCATTATAAACATGCCATGACACCGTTTAAATTGAGAATGAGAGTTAATAGTCAGCCCATTTACAAGCAATTACCGTTATAACGGCCCGTTGTGTTCGGCTGTATTTTTCGTTTCGTCCTTTTTACATTTACGTAGAATCCCCGAGGGCTGTATAGAATCCAGTTTCGGAGGCTTTCTCATCTCGAAATTATTGCGATAGATGACGCGTTATTTCTAGTAACTTTTTTTTACGCACAACAGTCGACCCAACGACGGCTACCTCTGGGTTCGTTTTCATAATTAGGGGAAAAGAAAAATTTATACATCAGAATCGACCGAGTCAAATTTTTTAAAATATGATTCAAATTCTGTTCGGCTTTTTGAGAAGAGTTGGTGGATGATAAGATTTATATTTTATATCGTAATAAATATTCAAATTTAACATAGAAACAATACGCTTGTATTCGACGCCATTTTCTATGGCAGGATGGCCAATGAGACGTAGGCTATCTATACGTAGCCGATCTAATGAAAATCAGGTAATCTTCTACCTGTGAAATCTTGTCCTTTCTGAGTAGGATGTCGTTATTGGTTCGTTATATGGACAGCGACGGCAGATCGTTATGCGATAAGGCTAAAGCCAAATGGGATATATAACAGAAGTTTCAGGGGAGAATTTTAACGACCGCTGCCGATTGGTACTTAGGCAGAGCCTAATGAGGCGATTTTATAGGCTCTGAGTTCGTTTCGAAAAAAACAATAATAATTAATTACATAAGCCACCCCGAACGCAGCCACGATATCTTTCATTCCCTCCCCCATATCCATCTCCTCGTAAACTCGACCCTTGAACAACAACCATTGCACTTACTGACAGCATTTTCTAGATACTATAGAAATGTGCATAGTTACGTACACCATTAAAAAGGACAAATGCCACTATACGTCTTAGAACGCAATGCGACACTTTACATTGCTAATAAAATATTCGGCTCGAGCAGTATATTGTATATAATTTTTATTTGTATTATTTAGATAGATAAGAAGTTTCCGAAATTTTTCAATTAAAATATCGATGCTTTAATATTTACAAAGAACACATTGAAGGCAATGCTGATATCGACTCCTCTCGAGTAGAGGCTAGAGATCTCCAGAGTAATGCAGCAACGGGGTAGCAAACAGTATGGTAGTAGCCATGATGGCTGAAGTAGGGGTGGATTACGTGTAACCCCTTGGTCTAAGCGAGCAAACTGGCAATACGATATGGTTGGGGTATATGGTCCGATAAACACCACGTTACTCCTCTCAAATGGCATCTCCCATAGATACAGCCTATATCCCCCAAGCTAAGCTCCATCACCCATTACAGACCGGATGTTAATCCAAATTATGTGAAACTCGCATAAACTCCTGTAGATTATCTGGCATAAGAATTCTTGTAAAATACTGTAACAACACCATAAATTATTAAATGACGATAACGATTGTCATACCTGTACATAATAATAGTGCAAGTAGAATAAATGGATAATGGTCAGACAATGTATCAATATAACGATATAGACCGCCTTTATGTAAACAAGATGACAGTAGATGTTCTCCAGCCACGGTATAGTCCATACCAGAAGGTTATCCCTTTGGTAAATGATCGCTCCTGATATCGGACATTGCATATTTTCACAATACTGTCCCACCCAATAGCCCCTGGGCGGTGTACATATAGATCTCTCATAAGGGAGATATCGCTTCCGAATCAAATGACCCATTTGGTTTTAGTGGGGACATTACGGGGACATCTATGTGCCTGGAGCCGTCCAACGTGCCCGTAACGTCACACCATAGATAGAAAGTCCAGCCGAAGGGTATTCGGAAGGTTTAGCGTTCTATATTCGGGGTAGGTAGTACCTAGGTAGGTATGTTGGTAGGTGGGTAACTAAGCAGATAGGTATATACATATAAAGTACGTAGGTAGGTACGGAAGGTATATGACATACCTTCGAACCGATTTTTCCCAGATAAAAAAGTACTTGTCCAATAAACTTCCGGTATAGGTTCCTAGGGATGGGATCGAGGATGCTGGATGTACACTGGCGAAGATCGTAGATTATTTTAGAGTGTGTTCCGGTAGCTTCGCTGTCTGGAAAACAAGTTGAGGTCGCAGACGGCAGTGTAGTAGCATCTGGGACCATATCCAACGCCTTCGAATGGCGACGGGGGTTGGAGATTAGTAGAGGTGGAACACGTGTTCGATGCTCGGGGTGGCCCCGAGATTGGGTACGTAGAAAAATAACGCGGTGAGGCAGCGGAATGGGACCGACGGAGTAGGTAAGACGTCGTTACGCGCATCCGGTGCTCCCCAAATCCAAACTCGCGGACTGAAACGGAACAGTCTTGCTTATCCAATGGCGTCCGGGCACCTTATAAAGTCTAAATCATTCGGGCTCCGGGTTATTAAGATGAGGTATGTCGCTGACTTTACATTTATATACAGCAGCGTGCTTTCACGACTTCCAACTGGCAGTCGACCAAATTGGGAAGCCCAAAGTTTTTCCTCTATCGTATACCCGCTGTCCTTCCGTAGTGTATATATCTCGATACTTCCGGTAGTAGGTACGTGACTTTGCGAAAAACTAATCCAATTCTATTAAACGTCCCGTGTAACCTTGCCACTGGACGAATACGGGATTACTTTGGACGGAGCGGACGGGATGCGAAATTCCATTGAACAATTTCAAGGAAAAGTCCAAGAACTGCTTTAGTTGTGGAGCCACTCGCGGAATTAAGGATTCCGTGGAATCCGAGGAATTAGGTATGGCATGAGAGTAATACGGCTCTTGGTAGTCCGAAGGTGTCTATGAGACGTTGCTATTAGAAGTTAAGATGAAAAGTACGTGGTGCACGGCATTCCTTTTTTTAAATATTTTAAATTTCGTGTAATCCAAGTGTACCGTTCAGTGTATAAATAATAATAATTCTGGTGCGTCGTATCAAAGGAATTTTTCGAATATTTCCGATTACTTTACTCCAAGGCAATGCCAATACCGTAGCGGTTCAAAGACTTTTTCATTTTCTACATAGTTCACCATTGGCAGAGTTCCAAATTGAAAAACCCATTCGCCATGTTTCCTTTGCCTAGGAATCATCTCTCCTCCTTCACTTCTCACATATAGAGAGATCGCAATGGTAAGGAAACCGAATGATGTAACGGATCGTGGAGAATAGTGGCTGAAAGTTAGGGGTTCAAGGGGTCTCCGTATAGCAGAGCACGAAGGGGTGGGTGGATTTATAATGAAAGCCGCGGAGTTGGACTTGGATTTGTGAGGGTATTGTAACCCTCCCATCCAGCCTGGAGCCAGGAACCAGCAAGCCTGCCAACCATCCAGGAATAAGGCACCCGGAGAGAATTCAGCTAGGCAGAAAGGCAGGCAGGAAGGCAGCTCCTCGCTCAACGAGGAATCCAATCGCCACGTGATCTGTATAATGGCTGTGCTAAACCTTTCCAACCCCCTCGCAATCCCAAGGGGTGAATTGCAAATAACAAACGTTTGCGTACCGCTTCTAACTCCTTCCGAAAGAGGAGCGGATGCTCCCATGTCCCCCCTACGAAGGGGGATGGGCATCAGCAAGGCGTCCAACGGAAGAGCGTAATGCAGCCGTGTAATAAATACGAATTAGACAGCCATTGCACCTGCCCCCCGAGGATCTCTCGTCTAATTAACGTACGACGTAAAACGGAAGACTTTTTTGAACAATTTGAATTAATCTGATTACAAAAAAAAAAATAAAAATACAAACAACTTAGTGCCGTACAGCACGCACTTCTGAAATCTAACGGTGGAGTCACGAGGCATCCCTGTTGGAATATATTAACTTGAAAATGGCCGTATGGATAATTATGCTACTTGTAACCACGATGTTCCACCATCGGCTGGCTACTTCGCCTAAGTGGCTCCACCTTGGATCTTTCTCGATAAATGCCGGTTTGCAGAAAATTAGTTTCGCTTAACACCTCTCTCGACGTTTATCCTCCGATACCTCTTTCAGGATATTCGCTCCATCGTCCGATCATGCACCTCTTATACCTCTTTATCTCCCCCTTGCAAAAACAACCCAATGGTAAACCGCCCATCATGAAAGGAGCAATGGCCAAGTACCAAAGTCCTTCTATAACGTCTAGCTCGGGAATTAGTCCAGGTCCATGCACGACTACACCAGCAGGTGAATATACGCACCTTGAACGATCGGTGTAAAGGAAATTGTGGAAACTGTGGAAGATCCGTGAAGTTGGGGATTCGGCAGGGTCGCATTATCACAAGCCCGTTGATGAGACTGAGGTACATTCGTGACCGGGACTAGGAGCCACTCCGGCAGTCCCTCAGTGGCTCGTTAAGGCATTTGCATTTCATTTCGTCCCCTTGAGTCCTCTTGCCCTTCAGTGAGCGCGCGCGCGCGCGCGTTTCAGCGACCTACGAGGAGACGCAGGCGGGAGCCAGCAGCCAGAGGTACCGGGCTCGTGTATTTCCTCCCTTTTCTCTCCGTCACGAGCCATCTCGCCTTCTCCTAGCCCTCTTTTCCCGTATAAATATTAATGCAACATCCTCCTCTCGGGGGTTTTTGTTCCTCTTCTGTCCTGAAGAGCCGCGCCCTCCTTCTTCCCCCAAGTACTTTGAATGCTGATGCGCTTCAGAGTTCTACACTATACATCCACGCGGCCCACGCTCTCTGTAATGAAATACGATTTATGAGTATCTCCCTTCGCGCGACTGTACGCCGCGGAGGCTGCCCCGTGCTACGCCGTTTATCATGGACGAAATCAGATACGTAATTTTACGAAACAGCCGAACGAACTCCACTATTACGTAAGGGAGCAGCCATTCTGCTACCGCCTCGTAAAAGTGGCGGGTAAGTAAATAGCCCAGCGGCAGCTGTACTTGATCTTACGGTTTTGCGAAATTTGATACCTGAAAATAGTCGGGGTCTGATCAGATTACCATAAGCATATCTACATAAGCGCGTGGTATTTTTAACGACGAGGATGAGGTTGAGAGATTATCTAGTTTTTAAGTATCTTTCGGGACAAAAGGACTAAAGTCATGTGCACTCTTAATTTCTGTAGGCTTCTACGGAAATTTCAATTGAGAATGAATTTCAATGGGTTTTTATTTAGATCATTCTATCACCCCTCGTATGGGAATATATTGCATCGAAAATGGCTGAACACTTGAATGGTATAGGAAGCGAGGATTTCTAGATTTCACGGAACTCACCAAATGGTGCTGCTGGAGAAAAGGGTGAGAGTGGATATATATATATACATATAGTAAGTATATATGCAGGGTGGTAAGGTGGTAAGATGGGCCTCTGCATTGCCAGCATGATTGCCTCTATGGCACATCGAGGCAATCCCCGTGGCTACGTGCCCAACATACATCCGCTTCCATCTTACTTTCTTTCCTCTCCTTACATTCTGCGGTTCCTGCGGGATCTTAGAAATGCAAGGCACCCATGTCGGGCATTGCATATTTAAGCCCAACTGAATCCTAACACAGATCACGGATAATTGGAGGAGCTGAGTACATACTGAGTGGCTTAATAAGGGAATTGTATTATTCTACTAATTTCTCTAGTATGGAGAACCATTACGCACTTTTAAAATTAATTCAAAATTGAAACGTGACGATTTTGAGAGTACAGAAAGAATGATTTAATATTGATTTTGTCCAATACTTTCTATACCAAGATCGTCTATAATCTCGAAAATATCTTGTTCAAATTATCACACACCCGATACACGTACGGATTAATAATATTCGCGACATTCGCTAATATCGTTAGGGTGTAGTGGCAGCCATGACGCTACTGTCGAACGCGACATCTCAAAATCACAAACTGGCGGGTAGATTTGACTTAATCGGAAATGAGGAAAGTTTGTATATAGGGGAGGCGTCAAATCTCTTGGCTATAGATACGGGGTTGAAATTCAAGAGGAGCAAGAAGGGATGATTTCCTTTACCTTCTAGGGACGATATATACATATATATACATATAGTTAACGTCATCTTGGTAGGCATCTTAAATAAGCGTTAGGCAGATCCATAGTTATTACCTACTGCAAGTTCTTACCTTTACCACGGTTATTGCCATCCACGTATGTCACTTGGTTGTGGGCTAAAGGGCTCTCTTGGTTTTACACCCTAATGAAGATCCACTCTTGTATTTATACGACAGGCAAAGCTTTCTACACAGTAACCTTGATATATTGGCAATCATGTATTGCCGCTTAAAAGAGACCCTTACGAATACCAAAACTATTCCTCGTGAGAAAATACAAAATATCTTCGTTGAAACTTTTTAAAATTTTCTAAATAAAAACAGACAACATGAAATCGTCATAAATTTATAATATTGAAATCATGTAATTTTATGTAATTATAGCACCTCAATGAACAATTGTTCTAATTGACTGGATAATGTGCTTTTAAATGTATTTATTGCGAGAAAAATTAGTATGCGCCCAAGCTGGCTTTACCAGAGACACTCGAATCCGTATGCTGAGCAACGGTTTTTACGCGGGACATTTTCCGAGGGTTAAATTAAAGGAAATTCAATATAAGCCACCCTCGTGCGCACCGGAGACGTAAGGAACCGCGCCAGTAAGTCGCGGGGGTGGCTCTAGATATAGTAAAAGCCGGAGGCACGCGGCGACGGTAGCTCACCGGCGTTTCATTAGCGGAAGATGCTCCCTACGGGGGTGGAGAACGTTAGCTCGTTTTGAGCTGCCAGAAGGGATGGGAAACAGGGCTGAGTGGAACGAGATTAGAATCCTCTACGTGGTTGGGGGGCACCATAGGTATATCGGTCAATAGCTCACACTTAAGGGCGTGTATCTAATATTAGGTTGGGCTACATGTGGCCATGTAGCCCAACCTGCAGGAACGCCGAGCGACGTCATGTGACTCTGGTCTGTTGGCGACCGATAAAACGATTACTGTCTGAGGAATTCTAGGATCTGGATGTACTAGGAAGGACCTTCCAATCGAGGATTTACCATTATGGATTCGATACCACCCCTCTTGTAGGAGACTGTCTAGATGTAGGTACCTTGCGCAATGAACTTTGCCCTGCCGTTAAAGCGATTGAACGGAAATCGACGAAATGTCCTGGAAAAGACAAGTTTCCGATGGGCTCTTGAGAATACGAATGGCCCGCCTTTTCAAAATGGCTGTCCAGCATACCAGAGAAATTATTCCGCCTGACGATTCTCACCAAGAATTTTCTTCTTTTGCAGCTTATCATTACCGTCATAATTAAGGGAGGAAAAATCGACGAATTAAAGACATATAACGAAAGATTTTAGTTATTTTAGAAATACAAAGTTTGTAATTTTCACAGAAAGTCCGTTAATTCCATACTGTCACAAAGAAAATTAAACTTTCTCCATGGACAAGTTGAAACTTATCAAAAGGTATGTCGAAAAAGAACCCTAAGAAAGTTTTCAAAGTTATTTAAAAATACCATCGAAACTGGTTTACTTGATCGAAGCCTCTTTTCACGCTGTCATCGTATTCTGAAAATCTCCACTATAAAAAAATACTCGCGTGTAAATCGAAGAAGCGACCCCAAAGTCGCCAAAAATTCCCATAAACAATCTATCTGCCGAATAACATCAGAATAACGACGACATAAACCAACACCTAAAAATTGCAGTAACAGGGGACGAAAGCAAAAAGGGTTGACAATGTGTGTATATGTAGACAAGAAAAGTCATCCCATACGACATTACCGTCCCTATTGCAACGAGTCGAAAGGGAGCTGATAGCGGAGATGGCCATTCGTGGGGGGTGGATGATGGTCGCTGTTTGGCCGCTTCGCAGTAGCATAAATGAGAGACGAGATTAAACAAGGGTGACATATGGCATGCGTCGTAGCACCGGCCGCGCCCCCTTTTTTCAGGCAGGTTTTTAGATATAGTCAGTCAGAGATAGAGCTACGAGCTATACTCTCTACTGGATGTAAAGTCCTATATAGTATATAAAGAGCATGCACATGCCAGAGTACATGGATATGGGATTATACGGAGGTGGATGTCCGAGCACCGTTGCTGGACGAAGGTGGATGTGGAGAGGATCGGAGTGGCTGCCCACGGGCAGTGGAGTATCTAATACCTAGTACCCTGCGGGTGGTGGGTGGGGTATCCCCATACGTAACCAACTCGTGGGATTAACTTGTACCGCGTAAAAGCCGCTGCCGCCAGAACACAAAAGGAGATCGTAAGTCTCCCGAGATACCTGGCTGACGAGAATTACGATCTTACTAGCACGGGACTCACTGCGCGACTATTATTTTCTTTCATTTTTTCTCTCTGTCTCTTTTTCTCCTTCCATGCTTATTTTACCTTATACTTATTCTTCATCCTTCTCCTCCTTCCTCGTCTTCTATCCGTTCCATGGTGCCGCTTCAAAAACTCGCCTACGCCCCTTATGGGATTCTCATGGCGGACGTAAGTTTCGGCTTTGTCGAGGATGCACCTTAATAATTTTAACTGGGTAGTACTGCTAATATCTCAACTGAAATCCAAGATCGATGAAGACAGTCTTGAACTGTGAGTTTCATCTTTAATTCTTAAAAGATTCCACAAAATGTCTATATTTATTTCCGTGTGACGTCATGGGTCGTGGAATATTTGTCCAAAGTATTGGCTATTTCTAAGCGTAGTATACAGAATACCTACGGGTAAGGTGTTACCGGTAGAAGAATTGTACTGTTGAAATTGGTATAGAGGTCCGTGTCCGAAGTAGGTGCAATTACATGGTTGGTTGTCCAGTCGAAGTAATTTCATCCGAGAATACCTACGCGAAAAGGTGGAAAAACTTTTATCTACAGGAAGATTTAACGTCGCCATTATGCAGAACGAGTTGTATTGGTAAAGCCTCGATCCCAATTCCCAGGGATAGCTGGTTGGATGGCGAAGCCAAACAAACCTTATTTATGTCTCAATTAAAGCCGGGAATGGGATGCACCCTCGATGGAGCGGCTCCAGACAATAAAGCAGTCAAGAGAGAGAGAGAGAAAGAGAAAGAGAGAGAGAAAGAGGGAGAGAGGGAATGAGGGAACAGGAGAGACTGAGAGTATAGAACGAGGACAAGGGGGTTCGGGACGAAGGGGATGAAATGTTACCAGAGAGAGAGAGAGAGAGAGAGAGAGAGAGAGAGAGAGAGAGAGAGAGAGAGACAGAGAGACAGAGAGACAGAGAGACAGAGA
>NW_014333329.1:1179543-1223788 GCF_000341935.2 Cephus cinctus
AGAGAGAGAGAGAGAGAGAGAGAGAGAGAGAGAGAGAGAGAGAGAGAGAGAGAGCGTGGGTGAGGGACATAGGAAGAGGGTTGAAAAAGAGAGGACAGGGAGAGAGATACCCGATAAAGGGATTGGGGATGCTGACGGAAAGCGCTGGACCATTGAACACCGACCTCTGGGCTCTGAACTCTCCGCCACTGATGGCTACTGGGCTATGGGACATCATATAGCTATGGGAATAACCTCTTTCTCTGTGTTATACCCTCTCTAACATGGGCACCTACGTACTCCACGTACCTATAGCCGAAACTGAACTAAATGCTGGGGGCGAACTGAGGAGATAACGAGCGAACTCGCGAAACGACCATAGATCAAGCGGCTTAATTATCTCTACGCATCGCTGCCTACACTGCCGTATCTACCTAAGTTGTATATATACATATATGCACTGCCGCATTACGTATTACACCCACGTTTCTACGAAATTCATATCGTATAATGAAAATTAGAAATTTCTCATTCGGTTTAAGATTTTGGATATTTGGGTATATTACTCATTTTTTAAAAGGATTTTTAGATTTTTTTAATTAACAGTAGAAATTTTTCTTTCTCCATGCAGGGATTATCATTTTTATCGGTTTTATATTATGGCTCGTGGATAATGAAATGATTTTAATAATCTTATACGTTATGGTATTCCTCTTTCTGTGCAATACTTGCACGTGTGGATAGTTCTTCATGTGCGAGCATACGTGAATGGACTTTCTAAGCCTTTTATCTGTTCATTTCAGTATGTCAACTGTCTCGGTTCGTTAGATCTCGTTTCTTCGGCCCATTATTGCTTGACTCACCGATCCTCGCATGAATGAACTAATTCTATAATCCTGTAGCACGTAACGAAACGCGATAATATATTCGATGGAATTTAGATCAGATTTTTAATGTGTATACAAACACATAGAAGTACCATTATCGAAGCTGCATTCAGTTTATGCTGTATAGGTGAATTTGAATTTAATAAATTTTGAAAGATTGATACGACGAACATGAAGTCTGAGTTTTAAAGCATAAAATTTCTATGTAGATATACGGAAGTAGAAAGTGAGCGGAGAAAAATAAAAAATAATCAAAAAGAAATGTTCTCCTTTGTTCAAGAAAAAAAAAGAAGAAAATTTTGAAAATCTGTTTCTTGTCATAAGAATGTGGAATTGTCACGATATTCTTGGTTCTAGACTAGATCGTACGATTGTATGTATGCATACGTATGTTCACTTTTTTCACATCATGCAAATTTCTCGATAAGAATCTAACGATAAGCACTTCGAGAAATTTCCGAGTCGACTGTTTTCAAAATGGATATAAAATTCATTGAAACGAAAAGTTTCATGGTACTAACGCTTATTTTTTATATAATTTATTTGACTGCTAAGAAGCATCTGGACGTCTTAAAACAACGAAAAGACTAAATAACTACATATGGTAGATCTACAAAGAAAAGTTTAACCTGGTAATTCGAAACGGATTTCGCAAAGTTCCGACGGCGCGCAAATGCGGCACTAAAAATCCCACAGGAAAAATAACCTGTGAAGTGTGGATATCGTCAAAGTTGAATTGCATTATCTAAATTACTTCCATTCAATTTACAGGATATGGTATAAAAGTTTTTTTTTTCCATTGAAAAAACAGTGTCCCCGATATTCACCTTCTTCGATATTCGTGAAACTTTCGATTGTAGGAACATTTGACTGTTTGAAAAACCAGCAATCTTCCATTTAAAAATTCCTTAAAAGTTGACGTTATCAATGCTACAATTTAAAAAATATAAAAATCAGACAATCAATTTTTTCTAACTTCCATCGTTTTGCAAAACGTTTCTTTATACCTGAAACCAGTAGGTACAGAAGGTTAAAAAAAAATCAATGCCACGAGGGGTTTCTGCAAAATCAGAATGTTCATATGAAAATAGCTATACGCTCTTATTTACAATAACATTAGGTGTCCCGTAAATTTATTCATATTTCAGCTGTATTTTTATTTGCAATAAGATATGTTGATACGACTGCCAGTCCTCTCTTTCCTCCTCATCAAGCTCTCACCCTAACCGGACCCGGCTCAGCACCAACCCTCGTTCCTTTTTATCTCCGCAGAGTTTCCACCCCATCAGACTCACCCCCTTCTGCCGGCTCGACCCACAATCCACCCCTTCACAGCCCCCAGCCGCACGCACCCCGGCAGTCATGGCGGCAGTTACGGAATCAATAAAAGTGGTGCTCATGCGCCTCAACTGCCGTCGCTACTGCCGTCACCCCTCGTAGTTTCCACCCTTCCGTACTTCCATCCTCGTAGACCATCCTCTCTATCCTCTCTGCGACTCCCTCAAATCCACCCCTACTGTCCCGTACACAAGCGCGCGCACGTGTACATACACCATATACGTGGTCTTTTGTACAGGAGTTGGTATACACAGAAATTGCGAGGATCCACGCAACCCTCGACGTCGAATCGCGCTAACTTCCACCGTATCCATCTTCACGGAAACTACCCTCGAAACCGTACAAAAATAATTGACTAGCTGATCTGCAAACAGTCTATTTTGAAAAGATTTACTCGAATAGGTGCTATATCGTAACTGGGTTATTCGCCTATGCTACAGTTAAGAAATATCATTTTTTCACCTGCAAGATGTATGCAAAAATCTCGAAAAATGACGAAAATTATTAGATTCCGGATTATTCGATCATGGGTTTTTCGGAAACTGCGCGCACCTGCCGAAGCAGGTGTTTTCGGGTAATTTCGTAGACACTTATTTTCGTGTTACGTGCACTTTTATGCTTTTACTTTGGTGGCAAGAGCCGCGTAAAGTTATGCTCCAATTACTGGTTGAATTATTTTTAATAAATTCGCAGTTAGTGTTTTTAACGGTTATAACTACAATTAGTATTAAACCGCGCGTGTATTGCACCTACATGGAGAGGCATCTTATAATGATATGATATCAAAATATATTACTGACTCGATATCCGCTTTTCGGTAATTTGTGTCCGATTACAATTTACCGCCATGCTGTACATTCAATTTGGATTATAAAAAAAATTTGGGATTTGCGTAAATTTGAATTTGCGTACGCGCACCAAAATCAACTAATATATTTATATTGCGCCATAAACAATAAGCCTTAAAAAAAAGGACCAAAAAAATCTACGTCTCCTCGAAATAAACATGAAAATTTCTGCCGTCAAAATAATACAATATGTCACCCACGGCGAATAATCTAAAAAAATGTTCGCGATTGCTCTGTCAAATAAATAAAATACTGCAATTCCAGCAAAGTGTCTCTACCGCAAAACAATCCTCCCCTTGCCCGTCACGTATATCACTCCCTAATTTACCGCACGTAACAACCACACTTCCTCGTTCGATCTCAGCGTGCGCTTGATCGAAATGCGTCACTGCTAATTTCACAGATATCTGATTAATTAACCAACCCGACCCACCCCATCAGTCAAGAATAATTAATCGCTGTGCCGTGCGCTGGTAAACAAGCAGTTCGGCAGAGAGCAGGTATAGGTTTTCCAGTTGATGCAAGGGGTGGCAGGTAATGTCGGTATGATGTTGCGCATAAACTGCGGCGAGTCATAGGTACCTAGAGCAACCTCACGTATAGTGCGCATAGTAACATACACCTGCATTAGAACAGAATCATCCCTTGTAACACCAACCCCTAACAGCAACCACACACCATCCATCCGTCTAATAATCCAAAGAGAACCAATCACCCATATTTCAACCCTCTGCATACCCCCCACCCCACCCTCAAACAAATCCTTATTCCTCAAGTACTAAAAGAAATCGCAATAACCAACAGCTATGGTACCAGCATGCTAATCATACCATGACGACTATTCGAAAGACTCGTAAGGGTTCCAACCCTTCCTTCACCTAGAATCTTTGCTTCGTTCAGGACCGACGATATACACAACATGCAGTCAGCCGCCGTCGTGCGCTAAGAGACACGAAAGGACGCTTACACCTCGCTTCACGGTAGGAAGGAACGAACGCCCCCTTTTTCCCAGCGAATGGGCCATACTCTCGAGCGAAATAGGCCATTGCTGCAGCACCCAATGGGCAATGCAGCCCCATAGTACGTTGCTATACGATCTGTACAGCCCAGCGACGTAGCCGTACGTACCAAGCGTACGTTGCGGCAAGCTGTTCTAGTATGTACAACTAGCATACCGCGCCATGCTATATGTATACCGTGTGGCTCCTTACTGGTTCTGCATGGTGTACCATGGCGATGGTGCCGATCTACAATGGTGGTATACCACGGGATAGGGAAACCATCGGGCGCCCTTGGGTTTTGCTACGTTCCTGCACTACCCTAGAAGGGAAGTCTAGAAGTGAGACCAGCCGCGTGCCGCCCGTCGGCAAACCAGCATCTATTTCGTTCTCCTGTTAAACGTGCTTTCGTGTTTGCACAGCTGAAATCTCGGCTCCGCTACTTGGGCTACGTGATTCATAAACAATGCATGCGCCCCTCTCTTTCGCGACTACCGGCGACCCTGGTACTCCATGAAGTGCCAGTGAAGTAGCTGCTACGATGAGAGGAAGGATAGTGGATGTATATACATATGTATTTTTTTACGTTATACGGCAGTGCCATTATTTTACCGTTATTGTTGCTTAGAATCTGCCGAACGGTGTTGCTGCTGTTTATTACTGATTTCTTGAGACCTTTTCTTCTCGGGTGGACCTCCGTGTCCTTCACGCGTGTCCTTTTTATCGTGCCGATGTAATTAGTTGGGCGTCCGGGTCCACTGGATCTTGGTATTTTTCTACTGGGTCGACACTTCTTGGTTAATGGAGCGTGACACGAGCGATTATGTTTTTCTTTTGTGGATTATGGTGCTGCGGGACGCTGGAGTCATTCTGGATTGGATTGCTTTACCTTGAGAGGTTCTTAGTGATAGTTTTCAATAAAGGATTAATGAAAGCTTAACATTATCGTAAACAGTATAGATATCCTTAATTATATTATATATTAAAATATATTAGCATCACCTTAAATTATAGTATTAATACTAACAAGATACGAAAAATTTAATTGATCAGAAATAATTATATCGTGATGATTCTTTTGTTGATAATAAAAATCATCTATTGCAAGTTTTGTGTACACTTAAATGTAATTCTCATGTTTATTTATATTTATGTATCATATTTATATTAATTAATCTTTACTCCAAAAATATTTTATTTTGAATTGACTCCTCTCATGAATTAAAAAAAGAAGCTCCATTGACTTTCCATCCCATTCGCAACATTCTTGGCCGAGCAGATAGAGGCGTATCGGCAATGGCCAGACAGCGACACGATTTACTCGCGAAAAGTTCGCTGGAGATCGTGCTTTACGGAGTGGAACGTAGGTGCGCGAAGGGCGCAAAAGTACGAAGAAGGGAATGGCGGTGCGATAGCTTCTGCCTGGGTTGCTGGCAGCGGGGTTAGTATAAGGGTAGCGAGGATACTAGTAGCAGGAGCGAACCACTGGGGTGTGGAATGGGACACGAGGATATATATACCTATACGGTTTCGCCAGAGGAAGAGGTTGCCGCTAGGGGCGCTAACGTCCCTCGTTACTCACGATTCTCATTTGCAAGATTGCCTATAGATCTCGACCATGGTTCCGCGACCGACCTTCTACATTTATATATACACGTACATATATGCACACAGGAAGATTCAACGAGTATACGTATAAGGGATGTTATATATAAAGTCAAAAAGGAGGACTGTAATCCCATTATTGGACCTTAACGAAGGAAGCCTTTCGATGGAGGATCCATTAAAATTATATTTTGTAAAAGGGTTTTTCTGAGATTTTTCAAAAATATTAATTTTTTTATTATATACTTTTGCACTTGCACGACTTTTCAATATTTTGGAGGTTAGGATCGAATTCTCAGGTTAGATTCTACATTGGGTTTAGTGGAGTGTACAGTTATTTAAGAGTGTAGCTGAGGATTGAGGTTTTGAATAAATAATATAGTGGTGGATCTTTGCAATCCTATTGCTTTTAGATTTGCATGACTGCTTATAGAAAACCGCGATCGACCGGTTGACATGACGTGTTTAATGGACTGAAAAGAAACGATGAAGTAATGGAGATAGTTAATACGGAGAGGAAGTACAAAATTGCTTAGTGCTTAAATAAATTATTCGGCTGAAACGGCATTTGGTAAGGGTTAAATGACGAATAATTATTTTGGGGTTAACAAACTTTTAGTATATTTAGTTATTATACTTCATACTGGTTCCTCGTATACCTAGAAAGGGTGAAATGCAGCTTCAAGGGAAATTTGAGAAAATTTAAATTTATAGGGGAGTAAATTCAATAAGATGAGGATTTTTCAATTACGTTGCCGATGACGTCTCTCCAGAGACTTTTTCTATCAGGAACCTCAAAGTGATATCGTCAAACTTTTGGTATGTGTACATACAAGCGTAACGATATATACTGTCCCGCGAAAAGTTAAATTTCAATAGGATTTTTTTGTAAGTGCAATGGAAAAAAATGGAATTTATTTCCGTCAATTCATTTCACTGGATGGCAATGAATATACAAAGTCCAAAGGAAATGCGAACGATGAAACGAAATGAGCAGTGGCATTTTTATTGGAGGCCTGTAGGTAGGTATCCGTCTCGTTTACCTGGTGCAAGTGACTCGGCAAGTACCGATCACTGGGTCCCGGACTATCCTGACCTTGTGCAACGGGGTTTTTGTGTTTTTTACGGGTTTAGAACCGTCGTAAAAGGGTCATCGTAAAAGTCAACAGCACCCGTTCGAATTGCCGTAAAAAAGTCCCCCAACGAATTTTTCCATTTGGCCCGTAAAAATCGTAGACAACACAATGCAGTGAGGAAGTACCGTTACGCCGACAAGAGCAGCCCTTTTGTCGAGTTCTTTAACCTCGAATCTTCGGACAATACTGACCCTTTTCCATGTCAACTCGGTATACCGATCTACCACCGTCTTTCCTTTTTACCCCATGTCCTTGCAAGGATAACCAGACTCACTTTAACATTGATTTACGACATTCCCGCAAAACGTTCACGTTCATCTACAATAATTTTTTACTTAACCACCCTAAATTTTATCAAAACAGTCACCAGAAAATTCTGAAAAATCAAATACTAACGTATAAAACAGCGTTACCATCTTACACCACAATAAACCGATACCATTAAATACCATTTTACCCTATAAAAATATTCCACGTACACTTTTCACTAGAAAAAACTCAGCACCCACGATCTCTGAATAAATGTCATCAAAAACCCTATATATATTCCCAATAGCAAGTTTCGACCTTAATCCACAGTTCCACCATGCAGTCAGCAAAATAATGTTATATCTTCCAAGTATAAATCGGCTCTTGGCAAGCTATTCATTTTCCACGTGGTAAAATCCCGCGAACCGAACCGAACGTATGCGTAGTGATATTCAGTCAGCTACCTACGGGAATCGAGCATAATGCGACAAGACACTTCCCAATTACTTTGTCCATGTTACAATAAGCAATAACAGCGCGTCGCGAAATGTCCGTCCTATATCAAAGGTAACAAGACCTGATGTGAATGGAGGAGTGGGTAATGGCGAGTGAGCTTATAATATAAGGTACTTGCAGGTACGTAGGTACATAGTTAGCTATAGGTATAAGATACACAGTATACCTACGTAAGTACCTTGGTACCAAGAGAGAGAGAGAGAGAGAGAGAGAAAGACAGTAGGGGTTAGTGTATCGCAGACAGGGCTGGCTGGGCCAGTTCACTTGCCTCTAGTCCCTCGCTAACGAATAATTACAGCCTCAGAAATTATACCTAACTTTGAACGTAGAAACGCGCGGACTCTCGTTTACGTATACGTGGATTACACGAACCTGTGAGAAACTCTCTACGTGGATGATAATGCTGCGAATGGAAAAGCAAGGGACACTGTAATGCACGAACAGTGTTTGGCAGAGTGCTTCGAGGGCAAAGGACGCGGACACGCTGCTGCTCTCTGCTTCGTTAAAACGGAATATTTCGATGCGCTGTCAGTTATTACAGGTTATGTCATTGGCAATAGGATTCAATACAGCGATGGCTGTTTATACGATGATATTTTTATTTGAAAATAATTTATTGATATATTTGAAAAATTAGTTTTACCGTACGAGCTTGTGATATATACGTATAGTTGATTATGATTTTCGTTAATAATTTATCAGTGTCACAGATATGTCTTGTATTATGCTGAAGATGGTATACGAGTTGGTTGATGCGTTGTTAAGACATAATCGTGATATTAAAGCTCGTAATGCTACCGTGGTGCGCAATTAATTCATAATTGGCTCATTTTGCAAGCGCTGTGCAATCTTAATTTAATCTATCGCCATTTGTGGCGCCTCGTTATAATCCCCAGCCTTTAAAAGTCTTTCGCGGCGGCTCGCTGGATACGTTCGCCATCTTGATAAATTTGAATCATCGTTTTTTTTCTTCTTCTTTTCATTATGAAAATACACCTCGTAAATATACGGCTAATAAGTTACGTGACGAGAATCGAAAAGGGGTGGTCTCACGCTAATTGGGCTGCTCGAGAATTCGCAAATTGGGAATCCAGGATATCCAGCTCGTGCGAATTGGGGAAAAGTGTCGTTTCGACACACCTTAAGGGAGGTAATATTAGACCTTTCGGTAAAAAGAGAGGAAAATTGTATGTACGTGCCCAAAATACCGGGCAGAACAAAATTCTTTTAGAGCATTAACCACACAGTACAGAATTTTGCTTACTAGTTTACCTGGAAATGTCAAAAATGGTTTAAAAGGTACAAAATACAGGAAATTACGGTTAAAGCAGCTAAGATAGATAAGATTTGTTAAATTATTAAATAAAGCAAAAAAATGTTATTACACATATACGAAGGTATAGATTACAAAAGAAAATTCTAATCAATGAAATATTATATGGGCGATATGGCAAAAAAAATCTTAATATTTTATGCAGATTGTATCGTGATACTGTGACTGTTGAAATTTATTTTAACAAATATCTAAAAGCTTTTCATTATCAGATAAACGTGAAGAATCGTACTATTGGTTCAGAGTTAAGGAGAATGCCGCCAGATGTCGGCACAGTTATCGGCGGTGTAAAGGGTCTAGAGGAATCAAGGTCTCTGCCGAGATATTTGAAGGTATGCCAATTAGGAAACCATAGACCGGTATAAAATTGAACTACACATCCATAAAGACTATACAGATTAACACTGACAACTGCAAAGTACCTTAATTCCCCAAGGACTCGCAACAAAATATCAAACAGTAACTCACAGTCTACTCTGCATAATTTCAACCATATGCATTTAACCCTTTTGAGATTTTTAATGAACTACAGTTAATATCAACGATAACTAAGTGCAATCAACTGTTTAATTTCATAATGATAACATCGCGTAAATAATCTTCCGAACTAAAAATTGTTACAAAAATTAGTCACCCTTCGTTAATAACACCACGTGTTCCTAATGACAGTGCAGAGGTAGGAAAAATAATAATGATATTGCAGGGCAAACACACACAAAAAAGAAATCTTCAGCAGTGACCAAAAAGATTAAACCAAGAATAACAAATATTTCAGCTCATTACTCGCACTCGATTAGAAACAGAAGGCTGTCAGTGTCAGGACCATAAGAGTTCGCAGGGTTCCCATGACGCACCACCATGATCCCACGTACAGTACGCAGAAAGTTGGCAATATTTGGACTCAGTGGAAAAGAGAGATTGTCTTTAGCCGCGTTCCCCTCGCAGACCTTCGTACAAGCTCCAGCCTAAGGTATTCTAGTCCGCTTCCTCCTTTGTTCCGTCGATCGTGAAGAAAGAAGCAAAGCAAGGAAGCAAAAGGCAGGCAGCCCCGGTAAAGAGGTGGTTCTCCCATAGCTGCTTTGGGTTCTGGTTTGGGTTCCGTAGTCGGAGGCGCCCATTGCCCGTCACTATCCCCGGTTTCCGAGCCATTTCTCCGTAACGCGCACCATTTCCTCCCTTTTGAGCCCCTACCACTGTATACCCTGGCTGTTTGTTCTCTATTTGGGTCGTTTGGCCCGCGCAAATACCGCCCCCCGGTTTCCTACTCTCGGAAAAGCCGCGCGACTCCACCTCTGTCGAAGATTCACAAAATTTGCGATCGTTTCCCGTTCGCCAGGAACCTAACCTAACCGACGTTACTTTCCGCACGAGCAACCTGTATACCTTTTTTCAGATATACGGTATCCGTGCACCTACATCAAAGAGACAAGAGCCGGATTAGATATGTCTCTTCCCTTTTTAGATTTCAGAATGAGTCTATACGGCTGAATCTCTAACTTTCCTATCCAACTTCTACAGAATTTCGCTGGGACATGAAAACACGCAATGGTCCCTCCTAATGCTCCTTCTGTCTCTGTCTTGCTTAATCAAGGAACTCCTTACGTTAACTCCATGCTGGCAATCTAGTCGGACATTTGGCTACGTTCCAGTTATCCTCGTCCTAGGATATTCCATAATATATTGCGACACCGTTGACAAGGGCGGGCATTGGGTATAAATATCGGCCGAGGTCCGCCTGCTAGCCGAAAAAGCACGGAAGGGTGGATGGTTCGCTGACGTGGCACGTCGTCGCTCGACGATCAAACGGAGTCCTGGGGGCTTCCGGTTTCCGGTAGACGAGACTTTTCTCTCCTTTTCTTGTTTTTTCCTCCTTTATTTCCCCTTTGCTTTTTCCTTCTCCTGTAAAAAAAAACTACGAGTCTCTTTCATGATTTTTCTTCTACCCTACGTGGCTGCCAGGGTGCGGTTGGATTATTAGGACCTACCGGAAACAGGAAGGAAGTCGCTTCTCCGTGGGGGATCGACTCGATCCTATCTTCTCGGCCTACGGAATGATATTTCCTTTTCTGGTGATTCTAGATATGTAACTACTAATATACGTTCGACTCGGATATTTTGATTCTAGTGACTTTCCCGTTTTTTTAAATTGATTTTCCTTTCCAGAAAACATCGAAATTCTTAGTCACCTATTTTATTTATATTACACAAGAATTACTTCGAGTATCTATAATATTCAATATTAATATAAACTCTGTCTTTCAATGTAATTCGGAATAGCATTATGAATAGTAAGTACGGTAAATGGTATATTGCTTACATTATATGTAATCCAAATAACGTATTCTCTCGTACAAACAGCAGAATTCACTCCACGTATTATACCCTTTATACATATACGTATATCCCAGACACGATTCTGTAGAAAATAGTAAAGCTAGAAGAAATCGCTGAGAGAAAATAGCAAAAACGACCGAGAGCTTCGGTCAATCCGTCGGGAATTGGCTTCGAACGGAAACAATACAATTCTCCTCCCTGATACATATCCTCCTCACAGTTTACTGCTTTGGCCTTTCTTGATTTTTCTTATCCACCCCTAACCCTTGCGAGGGAACGAGAAATACGAATGTCAGGCTCCAGCTCCCGATAACTCAGAGAAAGAAAGTAACTGAAAACAGCACTCGGACCTCTCGAGGAAGGTCTTTTACTGCTAAAGAATGTCAAGTCACAGTTAACTCTCTGTAGGATAATCGTATCAACCGGGCCCACTTACGTTTACCGAGAATTCGAAATGACTGAAAAAGAAGATATGATAATCATTCGATGAGCGTGAGTCGAGGATTTACAAGATATGCTTTTAATACTCTAACAGCCTTTAGCCTGTCCGTTTATCGGCGCGTATATGGCCGCCATGACACTATAGATATATATATGACTAAATACTAATACACCTAAGAAGCCACGTTCTCGTGGGAGCCACGCGGATAACCAGTTCTCCTTTCTTCTGCATCATTCGCGCCCTGAGATTTCCTCGTATAGGTGCCCCACTCCGAACGGGTACCCCTCTTAGAGCCAGCTAACAAGCCGACCTTGAGCACCGGTCCCCTTGGACGGACTCCCATTGTACAGCCGTGGAATCATGGCTGATGTTAAGTCCCCTTTAGCGCGTTAACTTTTTATTAGCAATTAGTCGAAGCCTTACGTAACTATGTCGCACGTTCATTCGAGTTTCTTTGGCCGTATGGAATTTCTATTCGAGAATTAAGATTATTCTTAGTGCTCGATACGTGATATGGTTAATAGAGCTTGATTACAAAAATTCAATCCACCTACTAATCTCCTCGTTATAGAAAAATATATACTTCGTTTTTCCTTTTTCTTTTTTTTTTTTTTTTTTAATTACAATTAATGAGATCATACCTGTCTAGTTCACGCGTCTGTATCACACAATTCACTTGTATCTTTCCAGCAATCAAAACACGTGAATCATACGGGTACAGTTAGGTTATGCTTCGACACTTCGGTAAGCGAGATACCTTGTAATTGGTCGCGCTTCTGGAAACCCCGTAACCCATGTAACTATGACTGGTACAGCAATCATCTATATTTATTTAGTATCTAGGCGAATAATATTCAAGTATAATTTATTCTTAACGCTCGAGAATTTTCTTGTGAGAAAAATTGAATTTGCATATCTAGGAACATTCTGAATGTCATTGACACTCGGAGACCGAAAATTATAGTGATATCTATTATTCCGGTACACGTCGTAAGTGATCGGCAATATACTCGTCGATCTATTCTATAACTCACGGTTTTCAGTAATCGATTGCATGGGATGCACGATTTGCGAATTTTACGATCGATGGATATCAGCAATAAAGATTGTATCGAGTGGCTCGTGAGATAATGAAGGGGTATCTGTTGCCCGTACAACCATCTAGTAATGAATAGGTGCTCGCTATCTTTATGTCATCGAAGTGAGAAGGCAGTAACGGAGGCTGCTTCCAGTAGCTAAATCATCGACAATCAAGAAATTACGATGTTTACGCCGTTAAAACTTTCCCAAATACACGTTCCGCGCGGTTCACATGGTTTTGACTGGTTTTCAAGACTGCAGGGAATGTCACTCTTATCTACAATTGCAAAGTGGTCAGTATAAACTGGTTCCAGCTGATACTATAATTTTTCATAATTCTTCAGAGTCGGAATCTTCAATTGAAATATAACCCGCGATCGAATGGTCCCGTCGGACAGCTCTTTTAATTTATGGTGTTATTATACGGGAGACTAGAATTTAATGTTGTCAAGGACATGTTTATACCACCGACGACGTATGGTTATTGCTTTTTTCCATGTTGTGTAAGTACGTAGAAAACATGTAGGAAACATGGAGAAAGTGTAAAGATTTTATTTATTCCATTTGTTTTAAGAATTTGAATTATCGACACTGAAGGGAATACATACTTCGTGCCGTACTGTAAGTCAATGTTTTCATGGTATTTAAAAATTGATGAGAGTCAGTTCAAACTGATACACCCGGTAGAGACGTAGGACGTAGACCAGACATGTATATAGGTATGTGCGGTATCTCCACTGCACGGCCAATGGGGTTTGAATGGCCGTGATAAAATGATATGGCTTCCGAATGTTGACTAAACTGCAACCATTGCAGGTGGAGAACCAACTGGAAATAACACTCAGCGAGCGATACCAATCAATATAATATCTCATTGTAAAATTATTACCAAAAATATTTAAACGAAGAATGAGAAATGGCTTTAAAATTTTTTTTCTCACTTCATAAAATAGATATAAAAATTTCTAAAAATTTTTTCCATGGCTTCGTTCATCTTAGTCCATGTTCAAAAATCAAATCCAGCATCGCTACAAGGATCCAAATAAATTCATCATAAAGGCCTCGGTAAGTCGGACCATGCATAATCGTGCTATCCGTAAACCGATCTGCATTTCGTAGGGATATCCGGTGCCTTTACGCAGCCCCGATAAATTGACTGCTTTTAAAGTGCATTATCGGGGTAATAAAACGCCCTGGGCTATCCCCCGAGGCAAAGAGAGAAGAGAGTACCAGATAGACGAGAAGGTACGAGAGAGATAAAAGAGCGCTACGGGGATCGTCGATTAAAAATCGGACCGTTTTCCGCCGGCTATACTGGTCTGGCTCTCCGTAGCGTTTCGATGGGCCACACCGCGGCACGTCGCCGCTATTACGCGATGAGTAGGCAATTTGCGGATCGCCAATCGGCGCATAACTCGCCACAGCCGATCAGGAATTAATCAGCGATCATCATCGCAGCAGGTGAGGGCCTTTGAGGGATTTCATATACTCCGTATGTATAGCGCGAGGCGGAACGATTGAAGAAGCGTTTTTCGCAGAACTAATGTATCTCCGATGTATTCCCTTTAGCACTGTGCAAGGTGCCTATTCGGGTACAGTATATCTATATAGGCACCAGAAGACCATAGGCAAGACGTCACAGAGAACGGAAACTATATAGTATAACAAGTACAGTACTTACGAAGAGACTTAACCGTGAATAATGAAAATGAGTAAAAATCCAATACTTCGAGCAACGCAAAAACCACGGTATCCACAATGGAACGAATGGCTGATTCCAATTTGGTCGAAGGTACGCGGGTTGGTTTTGAATGTTGCTCATCCTTCGCGTGATTGGGTTCTGCGTGGGCGTACTTCGTGAAAGCTAGTACTCTTCGACATATGTGAGAAAACGTTCGTGCAAGGAGTAACCCATAGGTATAGGTATACCACTCTAATTAAATGGAAAAGCCGAGTAGATCAGGAGGCAAAAGATTATAGTTTATTGGAAACGGTTAACTGTATTTTTCTCCTTGCACTGTCGTGGTACTTTTTGAAGGAAAAGAAATCGCACTGGATTATTATCTATATCCTACGGTTTCTTCTCGTTGAAATCAGAAAACGTGTACTTACGTATACATACCTATCCCATCCCTCGTTACGCATTACAACCTACACGATGCGGTGGGCACAATCAGGGCAAGGCAGCTACTCGTAAATATGCAGATGACGGCAGATAATCCAGATCTACAACTCTGGGATGAATCACGCGTAGGATTAAGTTTGTGTTTCGGTTCTGGTCCCTGCAGTAGGTACACGATGCCCCCGGTGCAGGGCCGGACCCTCGTGCTCGGTCCGCCTTTCGAGAGTGTAAAGTTAACTTAAGCGAGGGCCAAGAAGAAGGGCTTTACCCTCGAGCAGAAGATGTATGTTGCCACGTAGAACCCTGCGGGATGCAGTGGGAGAGGGATGCCAGGAATAAGGGAGGAATGGCCCTAGAGGGTATGTGGTAGGGGAAGATGGATATCCTCGGCCTCATCCTTCCTTACGGGCCTCTCCCTTTTCCACCATAGGGACTGGAGAAGCGGCGGCCATAATGCCTCGATGTGCCACCATCTATAGTGCATATACTGTATATATGTATATATTAATTCCGACATCCTTCTTTTCCTCGGCCAATTTAGGTCTTAATAATACTCGACTGTGGCTCTATTATAATTCCTGCATTTTTTATTATATATGCACTTGTGATCGTTCAACCACCACCATCCGCGAGATAAAGAATTCATTTGAACTTCTATACAGACCTGGGTGATATAGCTTATATAATTTTTAAGGATCTTTCTTTCTAAAATTATATCGCTTGGTAAATTTTATAATGGCAAATATTTCATTTGTCCTTGATATTAGTCACGGGGAAAATATAATAGTACCTGGCATCAGATATGGTACACGGTGAGAGACCTCAGAATTCCAAGCCAGATAAGTCATCGCTCTGGTGTTGCTTCTGATTATCTTTTAACCTAACTTTTCTACCGGTTCACTATGGGCAGTGCGACATTCTTGAAAACCCGTTGCGGTAAAATAAAGGACAGCAAACTCAAAACTACAACAATATACGCTCGAAGGATCCAACGCTATTGAAACATAAACATAATTTCATTAGCAATCATCGATTTTATCACCGTATCAATTAATTATCCGAAATGGATACGTTTGCACTAGCAAAGCAAAGCCGCCTCACCATATCCTAACGTAAGACCGCAGCATTCCTCGTGACGTCACTTTATAGCCTCGTAAAACAGACAAGAGCCCCATCATTAGAAAATACCATAACCCATAAATTCATTTTCCGCCCATGCAGGAGTCATTTTACGAAAATCCAGGAGCGTCCCTTAAGAAAGATCAGCGTCTTCCTGCCACCTCAGTTCCGCTCCCTTCCCAAGGTAAAAAAAATCCAAACACAAGGAAGCAAAGCAGTACTGGAATCTCGCCGAAGGATTTACAATATCCTTACGTGCCTTGACACCAGGCCTATCGCCATCCTGGCAGAAATCGTCGTTGCTTTGAAAACTACTCTCTGCCATCTTATGCACCCCGACATTGTCTCGCCATTATCGAGCTCACAGTTCTCCGGTTACGGCGACGTACGAGAGCGTCGGGTGGGAGTATGTAGAGGGAAGATGGTGTACATGAAGCCATGAAGGATAAATGGAGAGTGGATAACGAAGGTACAAGGGACTAGGTACGAGAACCAATCGAGTGCCTTCTCTTTCGTCCTGCTGGACTTGGTTTACTCGCGTGTTCGAGACGTAGGGAGCGGCGTGAGCGATGTCCTGTTGGTCGACCGCTCGCACGTAGGCCGCTGGCTCGAGTAGGTATATAGCGATAGGTTCTTCTTAGGTTATGGAGATTAGGCTATGTAGCTATACTATATTCATGGGAGTTTATACGTGAGAGCATGTACGGGGCTGAATAATGGGAAATAAGTGGTCCTTTAAGAAAAGGACTATGTATGGTGTCTATGCATATCTATTACGTATATGGTATATACATATTTCATGAATATATTTAATATATCTATAACTACATTATAACCAGACGATATTGTCTTCTTGGTTAGGTCTAGCTGCTTCTTGCATCTTGATGCCAGTAGAACATTGTCTATTATATAGCTAATACAGTTATTAGGATTATGGAGTAAGCGTCGTGCACCGTATTAAATACTACATCTGCAGTGCCAGCAGAAATACGAGCTATTGCGGTACAGTGTATGCAGATTCGAATTTATGGTACATCCTTGTTGGTATATTACAGAAATGTATAGTTACTTAATGCAAGATACGCGATCTCGTGTATTTTCATTAATACAGAGTTTCTCTATTCACATATGTATAAGCACAGTGTTACATACGTTTGATATTAAGCAATTTGCCTCGGTAAGGTCGGAAAGAGTGACCCCCCAAACGCAACAGCTTACTAATAATTTCTATCTATTGTTCCCTTTTTTTTCTTCGAGTAAGCTTGCTGATCCACATGCACAACCATTTGGGACACGCACCATCCGAGTTGCAACACTTGGACTCTACGCCCTGTATATGGTACCGGGTACAAACATAAACCCGCCATATAGTAAGCATGGCGTGGCATGGCTAAGTGCGAGATACATCACGACCTCCTCCACCTCCAGTCCTGACTCTCAGTTTGGCTTGGATAACACCAACAACACCGCCATAGATAAAGGACATTCGAGTCATAAAGCACTCTCGTTAAGAATATGATCCGGGCTTACCTTCAACCACGTGAACACCACTTTAGATGGGCAAGAACACCAACCGCAAGCAAGAAATATGGCCGCTACTGCCCCTCTTAGTTAGATACCTATACACCTACCATGCGTATGCTCCACCACCTCGTATACCTCGTTGGTATAATGAACCACCGTAACGGCAAGCATTCACCTACCTACTGCCTATACGTTTTCACACTCACCTCAGGACGGATGATCCCGACTGGTTCGATTTATATTGCGTGGTTCGCCATTACGAATTGATTATTTATCGTGTAGAATCACCGCGGGGTGCCACGATTCTCTCGCGGGACTTGTCTTGCCTACGTATCAATAACTACTTGTATTTCCTCTTTCTCTCTTTGACAGAGAATCAATGTATCATTGGATGATATAGGATCTTCACCTATGACGGGACTCCATACGCATGATCTTCGTATTTTCATTACTTGTCTCATCCTTACAAGATGTCTCCTTGTAAAACAGTCTTTTCTTTTTTCCGTTCTTTTCTTTTATTTACCTTGGGCTTGAATCTTCTGTCTTTATCCCGCAACTCTTCTAGGGTATGTATGGTGTATGTTGTGGATGATGTATAGTGTACGCATGTGTACGGTGTACGCTCTATATCGTGGTCTATATCGTCTACTCTTGTGGCATCGAGATAATCATGGCGGCCTGTTGCTATAGCAACAAAGTTAATATAATAAAGCAAGAGCGCGTATCTCATCTCGTACTCATTGGTGTATAACATCCAGTATAACCTGCAGTCTTGAGATTTATAATCGCAAGCGTAAATGCGTGCAGGAATGCTCGCGAGGGATCCGCGCGAGGAGGCTCTTCTTGGCTGCAGCCACAGCATCACGTTTGAATTATTCATTGCAATGCTGTTGCTTGCGTTCGTTGGTACCTACTGTACGACAGAACTGTACGCCGTACGAGTCTCCGGGAACTTTGTGGATCTTTCCTACGGTGCTTATTCTCTGTGGGAGATGTATCTTTAATTAGACTCTGCGGTCACGGGGGGATTTATACCTGTGAGAAGGTCTGAGACAGCTTTGACAAAGTCTGAATACTGTGCAGAAGAGGTATGGTTCAGTTTACAGTCCTAGGTCTTCCTAATTATTTTCAAAATTATTGTCACGTTTATTCTCGTAGTTTTTGCGCAGTGTTTCAAGTCGGCTGATCTCACTTTGATCTGATTTTGATTCGAAGCTAGAATCACGGATAAGGGTGTCGTGATGGTTGGTATAATAATCAAATCTGATAACAGATAGTGGTAGCGCGAATTTGATATGGTTGGTTATAGGGTCTTTTTGAAAAATTGAAAAAAATTTTAATTTTCTAGGAATCTCAAAGATCCCAGACGTTGACCCAAGTTCTGAACCTGCAGAGGCGGATCTATAAACAAGCAAACCTTAGCGTGCTCTCGTTTTAAATGCACATTTTATATCTTCGTATCCAGCAAACCAAACGTTCCATTTTGGTCTGCCATTCGACTTGGATCCACGTTATTCTCAGCCTACGAAATATATAAACATTCGAAGCATTCGTTTACGCAAAGTAAATACGTTTCGGCCATCATCGACCAGCGGTAAGCGATGCGAATTCTAAGTGAATTCGCTCGAGTCGAATTTTACTCTTTCTTTCGATTTACTGAATTCCGTCGGATCGCGGTTTCTGAATTCAACCACCGTATAGTAAAAGTCTGATTTATCTTTTACTCTATGTATACTTAACCTTCATGAAATTTCTTTTAGGTTTTACCATCCACCAACAGAATCTACAATGAATCCTCTGAGAATTTACTGTATCTACCTCTATAAAAGTACGTATAGGTCACGATAATGTATTTTCAAGAAATCCATGACTACGTAAAACTAGACACTGTGGTACCTTTGACATTGTAGTGTTCTCGTCTGGACGATGCATGCCTTATACCCGGGTGATTAATGCATTCGAGGAACGTAGGAACCAAACGCACGACAAGAAGTACGATGCATGGGCTGTAGGGCCCTGCACGTGCACTGCTGATTTTCTCCCTCTTATCTGCCTGAGAATCTCACCATGCACCTAACTCTACCTGTTCAACCAATCCCGAACCACGTTTACGTGATGTTTCAAAAATAAGTCTGCACGTCGGCCAGCCCTTTTGAATTTGAAATGATTCCGTGAATATTTTTGCAGACATTGAGATTTTTGGAGAAAAACAATTAAAAGGCAGAATTTTAGTTTTCTTTTTTTTAGATACACGATGGAATCAGATATTATTTTACGGATACGTATATTTTAAAAGGGCGGGCCCTTTACTTCTGGAACGATCTGTAGACCTATTCTTAGGTAGGAACGAAAGCGCGTGTATTCCGTACGTGGGTAGAGCTCGAAGGTAGGTACGATGAGGGGTCAGGAGTCAGGGAAATGCTATGCTGTATAGGTCATAGGGCTATACACTCTACCAGAGTGGTTGTCGAGTGACATTTGTGTGAGCGTTATGGGCCGTTTCGAAGTTCATAAAATGCGTAATTTGCCCGCACCCGGTCCCGCCGCTGACGCTAAAAGGAGGCAAATGTTAATAAGCCACCCAAATCTCAGTCTACATAAGCTACTGTAAACCCGTTATACATTAAGCGTTAAGTTTTCTACTAAAGCGCTACAGCACGGTCTCACAAGTGTGGCTAAGAATATATTTCAGATAATTATTTTAAAAACATACAAAATCCTATTAAAAAAAAGCGAGTCATGTCAAAAATATATTTTTTTTAAATCTGCTAAACTTTCTACCTCGTTAATGAAATTAATTTTTTTTTTCCAATAATTTATTATCGAAATCCAAGAAACTGATATATAGAACAAATAATTTTCTAAAAGGATCCTTATCATTTCTGCCTTATAGCATGTTCGTCACAGGTATCTATATCAAATATCAAATAACAACCCTTGTATGGGCAAGGGTAGTTTCTGACCCGATAACGTCGCTGCGAGTTCAACTTATTGTCACTATCGCGTCTCATTTACCCAGTTAAATTTTCCAAAACTTTTAACAATTTTGATATACCAATTTTTTGTTCTCAGCTTTCGTAGTTTTTGTTTCACATACGAAACATCAACCTCAAGACGCATTCTCATTGAAGTCACGCTCGCACCCCTGATCTCCCCAAAGTAGAGCATATTCAGAGAACGTCCAATGTCTCGTCTGTCGGGAACGTCGTAATGGTGATAATTGAAGAGCAGCAAGTATGTTAATTGAAAAGGAACAAGGCCCATTGACGCTCCGATACGGTATAACGGGACCTCTGGTATCGAAAAACAGGAATGACGATACGCGACCGGGAATTTCGATTTACGGTAGAAAAATAGGTGGTATGCAATATGCGACGTGGGCAGTTAACAAGTTACGTGCGTTTACGTTCGCGGAGGGATTCGTTGGTCGGTGCCTTGTTATTAGTGTTTTAATTGAGTTCGGTCTCTTATCCGACTGTATTTCGCTTTAGGGGTGCACTTCCCCCTAGAGAACCAAGCTCCTAATCCGCAGCCGGCGGCAATACCAAAATTGCTGGTTACGAGACAAGGGTGGTCGATTTAATGATTTTTGTGGATCCGCCAAAGTGTCTTTAAAAGGTAATTCCGTTATGTCGATTCAACGTTCTTTTCTTAATCTACTCAAAAATTTTTATCAAATCTCTAAATACTATACCGATACACAATAATTGTCGAATGCTTATCCCATCGGATGTGATAATATTCATTCATGCATCGTAACATGCATGATACACGAACTGGCGTTGAAATTGTCTGACAGTCTGATATTCAATAAAAATACATATTTCAACCCCAAGTTAAATATTGCTCATAGCATTCGTTTAAGACGTGGCGTAAACGATTTGAAAATACGACTGGAGACTTTGAGAAAATAAACAAGCAATTTCTCAAAGTACAATTTCTTAATAATAGAACGTTCACCTGCTGTGATTATTATTACGGCTGTTATATAATTCACAGCACAAGGGTGCATAAATAAATTATTACCCAATATCCAATAATCGAATGAGATTTAGGAGTCCGTAAAATTATTTATGCCGCGAGATATAAGGTATTAATAGACACCTGTAGCATCGTACTGTATCAAAATATAAGTGTAACAGTGAGCAAAGTAAAAATTTAAGGTTGCATAATATCGTTATAAAAATTAAGAAACTGCATTGAAGTTTAACGCGAAGGCAAACCCGACTCTTGGTTCGGCGCATGCCGGCGGGATCTTCGTGATATCAAGATGGCGGACTGGTCCAGCGAGTCTTTACTTTCCTTTATTTTTGACCCTAACTCAGCTCGCCTCCCTACTCGTTAAATAAAAGTTCCTTGCACCGGCCGCATTTTTTCTCATTTATTACAATGCTGCACCACCGTCGCATTACTTCGCAGGTCAAATTCAGTCGATGGTTTTACAGTGCCAAGGAAAGCAAAGAGAGAGAAAAAAGGAAGAGAAACTTGGAAGTAAACTAAGCTATAAAATTTCGTGTCTTACACTTTACGTGAAAAGTAATAATTTCTAACGGCATTCGCCCCACTGAGAAATTGCACTTTTTACATTCAGCCTTCAATGCAATATTTGAATTTCCACCTATTACGTATACGAGTGTTAATATTTATGTGAAATTTCCAGCGAATGGAACATTCTTTCGGGGCGCTAGATTCGCGTGTACTCAGCCATTGCAGTGATAGTTATGCCGTGGCAGAAACAACTAAATTCATGCACGCCCTTCGCGAATACGTCGCGCCGTGCATTTTCCAGAACTCCGACAACCTGCAGGTCCGTTTACACAAGGGTGATCATGAACCAGCCAAAGCGTGCGTGATAAGTGTATATCTATAAATAAGCGACAAAATTGCAGTTAAACGTGCGGCTTTAATTGGAAGGCTCCTACACACGCAATGTTTGTTACGGCACAGCTCGTCCGGGAATTCACTTAGAATGATGACCTCATCGTTTAGAGAAGAATAATCCTCACTGCCAATAAATTGATAGTACCCTGGCACCAGGGATAACCACACTGACGATTGTACATCGACCCTCTGTATACCAGACGAGAGAACATAATATTCCTGCACTAAAAATGATAATTAAACATTTTTAATAATGACATCATGACGTCATATCCCATAACAAAGAAAACCTGTAGGAAGTTACGATCAAATTGGCAATATGGCCGCTGAGAAATTCTTTAAAGAAATCTCCATGTTGTGAGGCAGGTATGGATCCTATAGGACGGCAGAGGGTTGACGTGGTCCAGAAACGATGAAGCATGGGGGTTGATAGAGGGTTCTAGGGTGCCGAGCAAGGGATTCGGGATGGTGTATATCATCCGGGGGAAGGATACGAGAAAGATGGAACAGATCGAGGGTGGCCAGCATTCGGGTCGGCTCCGACTAGTCCGATCGTCACCCCATTACACGAGCTACGTCATGGCATGGGCCGAGGGGGAGTTTGGGAGGCTGGGCGCAGAGGCTTTTGTGCGGGGGTGGTATTTGAGCTTGCGTTCGGGATTCGCAGCTCGGCTGAGCTTGGACCCGCATCCGCACCCTGTGTGGCAGCGTGGCCCTCGTCAATCAGAATTCCGCGAATTAGCGTTAACGGGCCGTTATTGCCGCGTCCATTTGGCTAGTGTACAGTTTGCTAGTGGATATGAGCCCATAGATTTCCCATATTCTACGCTGTATGGACCATGGCGAGCACATAGCCCAACGCAATCCGGTTAGTTACTGCCGCGTGTTATGGACCGCGCGCAGAAAGCTCCACCCTGGAATTGCGAACGGCCATGCAAAGCATACCGAGCTCTACCTATCTGTATCGTTATCTATTTAACTATCATTTCTAGCTGGATGCAACAGTACATTGTGAGAAATAAAATTGCTGTGGAAAAAAAATATAGAAATACTTGTAAAAGTTTGAAGCTTTTATTAGGCACTTGAGTTACTTTTTATTTTTAAATTCGAAAATTAATTTTTATCGTATCAGGAGCTGAGTGTAGAGTAAAACGAAATTTTTATCGCGATAAAATATCTTTACGTAGCTTTTAACGTGATGGAGTATTCTTAACGTATTTTCAATTGAAAATCTTGGACATTGAGGGAAACGTTAAAATCGACGAGGGGAAGTACTACCGTGGCCTGAACAAATCAGTGAGGATCGTTTGCTTTATTCAAAGTTGACGTAACAATTTATTCTAATCGTTTGTCATTCTCGTCACGCACGTGCAGTTATATGATCTGTCTCGTTTGTCTGTCAAGCGCGGATGGATATCTCAATTCGTGCTCGTAACTGCATAAAGATTTGCTTCGATTCGCGTATAAATAACGGGCAATGATTGCCTGGTTTTCTCGGTCAATTATAAGTCAATAATTCGCGATAACGTACTGTGCCCGTTAACTACGAGTATTTATCGTCTCCAATGCGATGCAATGCGTTTTCTACGAATGAAAGTTTCTCTGCTGTTAACGAAGCGAATACATCGAAGTGGATGAACTACTGGTATAAATTTTTGAGATAACACGTGTCATAACATTGCATCAGTGTCCTCATTTTTACGTGACACGACACTTGGTGATCTTTGGGTGTTTAAGGAAGCGAAAATACTTTTTTGAAGTCACGCTTCAGGTTTACCTGTTTTGCGAATTTATCTGTCACGGTGCAACAGTCACGGTCGCGGTGAATTCCATAAGAAAAGACGAAGCGAGCCACGGATGGTTTCCAAGGTTTAGCAAAGGACTCAACCCGAAGAAGGACGTACCCTTCCGTCTCTCATATTCTCCTCCACGCAGAGAGGCCACAAAAAGACTTAAAAAAAGGAGAGAAAAAAAAAACGAAATTGCGAAGAATTTCAAGGCTGCCCGTAAAAACCGTGAAAAGAATGCCCGCGCCTCGGCATTTCCTGCAATAGTGTGGCTTCTTTTTTTTTCTTTCCCTTTTTCCTCTTTCTCGTCAGCAGCGGACACGGTCGAGGTCTCAAGGGTTGTTAAAAACGAGCGTTTTAGCCTTAAAAAAAACCCATTTAACGGGGTGACTACGGGGGTGTTTATGGCAGGAGTACCTATCCGTAAAGGGTCATATAACGAGGGTAAAAGGCAAACTGGCCTGTGTTACGCAGCCACGAGGATCCTCGGCAGATCTCGTAGTGCCGTCGGGAAGCGTCGGGACGCCGGCGACTTCGCGATGACCGGGTCTTCTTCGTTCCGTTTGTTCGCACTGCGTGACCTCGTGGACACCACAAATACCTAGTTTAGGGCCCCTATTTTTTTTCTGCTCGATGTAACGCACTTTTTTTTCCTTCTTCTTCCTCTTTTACCCCCGAAGGACGATGCTCGGGTTGAAGGGAGCTAAACTAGTGGGGTTAACTCTGACTGTTAGTTTGCTCCTGACCGCTCCGCTAACATCACCGTCTTCACTACCACGGAAAACTACTTTCTGCCGAGGTGAGATTGACCAAACTTTTCTCTGTTAGACATCGCGGTCTAATCGTTGTACCGCACGAGTGTTTCCTATGAGGCACTTTAGAAGTGGAGATGCTTTTACTGCACGAGGTGTCTGGAACAAGTTATCAAAAAATCCAAGTACCATAGGTTGACTCAACGAATTTATCAAAGTCTTGGATACTTAAAAACCGTAAATAATTTTGAAAATTATTTTTAAATTTTATTACCAATTACATTACATAGTCGAAATCAGAAGTGACTGAAATCTGAGTAAACGATACTTCCGTCGCTGGTGTATGCGACAGGCTTTTACTGTTACTTGGTAATTTTACTTCAATTTATCTATAATTCAGGTTCTAGTAGGTGTTAATGATTTTCGTACGGTATACAAAACAGGGAACCCAAGATCCTTTAGATTCATTGACCAGAGATCAAATTACTTTCGGTACCTTTAAAGTCTGTCTATTAAGTGGTACCGAAAAACAATGAAAATATATTTACCATGTTAAAGCTCACGCTGGACCTTCTTCTATCGTAAATCATATGAAACACTCTATTAACAAGTAGTCTCTAACGTTAACGATGCTATTTTATAAATTCAGTATCTCTCCAAATATTCAGATTATCCACTGTAATAAAAATTAAAATGTACTCAACTGTCAACTCTAAAATATAAAATCACAAGACACCAAACAAATGATAGCTACACGTCGTCAAAATAAATTCGCAGTGTTGAACGCGTGTCGCCTAACTTATGTACTCTCAGCGCGTTCGTTAACTCCGACTTTTGTCGTGTCTACAGCCACCGAATAAATAACGCGAGTAGAGACAATGAAGTTCGCACAGCTGAACAAAGTCAGGATAAAACTATCCCACTTACGTATTACCATTTACACGTAGACCCAGAAAAATTTATTTCCAGCTCGCGAAAAACCTTGTGACAAGGTACTAAAAACCCACCCCACGGCGATTCCCGTAACAACCCTCGTGATTTTCCCATAAATATCGAGTCACCCCTTTGACATGAAAATTTATAATGATCCCCCTAAAAGCCTGTTAATTCCAAAAAATCCCAATTGCCGAAAGTTACCCTCAAAGTCATTCGTCTTAACGCCTTTTACATGACCGTCGGCGAATATAAAAAATAATTTCTCACTACAAAGTAAAGGCACACAGCCCGCTGTCTTTAATATAGGTGTAAACACGAATACCTCAAGCATTTAAAGGAAGCATGTCGTTTGCGTTGGACGAGGTCGGGAACTCGTTGCCATATCAATATACCTAAGTGAAATGATACGAGCCAACCGTAAAGCCAGACAGTAATGACGCATTAGGGGGTTGGCAGGACGATTTAGTCGGCTATCAGGCAAAGACAACTTTTATTGGGCGGTCGAGAGGCCCCCGTAGGAGGTTCAGGCGTGCCGTGTGAAGTCCCGAAGTGGATACTTACCTGGCACTTTATGCGTTTTATGAGTTTTACACGTATATTCCGAACTCGCGGCTTGCTTTTGCATGACGTAGATTGAGGTATGCCTATATATGCTCTTACGATATCTATATATATACTCGTACGTACATAAATCTATATCGGTACACCTTACTAAAAGGGAAGGTAAGGGAAAGAGGGTGCGAATACAGTCCGTGGTACATGGGGTACATGGGCGGAGGGTATGGAACGACGCGAAAGGGAGGAAGTTTCACCCCGTTAGGTGGTACCTCGGTTTTCCTCTGGAGCTGAAGACTCGTGAGCGGCGCCAAGGAGGATCGTGGGGGAATCAGATTGATGGGATCAATATGCAGTAAGTCTGAGAGCGGTAACGGTGTCGTGGGTTAATGGAGAGACGGTCATGATCAACGAGAGCGTCTAGTTGCACGCAAGATTCATACCAGACGAAGCACTTAGCAACACTGTTGCTTACGATTGGAAATACCCTGCTGACTCTTGCCGAAGTTTTCTTCTTCGTGGTTTTGTCGTCTCAGTCTCTCGGTTTGGATAATCGCTGATTTGCGTGTCAGATTGATGCCGGGACCGGTTTTGTTTATTGGATACTCTTTGGATGGAATCAGTTCATTTGAATATTGCTTCGGGTATAAACGTTCGTATTTACACGCAGTATTTATCAATTTCCTCGTAGATTGATATATAATTATTGATCGAACTTTAGGGAAAAGTGAAAATAATTTTTGTACAGGGGACTTGGTTTTCCTATGAATTGTCAATGATCTGGTATGCGATTTAGGGATTGTTCCAGAAACTGTTTGATAATATTGTTTATTAATTGTTTGAAATTCGTATCGAATTACCTGTAACCGATACGTCACGAATCCAATTTACAGTAGCGAGCTTCCACGATGGAATAAATTAATACTGGCACGATATACCATTATTCTATCTAGCGCATAATAAATGTTGCGTTATCGTTTGAATGCACTCGTGGCTTTGATTGCGTTATGTTGTAATCGATACTGTATATTCGATCGGTTCGCTTTCGTTACTCTCATTATTCTGAAATTTAATAGAAATTTAGTTATCGAATTGTAATGTATCTCTTCGATATGGAGCAAATAATAATTATATATATAGTATAATATACATAGATACAAATATATCCAAATTATAAAATGACCGGAAACTAAATCTCATGGACCGATAGCACTTAAGCTATGGAGTCCATTGAAAACGTGCCCTATCGTATTCAGTTATTTGGCTTTCGTAATTTATTACGTCTTAACGGGAGGTACGATCATGGAGTCTTTAATTTTTTTTAACAACTTCAGAGATTAAATGCGTTGCCCAATGACATACCAAAACACAGGATCTCTTTCCTATAAAATTATGTAAAATAGACTGGAAACAGCCCAGGCAGTAGATAGCTCACACAGACCATCCTGGTACCATGTGTTATTTAAGTATCGATACTAATGGAGTGAATGATACTGAATTAATTAGAAATTTAGTTCTAGAGAAAATACTTTTTTCTTTGACCTAATCAGTATTTGGGAATGCTTTGAAACTATGGAATACATGTAACGTAAATTTATTGAAACTTTATATACATTGTACATAGACCTTGTGTTTCTAGAAATGTTGCGTGTCCATAAAAATTCAGTCCTTACAAGCCCTACGGCTGCGCCATTGCACCCCATGATAATTTAACTAGCATATCTTGTACATGATCGTGAATGGTTATATAATAACGTATGCGAGTCCTTGATGCTATCTAATGTGTGGACTATGAATACGTGACGTTAAAAAAGTCAACATGACTGACAATTCATCTTTCACGAGATCTATATTTGTTTTTACATTTAGTATCTTACGTAAAACTGTTTAAAAATCAATTTGAAAATTCTAAAAGATTATTAATCCAAGCTCACTACATGTAATCCATCAATAGATTCTTCATGGTATAAAGAGAATTTTGAACTAGCGAGCTCGCACAGAATCACAAAAGATTGGCATTATCAAGAGTGAAATGAAAAATTTGTTTCCCCATGTACAAAATTCTTTGTTAACCTCTCAGAAGTTTCTATGGGCTTTATTCGCTTTCTGCGCCACCGCCGCAAACCGGTTATGCCCAGCGCGTTTCAAGGAACAAAAGCATTAAACAGTGCACGGAGAAAAGTTCAAATTCGTGGCATTTCGCTGAGTCGCATCGGAGCATCGGCACGTGTCAAGAGAGAAACAAGAAGAAGAGTATAAAAAAGTCACAAGAGAAAGCGGAGCATAAGAAGAGATAGAAGCCGACGAAACAAAAGAGGCCGGTCGCGAGTGCGCAGGCCACGACGAGCCACAGCGGCATGGAGTAGGAAGGCAAAATGGCCGCCCTCTGTTGCCCCACCACGCAACGTGGCCAGGAGACGCGATAGAAGCTCGTCTCTCGACGTGTCGCGGCCCTCTCTTCTCTAACTCGACCACTCTCCGGCCCTCCAATCTTGCTCCCTCACTGAATCACACACCCACTGTACAACTACGTTTTCACTTACCGGGATTATTTTTAACCAGGGCCGCGCACGCGACTATCCTCACGAGCTTTTCGGAAAGACGCCGTTCCGCGAGCGTGCGTTTGTCAACACTTCGACAAATCTCGCTTTCATGCTGGCGACACGACGCTCCTGAACGGACGTTGGGCCATTGGAGACGCGCACGGCGCCACGCGGGCGATGGAGGGGTAGACGCGTAGCAACGTTGGGTAGTAGGGGATCTCTATAGATATACTCTTTCCTACCATTGCGTTCTCGGTCTAGTAATTTTGTGTTGTCTAGGTCCCCTAGTTTTTTTTCCTTTTTTTGCTTCGCTCTCGAAATTTCGAGAAAGCGTCGTCAGTCGAGTCCCTCTATGGCATTTTTCCTGAAAAGGGTACTCTATGGTTATCTTTGGCTTTTGGTATTTTCGACAAAGTTTAGAACAGGCCATACTGTGCCAGTACGTACTACACATGTTGGTAACAGTATGTAACAGTATACAGGGAGACACGTACATTTTGGGGAATATTCGATGCAGCAAAGAAATTATACTGGCCCGGTATTTGTGTATTTATTGGTATTGCGTATTGTTTCGAAATTTTTAATGAATAGGAGTTATCTGTAGACTTTTGGTTATTTAGATAATGTTTAAGGACTTCATTGATACTCGATCGATTTTTATCACGTGATATGGGAAGCTTCTAGAACAGTCACTGATAATCCGGTACTACGTTCTTCTTCTCAAGTTTCCACGACAGAATATTACGTATTTTGGGATGCTGTTTAAAAGCAGGTCACGAAACTCACGGAATTGATTCGAACTGGGTGGGTAGAATTCGAAATATGATTCTCTTTGGGGGTCGATATTTATTGGGAAGACGCTCCAAGTGCAGGGACACAGACGGTTTACTGATAATTTTTCTATTCTTTAAGAAAACTTTAGCGGCAGACCATTGACATGAAACGTTCACATAGAAGTACCATACAGCTTACTAGAAGTAATATACATCACGTATATCAGTATATCACGTTAACGACTTATACTATATATCCTTACTATTTTCATTACTAATCCTAAACTATTTTACTAATAGGCATACAAAGAATATACAAATATACGCGGAAGCCTTATGTATAGTCGTTAAGGCAAGAGCACAAAAGTGGTGTATTGATTTTTCTTAGTGCCCACCATTAACCCTGTATACTTGTAATCTACTTAGAAATAGGAAAATTGTATTCAACCGAAACGCTAAGCAATAAATATAAATAATTTAACGAAATACAATGTAATTCATACAGGTCTATACAATAAATACACAATGTAAACTGTGTCATGCTTTTAGTACAACTTAAGCATAAAATCCTTGAAGTATTCGAATTCCCACGTAAATTCAACAACGTATCGCACAGAGTAATTGGCACGAAAAAAACTGTTTGAAATTTTCAGAAAGTCGAAAACGCGCCATTCATAACATCCATGTGCACAACGAGGAGATCAGAGCGAAGGAGAAACAGAAACACTAGACGCTGACAGATGTAGCAGCAGTCAGGTCGGGAGGGGATATCAAGATGGCCGCGAAGCGGCAGCGGCGTCCACGTCGCAACCCTACGCCGTGAGCCTGGTGGCCGATGTGGAAGTTTTAGAAGTAACCTGGTGATCCTTCCCGCGAGTGAGTAGCCTTGAAAAATATCAGAAAAAGCGTGAACGTACTGACAAGATGTGAAAATGAAACTTACGTTTCAAGTGTAGCCACGCCCAGGAACGCGGCCATCTTGGCATCCACGATGCACCACGGGAGTCAATCCGGCAACCCTAGCAACCGGCCACGCTTGCCAGCCTACGGACATCCCTGACGTCACCATTCAGGTATTTCTCGTTTGTATTACAAATTACTGTGGCCCTCTTGACACTGTAGGTTTCAATTCCTTTTGTTCTAAAGAACAATCGAGATTAGGACACGTGTCACAGCTGGTAAGCTAGTCAAAACAACACGCGGTAGACGTATCAGTTATGTGTACAGCCAATGTATTCGTATACTTTGTACGCTAGTGTTGTTTTCATTTGAGTTTCCAGTCGATCTTGACGAGTTAACCCGAGAATAGATAGAATGCAGGAGAATAGATGATACTGGGATAACGTTTATTTTGATACTGTGCCAATTTAAATTATTGGAAACTAGTCGGGACTGTTCTTATTCTGTCTGTGGGTAGATCTCGTGGCAGGGATATTTCTTATTTGGCTTAATTTTTCTTTAAGAAACAAATAAGAAGCCTTTATTCTCTTGTAATGATAATGCGAGATTTTAACATTAAAGATCTTCCACATTTGCTCTTTAAACCTTCTGTCAAGCGTCGATAACGAAGTTTACCAACAGCGGTAACCTTAGGCGCCGTTTGCTCACTTAATCCGTGCGGAAGAGAGTGACGAGAACTACGACCACAACGATATCCGAAGTACGTGATTTATTCACGAAAAGTCATTTATTTTTATAATCTCGTAAGTGGCGCCGCGGATGTCACTATAATATTTAAATTGCGTGACATCTTGCATTTTTAAACCTTTTGCTTGACGATCCTTTAATCACATTTTTATAGCTTTCGCGACCTTTTATGAACTCTGCGAGTTGTATATTACCATACAGACGTAATTTCACGATTTTCGAAGGTCTAAAAATTAAAAGAAAATATGTTCGAAATTCGAAACTTTTATTCGAAATGCCAGGACCTATACGCGTAACGCTACTTTATCCAATCAAATTTTGTAAACATTGCCTACATTCACGAAAGTTCACAATCCACATTATGAACCCGGATGCACATAAATCGTCCATAATTTGAAACAATCTATAACTCGTATTGCACGATTCGACAAATAAAAGTTCCACAATCACAGTATCTAATAAAATCTAAACACCCAAAGAAAAGCATCATAGAACCAACAACAGTGCACATCTAGGAAGACCGTATCAAAAGCGCAGTATGAAAATTCATAAAACAACTATCACTCAATGGCAATAAGGAAAATATGCAATAAAACCAATGCTAAGATCCTAATCGCAGTCCCGACCTTTCCCCGTAGGAGCTACCATATTATACCCATATAACCAAGCCCAAGCATATCCCCCCAAGCCAACTTAGCACGACTATAGCATAGCAGTAAGAGAGGTCAGCCGGGTGAATAAAAATGGCCGACTCAACGTCGCTACATTGACTACACGTAGCCAGATAGCTAAGCAGCTAGGAGGTAGCCAGATAAATACTTAGGTAGGTAAGTCGGTAGGTAGTTGTAAGGTAAGCAGGCATGAGATCGCATAGTGGCGCGAGATATCGTCAGAAAAACCGGCTGGAATTGCTTCATCCAAACAAGAACTATCTCTTGGAGTGGATCTGGATATTAATCAGTGAGAGAGCGGTGGGCTTGCCCTAAGAGCTTAACTTCGAGTCCCTGTAGTCCTTGTATTTGAGTAGCGATATGCATATAAGTAGCATATATGTGTATAAAATATATATATACACAAAAGGGGATGTGACGAGAAGACGGGACCAAAAGAATATAAGAAACTCAGGGAAAGGGTGGAGGATGGAGAGAATGGACTGTGGTGAGAGGATGAGTTGGTGAGGCTCACTCGCTCAAGCTCAGGCGTTCTGGAATAAGGTACGCGGAGTTTGGGAAGGAGAAACCGAACGTGTTTTTGCCGTCTCGCTGCGGCGTCTTGGCTGGGTTCTGCTGAGACTCGGCATTTCTTTAGATCGAGCGCATTCTACGACTCTTCTTCTTGGCCCCCCGATTAACTCACTTGATGAAATGCTTACCAACCCCACGTAATATATACTCTCTGTGTATTACCTCTTTCACCTTTATACACACGCGGAGTATTACTTTGTATAAAATGTATGCAACCATTTATTTCTATATTGATATTTCCGATGGGTCTTGTGAACTCTTGAAATTTCTTTACCTTTGTCATTCGAACCAAGAGTGGATCCGCTGTTTAATTTTCCTTCTGTTCTATTGTTGAGTTAGTCGTACAACGTTTTGGCTGATGGTTGGGTTCAAACTGGATCAGATGGATAAGGGTGTCTTAAGATATCTTTGGAAATTTTTTGTCAGATTTTTTTTTTGGAGAAATTTTCCAGGTGATGTATGAAATACTTTTTGTGACTGATTACAGGTTTCACGTAGATTAGAGTATTGATAGGGGTAGTTGGAATTATTACAGGGGTGTGTTACTTTGTAGCACTGGGGCGCTATGTTGTTGAAAGTACTGGCATCACTTTGTATTATTACTTCGTATTATTCATATATTAGTTTCTTCATTGTTTCAATCACACGTTAAACTCCGTTACGTCGCGTTACTTTTGGTGCTATCGGTTTGCGTGGATCGCTGGGAAACGTTCAAGGAACGAATTACGATAGTCGATTCTATATTCCCATCGCGCAGACTTATTTGCATCTCAAGAGAAACGTAGTAGTGATACTAGGTAACTATCCGTTACGTCACTGTATCTAAACGTGGTGCCAAAGCAATGTCAGGTACCATTAGCATTGCTGTACGAGAAGTACCTAAAGTTTATACGGTCGATACATAGCACGTATATTTTTTTGCTCAATGACCAGGTTTACTTTTGTACAGGACCATTCGAAAGTTCTATATATCCCAAACCAAAATCATTATCTAATGTTAGTCCGCGGGGTAGAAAAATCTGTTTCTATGAATACAAGTATCATCCATGCTGCTTAACCGATACACAGTATTCGTTGTACGGCACACCTGTATAAATTTACGAATCAATGGCAAGCCATATACAGTCTTGCAAACTTGCTCTTTCCTATTCCCAAGCACGAATCCACGTGCAGTGTGTTTTGTTTGCATATCTCGTGGATCAAAAAAAAATTCGAAGCATCGTCTCGTACCCGGATATACCTACTTAGGTACAGGTATGGGTACCCTGTAGAACGTGCATATATACATATATAGGAGTATGCAACTTGGTGAAAAAAAATGTTTCCTACATATTTTTCATTCAAGGCATAGAAAGGTCCTACAGTACGTGTAGATCACTAATGGCAGGGACTGTAAGCTACGTAATCACGTGCGTGGGCTCGTCCCTAATCCGAAGCATTATTCATTGGCTTGTACTCGATAATATAAAGGGGTTATTCGTACATGGAGAACCGTGAATTCTCCACACCTCGAGTCGCGTTAAATGCGCCATTAATGGAGCAAAGTAATTATTACATTGATACAGTATATGTATACTTTAGTATGCAATAGGTTTTTCTCTACGTTTAATCTATAGTACGTGATAGGTAACTTCAGTATGGCTTGTGGCAATCAGTTATTGAATTTTTATTTTGTCGTTCGGTGTTCGCGGCGAGGTCGTTGTAATATGCAAATTTCTATAGCAGTTTCAGATAAGGTCGGATACGTGTGTACATCGAGTTGGGCTTTAATACTGTATTAGTTGCCGGGATGTTAGATCGACTAATGACTGGGAATTTACAAGTTGAATTTTGGCGGGAGATGCGCGCACTATTTTGCATACTACATTGGCCTTGGGTATAAACGCGTGGAATATCGAATGGATTGTCAACGGGAATCGATACACGTAGTAGGGAAACGTATTGAAATTTGAAATCTGAGATTTTTTTTGTGTCCTTATTCTTTGGTTTGCTTTTTTGAACCCAATTATACCGTGTCTTTACACTTGGTGAAGTTTACGGAAATTGTAATACGTACTTCAATGGACTCCTGCTGAGAATTCCTATCTATTTACTTGACCGTTGTTATGGCGGGTTAGGTTACCGCAATAAGAGAAGTGATAATGATACCCGATTTGCATAGAGGATTAGGGATCTGGGTAGGCGTACCACCTGCAGCGGCGTTTTTCCAAAAATTATGGCACGTCCGTTGCCTGTATTTGGCATACCTGCCACCGATTGACTTTCGAACGTCGCCCGGAGACCTCGTCACGTTTCAGGCTCATACAAACTAATGTAAACGGACACTTTGTGCCGATGCAACTGACTTTGTTATCATTAACAGTTCACGATGCAGATTTATGAAATTATCACGGAGCTCTACGACTTCTGATAATGACACATCGCAAGACGTGCAATCGATCAACAGTACTCATTAAAACTCTATACGTCCAATTAGTTGACTTAAGTATATGAAAGGGCTTCATTTGAAAATTATTTAACATATAAATTATAACAAAATTTTTTTTATCTTTCAAAGATAATGTACAGACATCCCCAAAAGTTCTCGAGTACCAATTGGTCAAGGCGGCTCAACGAAAATTCAATCATGAGCAAACAATTCAAAATGGCCGCTTCGAAAGCTCCAGCCTGCGGTTAGTGACCCGCCGCGATAGGAGACACCAAGATATTTCATGGTCACCCGCATAAATCTATGTGCTAAGTATAACCGAAGATAAGATAGTCACAATTTAAGGAGTCATTACTTATAGCTCGTAGCGGCGAGCTATGGTGGCGTGTTCGGCTGAGCAGTCGAGCACCTCGGAGAAATATAATACAAAACATATAACGCCGATACTATCTTCGTGCCGAGAGGTAAGGAGCGAGAGAGAGAAAGAGTGGTGGCTCCGATACGAGACAAGGAAGGAAGATCATTCACTTCCGGCGATAATCGGGTTCCTCGAGCTCGTAAGAGATTTGCGATGCACTTTTTCATCCCTTCAGATTCGTTTAACAGATAACACTAATGCCCTTTTAACCCAGCTGTGTACCACCCTATGTACTACACTTATTATTTATAAAAAATGCTGGTACCTCATCTTCGATGATTTTCGATCCAGATCGACAATGATTGTTTTACTAATCTCGTTGTCTGATCTTGTCATTATTTACGGGTTAGGTTAGGTCATGTATCTTATTGCTTTAGTTTCACTCGTCTCCCTCTCTCTCTCTCTCACTCCATAATAGGTACTGTAGACAATACCAAAACGTTCCGTGACAGAGAGACACTACTCTTTGTCGGAATGCCATTTAGATAGGATCCTCGGGTAAGCAATGCGTGTACGTTGCTGGTTATATGGGCATGAGCTATGAATGCGAAGGAACTGCTATCTAGTGCAGTGCCGAGCATGAAATAAATGTAGATACAGATATACTGGCTATAAGAAACGACACTTCCTCCATTCAGGTACATTGCAGATACAAGTATCCCACGGTTCCTGGTATTCAATTGTAAATGCCAAAATAGAAATTTCATGTAGAAATTGTAAAAAAGAAAATTAGCTTAGTTCAGTTACGTAATAAGAAAAAGGTGCTTCTCGTCGACAGTGCGTATAGGAAATATCATCGAGTCTAATCCCGGCAGAATCCTACTGCAAGTCGCGACGCTGTAAACGGGACGGATATTGCGCTTGGAGTGCTTATTGCTTAAAAATAAATACGTATGGGCTTAGGGTATGTATTTTGGCTTGGAGCTGCTGTGGTATGGTTCTTGCTTAACTCCTTGCTAGCTAAACATAAGATGCCTAGAGGGTTTCCTTCGAGCGGCGGAGGAAAGAATTACGAGCTCGCAAAGGAACATCTAATAAAAGCTATGTACACAAATAAAAAGAATAACTAACCGCGTATAGAATTACATGATGAAGTATATCCGTGAGACCATTAAAACGTATAACGGGGACGAGACGAGTGAAAGGCAGCTTTTTAAAAATTAATCGTGTCTCGCTTGCGAATTTTATCTCGTTTTCTCGTTTTTTTTTTTTCTCCATTGGTCAACTGCAACTTTGCACGTGGTCGGAATTTTTCTCTTGTAAAGTTATAAACGTATGCTTGACCGTGCGCTGGTGGAATGAAATGCTTGCCGTATAAATCATATTATAATGATGCTATGGATTGCATGGGTGGTGTTATATCGTAAGTACATGTCAGATTGCGCAACTTAGTATATTGACCCTATTTTCAAGCCTCGTAAAATTTTTCGTCAATTAGTTCATGTGCGATTTTTTTTTATGTCTGACACTTTTCGTGATTGCATATTGTGTACTCTGATAGTCTTTTGTTACGCGACGATGCTTGAAGCGAAATGTATTTAGAGCGTGACAATGATGCTGGCCTTAATTGAGAGTTATAGAATTACGAAGAGATCATACGTGAAAGAGTGTTATGCACCGCCATTTCGTCCGACGGCTTCTGGTGACTTCTCGTCTGCTATGGTAGGCCAGTGTTTTTTGGAGTGGACTGTACGGTACCGCAGATCATGTCGAATTAAAGTTTTTTTTAGAAATTTTTGAAATTTTGGTTTATCATGGATTTGCATAGATTTGGTACGAAGGCAGTAATTTTAAAGGGATTATTTTTAAATATCACTATGTCGAATACTTTTTTGTGTATCTTACCGTAACGTCTGAGGTAGCATCGTGTCGGTAGCATGACAGGAATAGCAAAGCTCAAAGCTTGCGCCTTCGTTTATTTCGAGTGGCAGTACTTGGGGATTGCCCGTGCTGGATATATTTGAACGGAATGAAAATTTCAGCTACGAGTCGAGAAAGTGACTCCCAAGTTTCGTGAACGGCCATTTCCGTATTCCTTTGGAAAGTCTATTGCTTAGGTACGGTTATAATAAGTGCTGGCTTAGGTTCGTAAGAATTTAACGGGATTCATTTTTTGTATCTTTTTCCCATAGGTATACTTATCGACAGTACCCGCTTGTTTACTGATAACGAAAATATGATCGGAAATGATAGATTTCGCAGTACGATCGTTACTACAGGAAGACACGTAACAATGGGTCATTCGCATAATACGATAGTAATCTTATTATTATCGTAATGTAATAATTGAGTATTTCCGGAAAATCTTTATTACACGATACAGCAATAGAACTGCCAGGTTTATGGGTACACGTTAAAAATTTAATGGCATATATTTATAAATGGAAGAATTCGATATAAAAACGTAAATGATCCAGTAAATCTTTCCCGGGGTTCTATTTTTGTTGTTGTCTCTCCAACCTTGACCTTACAGCATCCGTAAAAGGAATTTCGAGTAAGATGGCCCATAACCATTTCGGTGAGAAAAGATGAAGGGTCCACAGGCGGGCGGAGTTCCTATGGGGTCCTATGAGGTCCCCTGGTACGGAACGGAGCTAGTCCGTAGTCACTCCCCTTTCCTTAGGTACCGGCCCCCTCTACCCGAGCCTCCAGACCCACCATCAAGATCATCATGGTGGTTGTATCGCATGAGAAGAAGCATCATGGGAAGCGAACCGAATTCGATTCAGCCTGCTGTCTAATAAAGACATTCTTCATTCCTTTTGTATTAAGGGAGCCGCCAGCCACGATTGTTACTCCCTTTACGTCTAGAATCAACCCTCATCGACTCCTTAGGGGTTCCTCAGGATGTACGCGACATTGTCCATTTTATCGTTACGCAGCTGCACTTAAACCCCTTTCTACTAACAAACGATCTAATTACCCTTCCTATACAAGGATATAACGTTAATTATTTTTATGGGAGAAAAACAGCCAGAGCGTGGACTTTGTAGAGACCCATTGCCAACATCAAACTGAACTATTTTTTTTTTTCTTCAAATATCATCCCCCTGTGACCAAAATGGATTTCAAGAATAATCACAATAATAATCATCATACACAGTATACAGTCCAAGCTATAATGGCTTCCCAATGTATAGTCATATCCAGTGCCTGACTAGGCGCACAAGTCACTGCTGTTACAAATTCCTATAGTTTCCACGACTGATAAAGACGTTCCATATGACTTGCCCATGGTAATTGATCAGCTGGATTCTCAGGAACCAGGAAATACCCTGGCAAAGTATATCTAAACTCCTACGGGAGCAAGAGAGTCTCGTACACGCTACTTTATCTATGATGTCGTGCATTCAATTGCAGAGCACAGCTGGGTATACCCATCTCGTGGAACAATGATCTCATTATTCTCTCGATCGAGCAAAGTTTCACGATTTATATAAAAGGCATGTGGACGAACGTGAGGGTGCGCGCGCACTCGAGCCTCACTCTTTTCCTTTATTTTTCTCCCGCGTCTCTCTCGTCTCTAGACTCTCTCCCGAAGCAGCTCTCTACTCTCGGCTCCCCTACCGATTTACAGCGCATTATACATGCCGGACTTTTGAATTGCAAATTCCACGTCGCGTACTTCACCTATACGCTAGAAGCTGGAGCAAACGTTAGCCCACGGTGTACGGGGCTGCTGTTATTTTTATCGTATACACAGGGACCAATTTCTTACGGGTGCGCGGGCTATAGGTATTTAATACACTCGGCTCTGCCTATTGTTGCGTAACACGTTACTCGATACACAAAGATCCTGCACTCGATTTAACAATGGCGTAGACGCGGGGTATCTTGTTTTCTGCTCCTTCGCCGGGCAGCGCTGCCTTGCGCACGGTTTACTGACGTTTCCCAGGGGATGCCGGTGCTTCACGTGTTACCGTGCCGTAAATGTAAAACGTTCTCCTGGGTATAAAACGTAAAAATCGGTGTCAATTCGCAATTCATGCCTTTTATTCGCCCTTTTGGAATGTCCCTGCGGCACAGGCTGACACCGTCAATGCACAAAGAGCACCAGTGTCCCGTAAGGACAGCATATCTTTGTTTGGGTATGAATCAATCATTCACTATTTAATCATTTTGAAGAACGTTACGCTTCAATGCCGGCATTTACTATTATTTACAATGTCCACTCTTGTGAGCGTTTTCATGTGGTCTTCTTTCATTATGACGTGGTACCATCGTCAGAGCGAAAACTTAACGTGGGCTTGCGCTATTTTTGTATTTTTTATTTTTGAAAAAAAATTTTTTTCATTTTCAGAATAATGGCTGTTTTTTACGAAACGAGGAACGCTGTATCGGAAGCTGGTTTTTGGATCCTCAATGGACGGACTGCGATTTGTCACGGATTAAGGTGAGACTGCACACACTATATACTGTATGTTTGATGCAAATTTTCATTTTTGACGCGATACCTACTTCTTCATTGGTTCGCGGGTAAAATTCAAATTGATGTCACCCCTGAACTCTCTTGCACCTCCCAGCTGAACTTGGCATAATAAAATTTCCGAAAAGGCAGCAAGGGCCTTCACGGCAGCCAACATAAGTAACGATCGGCAAGCAATAGCTCGTGCGCACCCTACCATTAGCTCCAAAGTATTTACGAGGTCATTCATTCCGCTTTATGTTTCAATTTAGATGCATTGATACTTGTTTGTTTACATGTAGGTAGATATAGGCCGTGCCACTCACTCACTCATTCGTTCGGCCGTTCTTCCTAACCACCCGTTATTATCCCCTTTGTCCCCCTCGTATAAGATCGAAGTCATCACGAGTTGGCTGTTACATTGCTTTCCCGTCTCCGGCGCATTACACTCGTTAATCACGTGCACTTACTTCGATAAGACATCCGCGCCTATAGCAAACCGACTTTTAACCAGTAAATTCAATTTTTTGTTAATTTAAAAAAAAAAGTGCCAAAAAATATTCCCGCGTCCTCGTCTTTTAACGTTCATCGAATTCGCGCTCGTGCATCTTTTATATTTACTCATATTTACGATTTTACTTTCACATATGTCTGACTTTATTATTCTATCGGTGATCCCTATTGTTTGCTCGTTACTTAATATAGAATGACCCTCGTGCCACGCCTTGGTATACGGACCTTCGAATTACTTTTTCGTACGACTGTACTAGTCAAGATCGGTAACCTTCGTTCTGTCTGGTTTGGTCAGGCGCAATTAGCCCGGCCATAAGGAGCGTTTTGAAGGAAGTGGCTGTATTCGTTTCTATAGGTTAGGTATACCTATAGAAATGATTATCAAAAGTTCTCAGCCGGGTAAAAAGAGACTGGCCAATCGGTTAGGTGAAACGAATATGACTAGGTACCCAGATATTGGGTACCTATAGGCACGAATCAATATTCTAGCGGTTTACGTAGCCCATCTGCCACGGGTCGTACGTGCGTACGGATAAACGTGATGCAAATTGGATATTCTTGTCGCGCTATGCACTTTACGTAAAAGTGCAGTTGCTGCTTTTATTACTGGGCTTGGGAGTAAATAGCGCAGTCGCTGTACGACTATGACGGTTCTTGTATTAGATCGTAAATTATTTGACTGAGAGACTCTTCTTCGTTTGCTATCTCGGGAAGTCAATGATGTTTGCTCGCTTCCAGGCAGCAGGTGAGCACGCGTGTCCATCGTTTCACGGGGGTTTTTATCGTTTGGCACGATGCGAGATTACTTTTGCACTTTGCATAAAACCCGAGGCGCGCATTAAAATATGTGGATAATCAGTTACCGTGCAGTTAAGTAAGACCGCCCTGCGGTGGTTCCAAGTAATAAACCTGCCTGCCTCTATCGTATTTTATTTTACAAGCTCCAGTTAAGATTAACGCCTTCCACGTAACGAACGTCGGCGCTGGGGAATATCCTGCTATTCGCAATTTTCGGATACGGACACAGTTTTTCAATCGTTGGTTATAGTACCGAGCACGAGAGTAAGCGTCACTCGAATTTTCGATTTTATATTTTTTGAATGAAATTTCAAATTAGTATCTTGTATCGTTTGGCCGTTGTGATATGCAGAGATATGTCGAGTGACAGCGACGAGCTATTTTGAAAAATGTATATATAATTTTTTATCTCATGGTATTATGAAATTGGTGGTGGGTTGTCACGTACGTTTTATATTATCCATGTAATTTCCATGTTTGGTAAATTGAAATTATACAAAAAATGTTATTAAATTAACGTTATTATCGTTACACTTATTTTCGCTAATATAATAAAACCGTACCGGCCACATGTTTTTTCAAGCACGTGTAAATTTCCCAATTCGGCCGCAAAATGTTGAGACGCATGTTCCACGCTCGCATAACAGTTTAAAACGATGTCCTTAAGTGGCGGTAGGATCACTCGTTGAATTTCTGTCGATGATTATCGTCCTGAATATATAGATATGCCGGTACGCCTTATGAAGAAGCAACCACGCGAGATCATCGGTCGCGTAAACCCGTTCATAAGGCGATGCCACGGCAGCGGCCTGAGTTTTTCCCAGTCGGTAAGGTAGGCAGCTCAGCGCTAACGAGTTTTAAACTCGCGTTTAAATAAATTGGCCACCAATTACAGGGACGCACGGGCTGTCCTCGCGAATGCTGCAGTCGGGAAGATCGCTTACGCGAGATATCACATCGTGGCGACCCGGTATATGCAGATTCGCACTCGTTAATATTAGCAGGGCTCATACGTACACGTACTGAGAGCTGATTTATGTCGGCAGCTGTGCCATGAATTACTCGGCATCGATGGCTGTCCGTAAATTCTCGTTTCCGAAGGAACGATTCGCGAGCAACAACCTTACTAGGAATTTAACCCGGGAGGAAAGCAGCTCCTCTTCCGTTGGTCCTGTCATTTATCCTCGTGTGATTCTTCGCGTTTACTATCGACCGCAAAAACTGCAGTTCTCTGCAGCGCATTCAGCTGGGCCAGGTAATACGCCAAACTGCCGCCAGATGGCAAGGACATCGACTCTGCTGTCCTTGGTTCGAAAATCTGCCGCAGATCCTGAAGAGCGCTTCGATCAATTATTTTTTATATACTTTTTTTTTTACGGATTTTCGATTTTTTTTTTTTAGTAAAACGTAAAAACGAGTCGCAATTACATGGAATTGTTACGAGGCAAGAGTGTACAGTCGATCAGGCATTTTTTCGCGAATCCTGCTTAACGAAGTATCTGGTAAAAATAGACGAGTGAGATATGAATTATTTATCCTGTCCTCGGATGGATAGTGGGTCAACTGTTTCTTGTACAAACTACTTTTACGATTCTGCTTTTCGTCGACTCGGCCACTTCTCGCCCATACAATAGCCAGTGTATCGCGACAAAAATATGATACTCGTATATCCTAAATGACATTGCTACATACCGAACTCTTGATTTTCATTCGACTGCATTGGCTTTACAATGAACATTTATAACTGGTATATCCGGCATTCCTCTTGGACCTCACCTTTCCCGAGCCTGTAAGGCGATCACCGTAAGCATTACCTACAAGCATTACGCCAATTAATCGATAGGGCAAACCGTATAAATAACTACACGCCTTTATGACTAATTACCAAGCAGGCCTTCCCATTTGCAATTTCCATTCAGCAATCGAGCACACTCGCTCGATCTACATGTAACGACTTTCGTGTAAATCTCACGCTGTTTGAAATCTCACATAAAGTTCAATAGCCATAGCTGTCAATCATATGAAAATCAAAAAGTAAATAATACCTGGATATATGAAAAATGTAAAAAAAAAAATGTCAAAACTGCTATCCCTCAAGCCCTTCATCCTCAGGGCTTATCCAGCCAATCTCTTTAGTCGCTAACTGCAGCATCCATTTACTGTACCGAACAGTGGGTACCTCCCCAAATGTATCCCTGCAACGGTACCTTCATCCATATCTCGATGAAAATCCAGCCAGTCACTGCCACTTCATCCCAGATTGATCCCATCAGCTTCCAAACGCAGCGGGTGCCGTTCGTCGTCGCCGTCGACGCGTCTGTTTCGCGACACAGAGACCAGTACAGGGGGAAGGGGGTCGAGGGGGATCGGGTACAGGGGAAGGAGCAGAAGACGGCAGAGCAAGGGAGGCTGGAACAGAGCGCGGAGGGAAGTCGGTGGAATGAAGCGATGTGCCAAAGAGAGAAAATCGTATGAGAAATTCAGAAGCCCGTTCACGGTCGGGCGATCATCGCCGACCCCCGAGGAGGAAAAATCAACAGCATAAAACTCGGGGCCGCACGTTGAACCGGGCGGACCGGCGGAGCCAAAGCCACCGAGCAATGAAGGATGGATGCTGGTTTAGCAAGAGTGCAGATTTGCTCGACTCGAGTGCAATGGCCCCGCATCGCTTTCTCGTTGCTATAGCTACGCCCCTTAATTCCTTCCCTTACCTCAACCCTGGAGCCACCTCCTCTTTATTTTACTTTTATTCCAAATCTCCCATGGGGGACGTCCGTCATTTGGCTTAGGTTCGATCGACTCTCTTCTTCTACTTTGAATACCAATAGAGAAGGCGCTCGCGGAGTCCATGGCGAAATACGATACTTTTAGGAATTCGCTGAACGGAGATAAGCTTGTTTTGACAATCAACGAATTTATGGGTATTAAATTGGTGGTGTAGGAATTTCCATATTTTTATGAAAAAAAATGCTTTTTTTTTCAATAAAATTATTCTTGCTGGATATTTAATGCAAATTTTTTTTTTTTTTTTTTTTTGTATTGATATTCTAAATAT
>NW_014333329.1:1223898-1246563 GCF_000341935.2 Cephus cinctus
AAATTTTTTTTTTTTTTTTTTTTTTGGTATTGATATTCTAAATATTGTCGAAGCACCCTTGCGTCATCTGTTTTGTCTAATGTTAGTCACCGGTGCTGGTTGTATTTGTGTCTAAAAATATTAACGTGTCATTTCTTTGGGGTTTATCGGCGACGAGGGATATACGCTTTTGAATTCTGGTAACCGCGTCAACGCGTGGAAGTGTTGGATGACTTTATTTGGATTCCGTAGAATGTCTCGGGGCTCGGCCGAGGGGCCCGCTTCTTACTGGTGCATTAAAGGATTCTTGGTCTCTTATCGAGAAAAGCTTAAGTGAAACGAAACAGCCACTTGTGTGAGTGCGGAATTAATGTAACACACGAAATTAATGTATTCGAGTGGATAGATAAACGTAGTCTGTGCTTGTGGGAGAGAGATGCAGATAAAAAATTTCTTTTTTTAGCTTTAAAATTTACGTCCGTTATTTATAGGTGGTTGATCGGGGTGGTACCGTGTCTGCGTTAATCCGATATTATTTTTGGATTTCATTCAGGAGACTTCGTAAAATTCGACGCAATAACGAATTCAATGTCTTATAAATACGTGGGCATTCGTATAACGGGGGTTTTCTATGGTATCTGCCAAAAATTTCTTAAGGGAGGTTTCGGTAAGCCGGGTTCTCGGTGGCCGCGCTTCTCTATTGAGATTTCCGACTTTGGAAAGGTACATACTGGCGGTTCGGAAGATAGAGTCGTTCGATTGTTTCATACACAGGACATTAACTTTTACGAGGAGAGGTATCGGAGAAATCGCGACGCTCTAGCGTCGTGACGCTACGACGTCGTACTTGCGGTAACGCTCGAGATTAGAGAAGTAACAAACTTTGACTGTTTCACGGTACGTACGACCATTTCGGAAATCGCTATATTTAACAATATTTTGGAAACTCTTGCGTCGCTTTGGGATTTTTCAACTATCGGTACCTCGATACATAATATATGCATTACAGTTGTCTATAGATACTTGCGTCCTGATTGTACGAAAAAATTGAAATGTTCGCGTGGAAAGATTTGACTGTTACAGATAAAACAACGAATATACGCGAACGGTGATAATTTGATAAAGAATATTATTTTTTATAAATTATAAGAAAAAAAAACCTGATCCATCGCAATTATAGACATTTTAGAATTTGACAAATTTATTGCAAGGATAGACGACGAATCTTCGATGGATTCCAAAGATATTCGTTTGTTCTTTGGTAACCATGAAATTTTGAAAATCTTTAAAAAAAGTATGGAATTTTTTTTAAAGAAACTTTTCGACCAAACAATTTATTATTTTAAAGAAAATTTCTTCTTCTACCCATCGTACCATAAATTGAGGTCGTATACCCAAAAATCGAAAATACCAATATCACCTGTTTTTTTTTTTTTTTTTCTTCTTTCATCATGTCAAATTTTTCCCACGGCCGCGTTTATTAGCCGTGCACCTGTGAACGCTTCTCGTGATCGTCTCGATGCTATTATGCCTCGACTCTTTTAAGTGCCGATACGTAAAACGTGGAGAGGCTCTTCATGTCAATTTAACGAATGCCTGTTTCTCACGCCATGACGATTTGCCGTAAGATCCTCGATAAGACTCATCGCGACGGAATTGGGCATCGTTACATTATTCGATGCAACAGATGCAGTTTGGTATTACCGAAGGTTCGTCATATACCCCAAACTTATCTTGAGCCCGTAACACTCGAACGTCTTGACACTTTAACGCACTGGCCGCGAACGATAGAAACGATTTCAGGTACCTACGTAAACGGTACCACAGGACTTTCCCACTGTGACTCGAGTCGAGAAACCATAAGCCCGTTACAGTAGGAATGGGCTGCTTTGCCTATTATACGATAATCTCCATGAAAGAGGGCCGTCACTCGTGTTTCGGTACACGAGGCTTTTGTTATGGAATTGCAAGAAATCATGGAGCCGTCAGCCGAGCAAGTGTCTCTCGTCAGCAGCTCGTTAGAGGCCGGTTTTATGAGAACGGGCGCCGAGCATTAAATAAACCCCTTAGTCGCTGGCGGGTTATCTTTGATGGGGCTTTAAAAGGGGCATTAGGCCCATTTTGGCTACCCACCTAACCCCCACCACGGGGTCTCTCCTCACGCCCCCACCATGACCGACACGCGCCCTACCGCACTATAAGCTTAAAGGTCCTGACTTTTACGATTCTGTTCAAGTGGTCATAAAACCGGAGTTTACTACCGTCATGATTTCGAAGCAAACTGCCTGCCACCTGTCGGAGCCCGCAAAGGCGAAGACTGACTGGAGACTCTTCATTAACACGCTCCTCTTCGGTGTCCTGTGAGAACCCTTGTCTTTATTGACGATACCTCTTTTTTTTTTTTTTTTTTTTTTTTTTTCTTTTTTTTTTTTTTTTTTAATACTTCACCCCATTTCGAATCTCGTACGAGAGCTTGAACGGCGTTTAAATCTTACAGATCCTGCACTCTTTATGTTACTTCCATCTAGAGCGATCACGGCGAAATTCTTCGTGTACTCGTACGTGTGCAATGAGATACTGTATATCTATATGGCATCTAATATCAGGCTGAACGAGTAATTGAATAATTGATACAATATGTAAACAATGTGACTGTCGGAGGTAGAAATGATTTAGTTTTTTTTTTTTTTGTTTCAATGTAATACGTCGATATCTTACGATCTAAGAAGGCTACGGATGACGTCAGGGATGTACGAATGGGCAATGAAAATTGGGTTGTACTGGTCGATGATGGAGACAGGTCTGGATAGATCAGAGAGAAAACGAGGACGGGTGCTCCGTAAGGTTCCTTTGGCCTAGAGCCTCCGAAGCAGCTGGATAATACTTGCTAAACATTCATAATGGCGAGCTAGCAAATGGCCAGCCGGCCGGGAGCAGCTTATGATAGGCATTACTCGGCTCGTTATGGAATAATTTACGAGGTGCGAACCGCGGGGGCGATAATCCAACGACATTTACATCCCAATAAACACTCCGATACCGCAGCGCGCACGCCACGAGTGCGAGGCTCACTTTTACGACGTTTTAATTGTATGACCGTCTAATTGGCCCGTAAAGCATAAAGGGCTCGTAAAGGCATTTACGATAACGTTACTGGTGTACACGTCTGCCGGACGCCGACCAGTTATCTACGCGATTACTTTTATTCGCTCGTTCTCGGACCAGTGAGACAGCTTTCGGGAAATTCTTTCGACGGGTCCGTCAATTCCGTGCAAGTTCATATACCGGCTACGTATCGAAGTAACAAGACGATCTCGCGAGTCCTTATAATTTGCGAGATGCCGATGTTCGTCGTATGAACGTCTGAATGGGTCTGCGCGCTTAGTTCCCTCTTGCGCTCAGAGGTGGCGCTGCACGTATACGACCCGCGGTGCCACGCGTGGCATGCCACTCCGCGTGTTCTCTCGGGATGGAGTGGGGGTACGGGGGGGCGGGGCCGACGATACCATGGGCGTCGTTTGACCGAGGAACTACTTTACCAGCGCGGAGGAACTTTCGAGCGTGGCGGCGCGGCACTCGTGACGAATTCAATTCTGATTGGTCCTTAAGCATATCCCCCGTCGCCCCTCCTGTCCCTACCAGCGCCGTTTCTTCCCCTTCTATTCTCGTCTCCCCACTCCAAGAATACAGTCGCCCTTTCTATCGCACTCGTGCATTGTTTCTCGTGCGCTCTCTCTCCTACCGTCTTATCTGCTCGGCCGCCTTGGCCACGGCGTGCGGCTACGAATTTAATCCGGCGGCACGTCGTTGAGTTACTAGAACGCTCGACAGGGGGCACTGTTGTGGACGAGCGAGAAAAGAATAGGAGCTTCGCGCATGTGCGACTGAGAGGCCACGAGGTCCCACGGGAGGAACGGAGCAAGAATGTGACTGGCGAACCGTACGATGGAGAGAGAGGCGAACAGTGTGCGAGAGAGGGAGTTTGGTTATCGTTCGAAGAGGGGAATGACGCCACGTGAGAGACAGGGAGGGTGATAGTATCGCTGTCCTTCTTCTGGGCACAGGGGCTCACCAAAGGAGAGCCATAGAGGGGTGGAGAGAGGCGCGAGAGTCACGGAGAGAGACGGGAGTATCGTGGTGGGTTCGTGCGACGGAGAAAGAACGTCGAGGAGCGAGAGAATCGGTGGTAGAGCGAGACGGCGAGTGAGAGCGAGCGAGCGAGAGAAAGCGAGTGCGCCCGTCGACGGTACACGGAGTGGCGGAGTGGCGGTACACGGGGCGCGAGAAAAGCAGTAGTGTGCCGTGGACCACCGCACTGGCATACCGTGGTTCGTTACGATCCCCTGCGTACGCTTCGTAGAGACAGCACAGTATCAACGATTCGCATTTTCCACGAGTGCTAGTGTGCAGTGCCGACAACCTGAGAGTCAAGGCGAACCGTCGCCGTTGTCATCCTCGTCACTCTCGTCGTCGTTGTTCTTCATCCTTCTCGGCGTCAGCGTCAACGTCGACGTTGTCGTCGTTGACTTATCGATCGAAGATATACGCATTAAAGACACCTCGTTAAAGATCCCGAGGATTCGTCAGCGCGCTTTAATAGGTGGTCCGAGGTGCAGGTCGCGTGCCACTCGACCACCGCCACGTCGCGCGCGCGGTTTAGGGAGAGACAGAAGGAGCGCGAGGGAGAAAGAGGAGAGAAGCCGAAGCAGTTTTATAGCTCGTCTTATTACCCGGTTTATTGCGTCGTAACGATTTAACGATCATCGCTCCAGTCGAGCGACGGTCCCTGGTAGCGGAGACCGTAACGAGCCCATAAAGCCATGAGTCCCATTCTCCGTTACGCTTCTACGGCCTATTGACATTGACATTGGTCCCACCCACAGCTCGATGACTTTTACGGCCTCTTAAACGGTTTAATGTTTGCTCGACATTCATACCCATACGGACCTGTCGCCCTACCCGCCATCCACGTCCACGGTCCACGTCACGCAACTTGCGACGAGGTGTCGCGAGACTCGCCAAGGTAGCCATCCGTCCGAACGTCCGAACGGTGGTGACAGGCTTCCGGGCACAGGACCAGCCAGGAGGGCCCGGCCAGCCGAGGGCACTCTCGACCCGCCTAGACGGCAAAGACACCGGGACGGGCAAAGCCAGTAAAGTTGGGCGGACGAGTAGCTCAGAGAGGCCAGAAGGCAAACGAACGAACAGGCAGGCAGGCAGGCAGGCCGAAAGCCCGCCTCCTTCCTCCTGACGCTAATATACAAGATTTTTCCGAGTGTCGGTGTTACAGTGCAAGTGATCCAAAATACCAGGAATAATGAACTCGTACTTTGAGCAGAGCGCGGGTGGCTTCTACGGGAGCCACCATCATCAGACGGGGGCTGCGGGTCAGCACCATGATCCCGCGACAGCCGCGGCCTATCGGAGCTTCCCGCTTGGCCTTGGCATGTCACCTTACGCATCCACCCAGCATCATCATCACACCTCCTCGACCCTCGGGATCCATCCTGGAAGTGGTACCAACACGAGGCCACCCCAGGACTCACCCTACGACGCCAGCGTCGCTACCGCCTGCAAGCTCTACTCCTCGACACCGGAAGCCAGCGGTCACACGACCTCCTCGTATTCCTCTTCCGCCGGGAAGGAGTGCAAGCAGCAAGATCAGGCCGCACATCAGAACGGATACGCCGCCGTGATGGCAGCGGCTGCCGTCAAGGACGTTTGGCAGTCGGCGACCTCAGGGGCGAACAGCCAGAGCAACTCGGTGGTACGTCCTTCCGCGTGCACCCCTGAGGGCACGAGGGTCGGCAGCTACGGCGGCCTCGTGGGCGGCGATCCCGCCTCCAGTCCTGGTAACAACGGCTCCTCCAGGTCCCTCACGTCCTCCTGGAACACCTGCAGCCTCAACTCGACCGCGAGCCAACCGGTCGCCACGCAACTCCATCAGCAACCTACCGCCAACCATACATTCTACCCCTGGATGGCCATAGCAGGTGAGTCCTCGTCCTTAAACTCACTTCAATTATCATATTAGTACCTAACGTCATACCTACCGACATACCAACCCGGCGACTTACCTACTAAAACGACCACTTGCCCATCGTAAGTAGCTTAGGGGACGGCACGTGCTCTTCTAGTGGAGGGTTATATGCGTATATAGATGTGTAGATATATATATATATACCTACAATCATTCACCCTTACTTTATTGCCCAACCCTCCTACCCAATATAATTATACCGCTGTTAATTCGATAGCTTCGAGGTAGCCAAGGTAGATGGCGTCAAGGAGATACCGTAAAGGAGGACTGTGAGGGATATGAAATACTGCCTCCATATTTCTCACTCGTATCAATGAACGTCCTGTGACGTTCTTATCAATCGGATCATTTTATACATGATATCGTTGAGGAAGTAAATAAGACAAGGAGCGAAGGGTGAAGGTGGTCGGTAAAGTGAAGCGATAAATTTTCATCCGGTCACGCCCTCCTGCGTACCTCGGTTACCTGGTTGCGTGCTGTTCAATCTGCAAGCGTATTGCGTATCCGTACACCAGTCCGGACCATAAGGAGCATCGGTAGCAAGGGGAGTCTGGCGCGCTCGGTGCGCTTTGTGGATGGGAGACAGAACGGAGTCAAGTGCGTGTAAAATCGTTGGGTACACGGGTATAATGGGAAGCCGTCCAATTGGGGTTCAAGTGCCTTCCCCGTTAGACTCCAACCCTCCGGAACCTGAATTCCGGCAGTCAGCTGTTTTCATCGTTCCTCCGTGTCTGCCTGCTCGCCTCTGGTGCCTGCTCTCTCCAGCCTCTCTCGCCGAAAGCACCGTAGCAGCACACTTTGCGAACGGGCCGACTGGCTAGCCTACAGATATAATCGGCCGGGGCCTCCGGGACCCAGACTCCCCTTTACGTTGCTCTTCAGTTTCAGTTTCAACATCGGGGCTACGGCCGAGCCACTCTGCTCTTGGCTCTTCTCCTGCCCCCATGCCCACTCGGTCTTCGTAGCTTCGCGGCTATACCAACACGGCGCACCAGCTCTCTGCCTTCTCCTTGCCTCATCCACGTCTCCTCTTTCTCACACTTGGCACTCGGGTCCCGACAGTGGGAGTAGATATATGTTGTTTTTCTCTCTCTCTCTCTCTCTCTCTCTCTCTCTCTCTCTTCAATTTTATTTTCATCTTATTTTCGCCCACGTACCTATACTCCATTGCTTGCATACTGAACCGAGCAAGAGTTATTTTATTAGGTAGTGCCACGTAGGTCAGCACGGCGACGCTTATTCATTTGGCAGAACACGATCCCGCTGAAAAGATCTTTCGCGCTCTTCACGCGCCGAAGGAACTCGCCGGTACTACCTACCTGCTACGTTCTTCTCATCCGCGATATTAAAATTATCCAGGGACACACACAGAGCGACTGCACAAGGCCGGTGAGAATGGCCGTGCACGCCGAATCCTCGTTGGACCGTTCACGTGAAAATCCCTCTTACTCCTGCCACCATATTTCACACCTCGCTTGAGAAAATCAAGCGGTTCGGCCACCCTCGAGCCTTTGGAAATTACTCGGCGAATTAACGACCGGCCACGTAATCGTAGAAAGACCGCGCGAGTCTTATGGGAAAAGGCTGCACGGCCTCTTCCTCTTCTGGAACAGGTTTTCTCTAGGCGCAGTCACGCCGATCGAAAGTCATTGACTCATTTTGCTGATCCCTCCTGTAGCCACTGTAAATTCTTCTGGTTACTCTTGATCTTATCGAGCGCCTCTCATCGATCTTACTATTAATTTGTTATACGCGCATAACTCTCTTGCCGTCATTTTCTTCGGCGAAACGCCGTCCCTGGCACTGTCTCGTAATACACGGTTACTATACGATCCTGGCTGTAGATAAGCGAACCATTAAACGAACGGCACTTAATAGGCTAATGCAAGTAGAGACACTTGCGTGTATAATTATCTTGACCTTGCAACAATGTGGCATTGGTAAACCGTGAGATATTATATTCAAGCGCGAGCACGTGTTATTAAATGTTAATTCAGCAATTGCAAACTCCGTTATTCATCGTTCGGAAATTTCGACTCTGGTATAATAGCGAGAACAGTTCCTAGGCAGAGTCGAGTAAGGAAGTGCTTTCGCTTCGAACGTTTCAATCGTTTTCTTCCGCGGGCGCCCAGATGCGCCGAATATTTACGGGGTTTCATTCAGGGGTAGAGCTACGTCTATAGGGTAATTAGAGGGCGCGAGAGTATATGGGGGTTGAGGATGCTATCTAGCGGGGTCTCGATTCACCCTCGTGAAAGTGCCTCGTTATGCGTTTCGAGAGAAGAGTTTACCTTTTTAAAAGGACATTAAGAACACGGCGATAAACCGACATAAAGTGTTACTCGAGGTAGGTATAGGTACCTATCTGCTCCACGGTACCCGTAAGCAACCTTAGCCGCCTCAGGTCTCTAATGCTTCTCCTTCATCCGATCCCAGTAAAGCGACTACAGACGTAATCCTCTCAACGGAACGGTTCTCCCCTGTGTTGTATATGGACTCTGGGTGTATTGTGATGAAATCAAAGGCCTGTAGAGTCGTTACTGACAAAAATTACATTTCTTATATATTTACCTGGAGCAACCAGAGCATGCACGGTGTATGGCTTGATGAAAATTTGGAAAATTCATATTGTTATTATTAGTCAGCCATGTCCGGTCACGATACGGTAGTGTGGGCAAGCCGTGTTATCTCGAGCTTGTTAATTGAATCTTAATCAGAAAATTACTGTTTATCGTGCTCGAGGTGTACCTATGCAGGCGTACATTCCCCACGGGAAGAATACCTGTCCACGCAGCCGTAACGCGGTACTCGCTCTTTGAACGCGCTCGTATCGGCAATGTTTTTTTTTTTTTTTTTTTTTTTTTTTGGAGAAAAATTTAGCGAGTAACCTGACGCTTCGTTTTCTCTCGGCTCCTGCAGTCCCTCAGGCTGTGTGCTGCAGGTTGTGCAATTTTTTTTTTTTTTTTTTTTTTTCTTTTTTGGAGAAAAATTTATATATACCGTCCGAGTATTGTATAACCGCGGGAAAAAGTCTCGAAGTCCGACAGAGAATCTGGCGGCCATTTGTCTTCGGGCTAGTTAAAATCTAGACACGAACTTCGCCGGGAAAGGAGCCAACGAACCTTGAACTGTAGAGGCGAGTATGGTTTGCCGCGTAAAAGCCACGTGCTTCTATCCCTCCCACGGGGAGTGAGCATGTACGAAGTGGCTCCACGCGACGCTGTAGTAGGTGTTACGTACCTCAGGGAGTAACCTCGTTCAATATAGACCGACTACGAGCAGCACTGTAACCGTAAAGTTGACGTTTACGACGTCGAAATCGCGGCTTCGCTCGTTTTCCCTTCCCACTTGGTGCGCCTTGCGGCTTGATGGTTGTGCCGGTACTGTGGATGGTCGGTAAGGCAGGGATCTGCCGTTTGAGAATTTACCAGCAAGGATCCTGAACAGGACTGGGACCTGGGATTGTCAGATCGCTATGTGAGAAACTAACGAATTTAGCTGCCTGTTTCTTAATTGTTTTTTGAAAAATTTTTAGACTTACTGTTGTAATTGAATATCGATGCATTTTTTGGAATTAGTTTTTTTTTTTTAACGCAACGGCATGCGCAAGGTTGACATCGTGCGTGGTAGGAGTGAAATTTGCGCTGTTTGTAAAGTTGAGCGATTTTTAATTTTTAATTACTTACTCATTCGCAACAAGATCGGTCGTCGTTAATTAATTCACGTAATTATTGCTAATCTGACACTCATTGAATTGTGATGCGGGCTTCGTAATGAAATGTACATCGCCTCCGCGTGCGATACTTAATTAAACGACGGCGATTTCGAACTGTGCGTTAGCGTTGCGTAAAATCAACTCGAATTTAACCCGATTATAATGTATAATTAGCGAGATCGCCGAGGAGCTGTCGGAATGGAAATTATTTACCGCGCCGTAAACCGTACCGCTTCCGGTTTTAAATTCTGCTAACTTTACGAGCCTATTTAGCGACGCCTCGGCGTTGGCTACGCTAGCGGAAAAAAAAAATTGAATTTTTAAAATTCGCTACTTTAGCTTCACGGTCACGGTGCAGCCACCACGCTCTTTCGAATTCAGCAGTGTTCGATCCTTCTGTACTACCCTCGATAGTGACTGCTCTGAATCATCAACTGCTGTGACCTATATTCTTGAAATTTAACTCCCCCCCCCGCCCCTGCACATAAGTGACCACCGTATATATTCACACTAAACAGTGTACACGAAAGAACAAAATCCAGAACGGCTATAAACACCATTCTCATTGATCATATAACCCTTCCTCCATGCAAATTATTCAAACACCCTATACATCCCTTCCTAATCTAAATGACCCCAACTACAGAGCTAGTAACCCTTTGAGTGTTGAAAATCATTAAAAAGCAAACCCATTGTCGTAATACAAGTCAAATTGATATCCACATATAGAGCAAGCAACCACGTATATTCTAGAAAAACATTAAGGAGATATAGTCCCACCTTAAAGTATCACCTGTTACTACCAAAACGTTTCCGAGCCCATTTAACCCATATACGGAGCAAGGTGTCCCGTATATTCGCGCGGGGACTAAGTGATCCACGTGGCCATTGCCAAAACGTATCTCTGAGTTATCCCTTGAAATTGGCCATAGACTAAAGAAAACTAGCTCAGCCCGCATAGAGGAGCGGTCTTCTTCCCTACTATATCATAGCACATATGTAGGTATATATACCTCCTAGCGAAGCCCATCGAGAAGGTAGATATAGGCGTGCGTGCTGAATGCTCGTGATCGAGTGGCTGCCTCTCCACTCTCCTCTATAGGTAAGAGAAGCAGGCGAAGACACACACGACCTGATGCACACCAATAGTCCGACCTAAAGAGGCATCCCTGGGTGGGTGTGATCTTGTGCGTGTGCTCATAGGTCCCTCCATGTGTTGCTCCATGGCCCGGATGGAGGATGACGTACGAGCGGCTCCGTATGACTTACTACGCCCTTTTCCCTTCTCCACGCCCGCCGCCTCAGCCTACTGACCATCCGAAAGACATCGGTCCTTTGAACCAGGCCAAAAAATCATATCTCCACGGCAATGATTGCAGTAAAATTTTTTCAAACCTACTGGTTAAACATTTATGAGATTCCATGGCTTATCGTTACGGCTAACTTACCGGGTGTCCATTGTACCTTTGTAAAGCGACTTGAGCATTCATTGTAGATATTTACTCGTTATCTTCTGGTGCTTCGTAAATGTTTCTTGCCGTTGAAAATTATCGCTCCTGGTGGACGGCGATTCGTTTTCTAGGCGTTGTCCTCGGACCCCTATCAATTAAACCGAGGTTTGGTTATCGTCCAAGGAAGAGGGTACCGTCTCGTTTCCTGTTGTGTTCCGGGTCAGTTGGCTTCTATGACAAAATACGATCCTTAAACACTGCAGATGTCCATGTGTACTTTCGCGGACATAAAAAAATGTGAAAGGTCACTCGATGCTCAATAAGTCGTACTGTGCTCCAATTTTCACATCGTTAACAGTCACCGGAAGAATTAATGGATTCTCTGCCGGCTGTATCTGCTGGTCCGACGGCTGCCGTCGGCTAGATGAAAATACTACCGAAACTTTCCTATAGGACGATCCTTGGTATCTGCATGGAGTTTTGGATCATCAAAGAAATCACGTGGATCGTCTCGAGGTCGGACCTCCTGACACAGTATCGATGACCTCATACTTGGACCCTCATGAAAAATGGAAAAAAAAAAAATGTAAAGACACAAGCAAACTGACATTCGGACGTAGGTGTTCCGTTGGCTCTTTCCCAGTATTGACTCTCGCACCATGCATTCGAGCATGGATATAGCATTCAATTAACACTCCCCTCAATATAATCAGAAAGCAGATATTGCAAGTAGATTTCAATGTTCATAACTCAGCTTTTTTTTTTATTTCTGCCTCTCCCCCTTCCTCTCCCTATGGAACCTGCATCGGCTCTGTCCGCACCAATGGGCGGCCATTACGAGCAGCACCTGCCACCCTTGCTATACGACCTCACCACAATACGTTCACTGGGTCCTAAACCGTTATTGCGACCATTTTCGTTCTTTTAATATTTTCTAATACACGCTTCGCTATCGAGATCACGTAACCCTGACTCTTAGATCTGTATCCGTCCGAAGGTCCGGGGACACGAGTGAAATCGAATGGTGGGTTACTCGAGTGATCTCACCGTCCAGTGAACTCGTCGCTTGTAAAGCGGACCAAAACAGCTGATATAGACATATTGGAGCACGGGAGAACCGAGTCACTGATAACTGTGACGAAAAATGCCAACTTGTTCTGGGATACCTATATTGTCTTTTTCTTTTTTTTCTTTTGGTGCAATAAAAATGGCCGCCCTTGAAGAGACTTTACAACGACTCGCCCCATCTACGGGCAGTCACGAAATTTTAACGTGGCTCCAAGTACTCAGGTAAATTTTCATGCCTCTACGTGCACGGGCATTCTAATTTTATCCCCTCTCGAAAGCTCCCTTTTACCCTGTGACCTTAGCCACTACGGCGTTCTGGTTTCATCGTGCTGAAAAAAAGAGTGGTATGCGATAACGTTACGTAATAAAATTTATGACACAGAACGGAATTAGGTGTGCGAATGGATGCGCGCAGATGTATTGTGGCTGGTCTTAAGTCGAGGTGATCCTATTTATATTTCGATCTTTATATTTTCACGTGCTCCTGTTTACGCGTATACACGTGTTACGCAATGACAGTTCACGAATAACTCACGCGTCTCGGTCTTTCTCGCGAATAAATGTATATATTCGTTTTGTTTACAAAATTATACATTCACCACGTGTTACAGCGGCCGTTTTATCAATATGCACGCGGCGGGAGTCAACGGCAGGATTGTTGCGCGATTAAGCGTTTGGCTTTAAGCGCCACGTAACTCAGCGGCAGTTAACGTTTGCGAAGTCAACTGAAATGTCCGTGCCGATTGTGGCGCGCGCACAGAACTTATGACGGATCGCTCTGCCGACGTATTTATTAACGCGGCGAATGCTATTAGGCCACCGAGAACGAACGTTACGAGCTTAACCGCGGACAGCAGTTTGTTTCGCGCCATTACCCTCGCTTACCTATACTCCAGCGTTAGGGTATCCAGTATGTCGTGTACCTACATCCTGCGTCATCGAAATATTCCCAGGAATTTTTCAATTTATTAAAATTATCTCGTTATCTGGATAACGATCCACCGTACAAAATTTACCTATTGTGGATGCGCCCTTAAACATATATGTATATATTGAGTAAGGATTTGACTATGTTGACTATGTTGATATATGCTATACATACACTGAAGGCGTATTAATTACGTGTCGTGTGCGAAGATCAAAGCAAATGGATAAAACGTGCTTGAAAAAAGCACGCACGAGGGAAAGGTGGTGAGTTCGATGAAAGACGATAATGTAAAAATAATGGCGTCCGATAAGGAACCAGAAGGCGGTACGGTACGAAACGTAATCGTCGATGATGACGATAACGTTAAAAATGGCCACGAAGCAGTAACGTTCATTAGGTTCACAGCGAAGAAGCGGAGATCGGCCGCGATCTTTTCACGCGGAACAGGTTTCCTCTAGGAATGCGAGTAGCCATTTCTATGATTTACTATGGGCTAAGAGTAGTCTCGCATCGAACGGCACGTTGTATATTACACCGTGGCCTGTATGTCGCTCTTATGCGGTATTATGCAAATTTGTACCCGGGGACGAGTATATAGAGACACACATCCACGTAACCCGTACGAGAGTGTCGCACGACATGGTTATTCTAAGGCTATTTGACTTTGCGAAAACGTCAAGTACCTGCAACCTTCTTTCTGTACATAGATATAGATATATCTATACCTAGCTGTGTATTACACCCATAGTGTGGCACTTTGACTCGAGCGGTAATAAAACTGAGGAACAGTTTCTAGGCACGTTCCTGATGCCGACGCAGTGTAGGTGGCCGTGCGAGAAGGTTCACTTGTTCATATACCCGGTAGAGGAAGAAAAAAAAAGAAAGAAAAAAGAGATGCGCCAAGCCAGTGGGACCCCGGTACGATTGGGGCCTCACCTAAACCTATAAAACGCTTTATGACTTGCAGTTACCCTGGGACCGTTAGCTTTATTTTTTTTGGCCTTTTTTAGCGAAAAAGTCATAAAATCTTTAGAGCCTACAATAGACTTAACTGTTACTCTTACCTTTCTTTCCTATACCTATATACCCGAGCTCTCTTCTTTCCTTTTCTTCCTACTTTGACGTTTCCTTCTTTTTGGCCTCTTCCGCATGCCGACCAGCCACCTCATACCAGTTCCCTCCAATCCGTCGAACTGACTCGATCGCGGCTTACGGAATATCACCTCGTAAATTTTCTCTTATCCTGTGATCAGTTTGTTTCTTCACTTTTATTGGGTTACGTCCTGCGGGATGGTGCGCTCAGTTGGCTCGGGACGTCGGGGCAGGATAGTCAGTCAGTCGGTCTCTTCCGTAATCAGGAAACGTACGGGTCCACGTGGCTTCCGCTTTTTTTCTGTACGAGACTCGGTTCGTTCTGTGGGACGCATGAAAACAGTGCTGATTATGGATGGTGGAATTAAGGAATGTCTAAAAACGTAGAAATTCCTTATCGAAGAGTTTAATTAGTCTTAGAAAGTTTAAACTTTCTCTAGCGAGAAGTAGGAGAGGGACAGAGAGAGAGAGAAGATCACTGTGATATTGCTGCGGAATCAAAACAGATTTTGCAAATCTTTACCAGAATCCGTGTATCTCGTGTGGGAAACCAGTCGTATAAAATAAATGAGATACGATACTCGAATAACATTAACGGAACACGTCTAGTTCGCCGTTCGTCCAATATTTACGATACTCTTATTCGGCCGAATGTAACGTCTGAGAAACAAAATTCCACGCGTGTTTGAGATTGAGATAAAATTAAGGCAATTTGCGTTATTTGAGGAGTGATAGGGTTTTTTTTTTTCATATCGAAATATATCGATTCTCACGTGGATGCCGGCGCGAACTGTGTTGTTTTCGATGTTTTTATGAAATTCCGATCGATTCAATTATACGGGAGGTTCATCAAGGACAATAAAGTTTTACGCAATTTTAGACGGACTTGACGCAATTATTGGAACGCGTACTTTGAAAAGGCGCATACGAAATGTGCTTCTTCCGAATGATGCATGGGTGTCCCGCAGCGAGTGCCCTATGGCGTTTCGGTGCATAGAAATCGACGCTAGCTATATCGACGGCGACGGCAGCGGCGGAGCCGTTCATTGGCCATTTTTCACTGCTTCGAATTGCCCTCCTCATACTGGCATCTCTCACGTTTTCTAGTCTCGCCAACACGACGGCGCGCGTCCCCTTTCGTCGGATTCCCGATAATTTCTGCGATGCCGCTTTACGGCTTCCCTCTGAGAAACATTGTGAACGCGGTCAAAGGATCATCATTACAGTTATTACAAAACCGGTACGCGAGCAGAAACTTTACATTAATTTTTTATTTTTCACTAAACCTCATCCGTCATTATTTCCAGAGTCAAGGAATACGCTTATACATTATACTTAGCCGTGCGAACCTGGATCTGACCAACTTTTACTTCCCGTATAACATTCTACAATTAGCTAACGAGAATCTTGATGAGCCTAACATCGCGTTAAAAATTTTATTCGTATATACAATTTTCAATGAACACGAACCCAAGAATTTTAGTAAAATTTTGAACTTTCAAAAATAGCCGATGTCAAACTACACTTGAAAATTCATGATCAATCTTAATTTCTCGGATATCGGATAGCATATAGCCAGTAATAATTTCTCTTGAAATAAAAATTGTTCCGCGTATAGCAATTATCCAAAAGTGCCAGGTGCACTGTATGCGTGTATCTACTGACTACTACTTGATTTTACTGATCCTACCTGCGTTATCATACTCGTTATAAAAACCCAGCGTAACCACAGCATTTAGAGTCAGTGTCAGGATGCAGGTATAATCGATTGCCGTACGTGTCGTAAAAAGAGATTATAAGTCGAACGTTGTAGTTATAAATATAATGTAGGTAAACCAGTTAAGGGAACGGCTCTTAAAGGGATAAAGTAAAACCGAGTAGTTCCGCAATGGCGATTCGTCTCTCGCGGCGCTATAACGAGTTCGTGACTTGACATAACACGATAAAGCCCTAAATGTGTTTGGCAGCATGGGGTTTGGGTTGCAGATCGTCGTGGCCCTTCGTTCCCGACTATAAAGCTTCGTAATAAAATAAAATAAAAAAGTATGCTCCGGAAGAGAGGACAAACCCTTGGTACGTTCTTGTATCGTCTCTTCCTTCGTTTCAGGAGACTTCCCGACGATAGGGATCTATCTGGCCCGGGGCCATCGCTCCGCTTAAAGTGTCGTGAATTTTACCGTATATTATCCGCAACGTGCTGTTACGTGCATTTTACTTTCTTTTTGCTTACTCCCTTACTACCCGCCTCGCGCTTCTTTCTATTCATTTTAGCCAAACCGGATTTTTGGTAAACCACGAGATTTTTCAGGATACCAAATATCTCATGATTTTTTCGGGTTCGATGCACGTTCGATTTTTTTTTATAAATCAGGTAAAAATCACCTGTCCAGCAAAATGCCTACTGTCAAGGATCCATATGCATTTTCTAAAGTGCAATATTGCTGGATTTAATATTTTTTCGTCTTATTCCTTTTTTCTTGTTTTTCGTTTACTCCTCGTCCTCGCGCGTCTATCGTTCAACGTTTATCATTAGCACGTTGCCGAAAGCCCTTACACGCGCATTGTCCTTACGAAAGCTACAAGATTGGAATGCGCGAAGTTCGCGGCTGTGGCCGAGCCATGAAAAGCACCGCCCTTGCGAGGTTATTGAATAACGATGAGCCGGCCTACGGCCACGTCTGCTCTGCGAAGCCTCTGCGTGGATCCGCCATTATCTGTGACTGCCAAAGCATCAAGTCAAATAACGAGCCCATCGACACACAGAATATCCAGAATAAAATAATTCTTATTATCATTAATTTAATTGGACAAAAATTTGTTTCACCTCGGTCGTGCAAGTGCCTGGAGAATTCATCGTCCGTCGCACGTATCATAACCGTCATTAACCGTCATCCTCAATAAGTATATGAACTGACCCAGGAAGTTTTTTTAGTAAGAAAACCAATTTTGTTTCCTGTTTAGATATGACTGTCCGCGGAACGTATTATCCATTGGTGGGAAATATTGAAGAAGGTATTTACGCTTCAGAGTACAAAGTTTTTGTTTTACGTGAGGTATTACAAAAGGCAACGTCAGAGAGACATTGCATTATTGTTATTATTATTTTATATTATTTTGACTCATCGCGATGGACAAGCGTGAGTGTTCTTGTATGTGTATTCGTTGGCATAATTTGGCCCTGTTGAAGGTGTATCGAGTGCATTCATATTCGTACAATGCATGGTCCCCCACGTGTACGCAGGGGATACCGACAGCAGACTCGTTCGGCAAGGAGAGTTCGCATGAGCCCGTATGGGCTCAGTAACTCAGCGGCAGGGGCGCGTGCGCGGTTTACAGTCGAGACACCAGGAACACGGGCATAAACATTGTTGCAAGATACGCACACCAAGAGAAAGCCCGGGACCCGGTAGGGCATTAAGATGGACGGTGCCAATCGTATGCTAATAGAGCCGCTTTATTTCTCTTTTATCGGCTGGTCGAAGGAAAGTAAACTGCGGACGTTTGGTCGCGCGCCTCCACGGCTCTGATCGAAATATTCGACTAGAGGAGACTGGGCACAGAACGGTAGAGAAGTTTCGAGTAGGTTAGTCGAGAAGGACGGAACGGGATGAAAACAAAAAAAGAATTACCACAGGATAGATAGTGTACAGCCGAAGGGTACAGGTCGTGGATGTTGAACAATATTACCGTTAGCTAGAGAGAGCAACAATCTTGTTCCATGGGTTCACGTTAGATGGTTCCAGTCTGATACAAGATTAGGCTAGTTAAAAGTTGAGGATCATCCGTGTCGGTATCGTTTCGCGTATCGATTCCTGTATATAAGGTGTGAATTAAGGAAGATTTCAAGCACTCGTCAATTTACCGTTTACCTGCACGACTTAGCGTTACAGTGAATATAGCCGCATATGAGAGGGGATTACCCTTACTCGAGAAACTCATCCAGTAACTTTGTTATACTTGAATGTAGGCATCGCATCGAGTATCCGTTCACGTCGGGTCACGATCTCCATTCGAACCCCGCTTTTGACTCTTCCGGTAAGACAAATCATCGAAGTCCTTTCAGCGAGGCACGCTCGACTCGCGTGCGTTCCTCCTTTGATCATCGTCAACCCAGCAAATTGGTATCACAATTGATCTTTTCGATCTTACCGTATAGCCCTATTGGTCCTATAGGAGCATTGCACGGGCAGAAGTATACGGTTGGTGTATGGGCGCAGGTTCGCCGTGCGGCTCTCAACGTCGTGTATAGTGAAGAACAGTTTGGACGTTCAAGGGTCGCTCGAGCCTGCTGACTCGTTTCCATGTGGCGTATATGAGAGAGGGCTGTCATGAGAACTTGTTTCTATGGTTTATGGGTCAAGAAAATATATTGCGTGTATATATACAATAATACCTATCTTCACGGAGATGCCAATTCGTTTCGGTATCATGACTGACTGGCGTAGCGTTTCTAATCTGCTGGAATTATTACACGTGTACCAATCACTCGTGCCATTACCCTTTACTTGGCCAAAAGTAATAAGCGTGCAAACACGTTTTGAATAAGTGTAGGAGTACCGGACGGTTTGTTTGTCAGGATTCGCGACCTCGTAAATTATGGCTGCGTTCACACGCGGTAGGTATCGGTATATAAATCGGGTATGAATTGTCGCCGCTCGTGAAGTCCCCCGGATCTAAACAGTTTTTAGATCCGGTGAATTAGCGGCACGGCTAACGGCGTTCGTCGATTTACGAGCGCTCGAGTTTCGCGAAAGAACCCTTCTCTGATTTATGTACACCGTGGCGGCTCTCGATTTACGTACTCGGACCGATAACAAATGCTTACGCTCCTTCAGGACCACCATACACTACCTATTAGCTTGTATTAAGCAGTACCACCCGTCGAGGAGAAAAAAATTCACTGTCTCTCCGTACCCAAACTAATCATCTCATTATTAAGTCCGAGTATCCTCTGATCGATGATTTTACGTATTTTTTTCAAATCTTTTATCGTATAATCGAGTAACCGTAGGTATATATGTATTTTTATCCCTGTATCCTTTAACTTCTATATTTTTTGAGGTCTCTGTATGGTTAATTTTTTTTCGGCCCCCTTCATGTCCACCTTTATTAATAAGGCATTCTTGTATGAACCCTCGATGATCCTATGAGGATTTTATTGTTCAGTATGTATCATGGATCGAAGTCTGCCCTTGTAAAACACGCATCTCATTATCTCGCCAAGGGATCTTCGCTAATCGTAATGGGCAGCTGCACTCGGCCAACCCGCAATCTGAGAAAATGCCTCGTTCCTTTCGTAATTATCCCTACGGCGGATACATGTAACAAACTGGGCATCCGTCCACTGCTCGCGATTCGTGTTGTCCAGAAGGTCGGTTCGCACGTCGAATGAAGTAGACGTACAACGAATAAGGAATAGGTGTATCGGAGTAGGTGGATATACTTGATTAATTTATTTTTTTCTATTATTTTTTTTTTTTCCTTCAATTCTCTCCTCTCACAATAACCACGGATCTGCCATACGTATAGGGCTCTCCGCGTATCTCGTACTTTTCGATCAACGTCGTCCTTGAGATTTTATTTCTCGCGGTATATAAACTGCAGGTTATCCATCTGGCGCCGACCATGCCTCGTTCTTCATTTAATTCTTTTCCATTGCTCGGTGAAAAATGTTGAACGATACCCAATTAGGTTTATCTTGTTTTCCCAGACGGTGAACCTGCCGACAGCTGCGTCCTCCGCAGCGCGGCCATTTGCCGCTTGATAATTTAAACGATCGCGATACATATGAATGCTCCTACCGTTCTCGTATTATACAGGTGGTCTTCGGTAGGGATTCAGTAGATTTTACTGTGGCGCGTATGACGTTCTTTTTGGTATCGACTTACCTTGTGGCGATCGTGTGAATAATAAGGAACGGTAGAAAAAAATGTAAACAGGTATTTTTTTTTTTTCTGTATTGCGCGAGAGGGTGCTGCGGTGGATGGTTAGGGAATTGCGAGGGGTGGTTAAAGTAGCATTATCAGCACGCGCCGCCTTTGTGTGCCTACTAAATCTGTGAAATAACTGCGGAGCCCACTGGTAGGTAGATTCAGCTCGGCCTATATTACGTTACGTCTCTTCGTATGTGTATTTCGAAAGCGAAAATTTTAATGGTGTTTGCCGAACGCCTTCCTGATCTTTCTCAGTGTGTCCTCATTTTGTCTGCATGCATATACATATACGTGGGACGTAAATTTTGAATGGCTTTCCGTTCTCCTTGGATGCTGGATTTGTATTGCGGATGTGCGTCCTCCAATGTCGAACTTTGATTTGGGTTTTTTTTTTTTTTTTTTTTTTTTTTTTTTTTTCGCACGAGAAATTATTGCTGCTAATGCTGACGATGCTATTCACGGGAATAAAATATGTTGTTGTTTACGTACGAAAAATTTTATTTTTGCGATGATCGCAATTTAAATTTGAAAATTGTAAAATTTGAAAAAAAGTTAAGATTAATATTTTTTTGTGTGAACAACTTTTTTGATGGTGATGTCGAGTACCGATATTTCGATGACCCAATGCCTCGTAGCGCATGAATCTTTCGTTTTAACGTGGGATAACTCGCTATTACACTAACCACTTGAATTGTAAAAGCAAGTTGCTAAGAATCACTCGGTCGGACAATGGCCGCCAGCCATTACGCTCAAGCGTACAAGAGCCTGGAGTTTCGATAACAATAATTTTTGCGGTTAAACGACTAAATTGCTACACGACCTGCGGCTTTTACGTACCAAAGCCAATGGACGTTTTTACCTGAACTCGGATGCTGCATGCTTTCACATTTTTTCCATTGGCACTCGCGCTCATTCAATTTGACTAAGATTTTAATTCGTATTTCTCCTTAATTAATTGAGGAGTTCAGAGTAATATTGTTTTTTGCAATTATACAACACTTGCCCATACAAATACATCTTCAGGCTTTTAGCACCGTGACACGTAATGCTTGATTTAAAGAATTTTCATAATCATCCATACTCTCGTGCTTCATTAATTTCTACTGTATCTTCATTGATCATCAGAAGGTAACGGTATCGGAATGAGACCCACTGAAGTAGGTAGCCATGAGCGTACACACGAGGTCACGTTCTTCGATTCTTGGCCACCTATCGGAGTGATCGTCCGGTAGATTATAGATAATTTAATTCAGTCAGTCATCATTAATGATTATAGTGGCGAGATCCCTTGGGCCTGCGAATTATCCGAAGCGTCGTGCATGTTTTTCCTTTTTCGGAAAATCGCTGCCGCCATTTCAAGCATAAGTTTCGCACGGTCAACACGATACATAGTAGCAACCAAGTCGTTACACAGTATAGCTGTATCTAAAAGCGAAGGTATCGTCCAAAATGGTAGACGCGTGAACGACACGCCGTACAGGGGGTTACGTAACACGATATTCCTACGTGAAAATTACTAGGATAGAGGTAAAAATTCTAATTAACTACTCACTGAATTTTCTTCCGTTCCCATTGGTCCTCTCTGATCTTGCTCTTTCACGGTCGTCCAGAGGAAATTCACTGGCTACATCGTTCGGCCATTTGGGCAGCATCATCTATACCTACCTGCTCTCGATCGGCTTGTCCCATTCCTCGATTTATACTGTCGAACATTAAAGTCCTGGTTACTTCGCGAAAAGGGGACCGGTTCATCGGAGCAATTTAAGTCGTCGAACCACTCGCGCTCCGTTAACTCGCTTAATTCCCTCAAATTGACGCTCGGCTAATTTCACTCGTGGGACCACATACCAATGAAATTGATAGTTTTTCGACTCACCATTTTACATATGAATCGCATTGGTCTTACCTTAGACGGTACAATTTTTTTTTTTACCAGACTCGAATAATACAATCAGAATAAATGAAATGTACAACCGTAACTATTAATCGAGATACTTGTATCTCATTATAGTTAATCAATTCACGTATGGTTATATTTTTCTCGTTATATCATCCGTGCTGAGTGCTCGTTAATAATTGACGCGACAATATATCAGGTGTAATGTATATATAATATCGGAATATTGGAGATTACCTAAATTGGCCTTTGTACGGCAAATGGCGCCTGAGCTACTCCGTTCCACGGCATTTCGATCCCGGTCGGAGGGGTCGAAGGGGGAGAGAGAGGTGGAGGCTGAGAAAGAGAGAAAAAATGAACGTATATATATATATATATATATATATGTATATATATATATGTATACTTCAATATATGTATATATATATAGTATAGGGCTACAACCTTAATTTCTCGTTCATATCTATACATTGTAAAGCCTGAGAGCCTGAAAGGCTACGCTCTATAGGTGAGCAACCATAACCGCACAGGATAATGTATATATATATATGTATACTTCAAT
>NW_014333329.1:1246632-1263317 GCF_000341935.2 Cephus cinctus
TATATATATATATATATATATGTATATATATATATGTATACTTCAATATATGTATATATATATAGTATAGGGCTACAACCTTAATTTCTCGTTCATATCTATACATTGTAAAGCCTGAGAGCCTGAAAGGCTACGCTCTATAGGTGAGCAACCATAACCGCACAGGATATCAACTCCTCTTGGTCGGGGGCCGTCTCATTACCCGCTCCCCAGAGATACCACGCTGTGCTTGCAAGTCCCTTATAGTTGGACTGACGTTATTCGTAGTTCGATTATGGACGAAGTACCACGTACAAAATGAAGGTCTACCTGACCAAATGGTCAAGTTTTAACAATTTCACCTTTCCAGAACGAAAGATGGTATTCATTACTTCTGGTCATGGAGTGACCTGCCTCTTCGTCCTCCTAAGTACTTACAAGTCTTTAGTCAACGTTACGCAATGCAATTTACTCAGGACTATATCGGTGTTATGACATTATAGTACGCTATAAATAATATACATACACACGTCCACAATTTACAGCCAAGTAGTACGCGTATTATTTTGACAGAATATTTTGTCGATGAAAAATTTTTTTTGACAATTTAAAAAAAAATTAATAAGTCGAGGAAATTTTTTTTCAATATTAAAAAAAATCTATCCGGCTTTCCGTTATCACGCTATTTTTTTTCTTAGCTATCTGAGGTCCTAAACTTAACGTCTACTCAGATATCTTTTGTCCTAAAGCACATGGACCGTATCTCGAGGAATTAGTCCATTGCGGGTGGAACACACTGGCTGCCTTTAGGTGCCCATAGGCAAAGGAGTAAGGTAACGCACCCTGCGGTGGCCTTTGGTTTCTCGAAGGAACGAAGGATGATGCATGGCGTTACACGCATATATGCCCCATTCTACCTCCCCCTCTCCGTTCTCTTGGTCCTCCCCTCGTTCCTCTACCGGCGCACAGCATCCCCTTACCTTTCGTCCCGTGTCTCTCCTTTACCTCGCGTCGGCCCTCCGCCTCCATTTAGGTTATAAGCTTGGCCACAAGCAACCCAAAAGAATAATAATAAGAACGAGACTAGAGAGACTATTCCTGTTACGTTGCATTCTTCTTGTTTAAACTCGCTGGACCACCCCGGATCCCAACCTATATGGCACCCACACGGTGTAACAAGAATATTTATTCGTACGGTGAACTGTTCTATTGTGTCCCTGGTGACAGTACGACCGATCTACGGTCGCACGGAGCTCGGAGGAAAATAATTGAATCCTAATGATAATGACGTGTAATCATAGCAGCATCCTTCACGGGACCATTACGTGAGGGTGAAACAGTCTGGTAAAAAAAAAAAAAACCTAATTTTTTTATCGTCCATTGCATTCGCCACGGAACGCCGTGAAGCAGGAAGGTATATAGAAGTTTTGGACGAATTCCAAAATTCTTGGAGTTATTCCAATTGCGGGGGTAATTAATTGCCACTGGCATCCGGCCTTAAGAATGTAGCCCTTTCGACGTCTCGGCTAAGATGTCTTTGCCTGGGACGATGGGCATCGATTATCGTGGAATTCACTTGGAATATATACGTATTACGTGTCGTTGGTTCTCAGCTTGGAAAAAAAAGTAGCGTGGACAATCGTGAAAGTCGACGTCAGTAGGCTAATCGTTCGAGTGCACTTGGAATCGAGTGCGTTTGCATAGGCGTATCGCTTGTAGAATAATGCCGGTATGGAATTACGGTTATTAATCTATTCGTTAAGATAATTATTTGTTTCTTGACGGGTGGGCCGTAGAAGCCAAGAAGAGATGTCGGTAATTAGGATGGGTTGCATGTCGTAAAGCAAAGTAATTTGTGTACCTTGGAAATTATCGTGGTCACGACGTGTAACGCGAACTATACGGTAACGTTGTAATTACGTCAATAACGCGAAGCTGCGTTAATAGACAAATTACTATACACCTCACGCGGAGTATACCATCCGTATGTACCTGCATCGTACACGTGTTCATAACACATGTAAAGATACGTACTGAAAGTCCAACCAAACGTACAGCCGGTAGCATATAGACTTGACGTTCGACGCTCGCTAAAGTCCCTTATATAAATTATCCCACGCTGATTATTATTATTCTGATACCAGTCTACTTTTTTCTTACATATATTACACGTATCCATATGTACCCACGTGAAGTCTCACCTGTCCGTCCGTCGTATATATTGCAATTTAATTTGCATAAGAGGTCTGCACCGCGATCTTTCGGTACTTTGATCCACGTTTTAGGCACAGCCCTATATAGTAGTTAGTTTGTTTTGGTATATCTATATATATATATATGTGCTACGTATATTGCACGGATATAGTGATAGTAGCTATGTACAATGCACAGGTACCTAACGTACAGCAGATAGGTATACATTAAGGGTGCACATTCTCGTGGCAGCTATTCACACACGAAGGAGGGGTTGAAGTAGAAGGGTGGGATTTCAGGTGGACGGCAGCGACACGCAATGGCTGGCTAGGCGCTTGCTATAAATTATAGCGATTTCTTTGGAGCAACCCTTGTTTATGGGGGTAGGCGAAGTCGATCGAGCCGGCCGATACGCCCCAGTGACATCAAAGGGCTCGTGGTGACTGCGCGGTGCTCCTTCATTATTTCGGTACCCCGGCCGATCGGACTCCTCGACGTTCAGCCTCCGGATCGTGCTCTTCGGGATGTGTTCTTATCCTTGGAACGTATGTGTAACGCATCCGCGAGATCGCGCGATACAATGAGTAGCCTGTTATTTATTGGATTTAAATGAACCCTCACCGTGTAATTGCAGCATGATGCATCAGGATGATTTGCGAGGCATGCTGAGGTCCACCTTCTAGGTATCTACCTCATTCCTACCCATATTCAATGCCTATAGTATACCTGCATCGCATTGCCTCCTCGCTACCTTCTCCGCGCATTTGGCCGTAATGGCAAATTATTGCCCGACGCTCCTGCCCGGGTCCGGACTGCCGGTGGGACCGTGTAACTTTCTTTCAAGTATTACTGCCCTTGGCTCTCTCTTTTCGAACGTAACGTCGAGCACTTTTATTGAGCGCAAAGAACTGATTAGTTCCAGGGACCTCGGGACAGGTACAGGGTGCACCGATATTCCAAAAACTTTGCAAAGTTCGAATAATTAGTAAAAAAAAGAAAAAATTTTATTTTGAAAAATTTAATCAAACTATATACTTAGGACTGGTATATCGCGTGCTGCTCTCATAGCACGACTATATGGCATCCTAAATCACGGGTTTACGAGTCTCTACTGTCGCGGGTGACGCTGTACGACGCAGGGTGAAGCATCGGAGAATCGCAACGGGGTCACTGGAATTATGTGGGGTGGAATGACTATTTCCAGGGCGAGAAGTCCTGCCTAAGGTCAGGGACGGCGAATGAATGAGGGAATGCCTGGTTATTACAGAGTCGATTGAATGAACGCGCTTCGACCCCTCAGCCTTCATTAAATTCGTATTTGGCAACCCTGGTTGAAGTACTTGGAGCTTTTTTTTTTTTTTTGCTTGCGGAGGAAAAATAACGTCTACCAACGTAAAGAGGGAGAATCAGGAAATCTACAGAGGGTTGATGCAATACGATGCGGTTTTGTTACCACGAAGGGTCTAGGGATTTGTCTCTCTTGAAAGTGTACAAGAGAGAGAGAGACGTCGGATAGAAGGAGGATAGCAATGGCGAACGCATAGAGTCCGCGAGCAGGATTACAGAAGGAGTCGGACAAAGACAGCGATGGATAGAGGGTGTGGGTATATGGGCAAGTGAGAGAGAGAGACAGAGTGAGGGATAAAATGAGTGAGTTCAGAGAGGAGGAAATTAGTGTAGTGGATGGAGTTTGGTATGCGTGAGCGGACCGAGTGGATGGCCGGCGTCACGCCACGCGGACCCTGAAAAGTTATGGTTACTGCCACGGGAACCGGGAAGGGCAACCAACTAAAAATAATATTACGCTTTACCGACAGCCCAATTTCGTCACAAGACACATATAACGGCCACGTGACAGATACTTCGTTATCGGACCTTCTGGGTCAACTGTGAGACCATTTTTTGGAGCGATCTGTTATATACGCGCGTTGACCCTGAACCCGGTGGCATTGGAGGGAACGGCCGGAAGTCTTTCTCTTGCCATTTTCCGGTTACTGCATTGTCATTCGTTAACTGATTTCTTCGCCGGTACGAGTGCACTTGCCTTTTTGGTTCATTTGGAACGACGTAATTAGACGTTGCCGTTTCTGCAATGGGACGTAAGGTTTTTCATGGTTTTCTCTTTTATGCATATAGCGGCGCCACGATCTTATGATTATTTTTAGGTAATAAATTAGAAGCGTCCTACTTTGGTTTATTACTTTGCGACCTTTAAAGGACGATTCTGACGCCACGATTTCCACGCGATTATCGAATTTCTACTTGTGTTCTACTGTCGTTAATTTTATGCATGTGTTCCGTAATTCTTCTCGCAGCTAAAGGATTTCGTCCTGGACACTCTAAGTAAGTGGGTGCAATTTAATTGCTTAAAAACAGCAGAAGGTATACCAGCTGGGATTGTAAATACTTTGTACGTAAAAGGAACTTAATAAAATGACCGTATTGTAATATCGTAATCTCGTGTCGCTTTCACTAAACTTGCCTTATGATTTTTCCATAACCATCCAAACTTGGCTATCATCCTACGACAGTATGTATTTACTCGATATTCCAAAACCATTCAAATTTAACGTCTCCAAATATAACCGGTTGTTCGATCCAATACATTGGAACCACACGAATATTCTTGCTTCTTGTTGAAAAGGCTAGAATATTTTGTACGATTGTGGTAATTGATTTGTTTCGTAAGTTATATGTAAGTAAAAGGTGATAAGTACACGGTACGTGGTGTATATATTTGTATATATATTGATCATAACAAGAGAAGGAATATGTAAAATATCGTATGTAGCATGACTGTGGATAAACATTCACAACGGTAATGTTACTGCTTTTGAACGGGTCCCATACGTGTTTACAATATAAAATGCTCGCCAAGAGATTTCTCGCCTAACCTTACCCGTGGCATCGGTAGGCACGTGGCCGCCGGTTGTCAGCCATAAACGGGCAGCCAAAACCATGACAGTGGTTTGGGTAGGAAGGTTCGAGTGTAAGAGGGCCTCGGGTGTGGCCTGAAGAGGCGAGCGCCATCGGACGGCAGGTGACCGAACTTTCGGAAGATTGTTCCTCGTGGTTGCACGGCCGGTAAAACAGTTTGTAACAGGCCCACGTGTACGTGGAATCATAGGCACTACCATGCACTTTACGGCAGGGTGAAAGAACAGTGTTGGGCAAATGTGGGAAGGACCCCGGGGGCGGGATTTAATATTTTATTATCCTGCTAGTGTTTGTTAACCGTGTTGAATTGCTTAATTTCCGATTTTATGTACACGTCATTCACGTAAGTTAGAACTATTGCACTGCAACGCTCTGTGTCCTTTAAAAAATTTTCGCAATTGTTTTAAACCTTGATTATTTTATCAACAAAGTATTGTTATCCCCCAATAAAATCAGACGGTCCATAACGTTAAAATTATCCTTTTCAGTTTGTGTGATCGACACAATTTCTCGTGGGAAAAAAATTTTTATTTAAAAACCTGATCTTCTATAAAAGATCGTTAAATCAACTAATTTCCAGGAATTTTCACCGGAGCCCTCCATCTAATCAATTTGATATTATCAATATGACAGAACACAGATTATCTGCTCTGTTTATACGGCATGACAAAAATTGTTTATTACACCAATGTCATTGTCACACGTGCCGTAACGAATGAAGACGTCGCACTAGGGAAAACCGCATGGCTGCCAGAAAACTGTCGAATGGCGTAGCTATTATGGTTGCTACCAAAGCAGGTCGTTATGGGGTCGACCATGAAGCATAAGGACAAGGGGGCAGGACCCGGGTTCCCTTAGGAAACACCCCAGCGGCCATACCTGTACACAGTATGGCTCCTGTACCCGACGACCAACTCCCATACGTCGTATAAACCGGCAATCAAAATATAGGGAACCATAGGAATTCCAAGGCAAGAAGATAGTCTCTCTGGCAACCTCGCGACGAAGAGGACACGGCGCCTCGTTAGTGCCTTGTCTCGGCGAACTTGTATCCGATCTAGTCGTATGTGCCGTGAGTGCTGCGATCGGCTATTGTGTTGGTACCGTTCGAGGAATCCAGCTGTCGGACACGTAACCGGTAGACGGTGACTCTGCTTCAGGGACAACACACCAAGACAGAACAGCCGGCCAGTCCCTTCCTGGAGCACCACGAAACTCTAGGTACGAGGTCGTAGATTATGTCGCGAAGTTGCGATAGCGAATGGATAGTCCGTACAGGCTGGTTCAGAAAAGACACAGGATAGAGAATATATATGTATATTTAAAAAAAAGTAAAACCGATACAGGCGAGAACGATAGATTAAATTGCGGTTGGTGTACCTGGTTGATGGATCGGCGAGTCCTGGACTATAAAGGAACATGTGAAATATCAGGTTGAAAGGTATTATCTGTATATATTTATGTATAGATATACATATAAGTATGCGTATATGTCCGCATGGGTTTATTCTCGCATTAAGGTAGGAATTGATGGGAGCGTAGGCAATAAATAAAAAAGAATTGATACCCGAGGCGTTATCAACGTTAGTTGAGATGATCACTCGCTTGGGAGGTCTGTTATCTAGTTCCACCGTACCCACCCCGTAGCTTCGCGAACACGCTAACTAACTAACCGGCATTTACATTGCTAATTGCACGAGCATGTGAGTGTAATGGTACCTAACGTGGACAATGCTTCAAGGGAATTAAACCTGCGCTCTGGAAGCACAACCGGACAGGGTAGCATTTCCTAAACCAAAAGAGCCATTAAGTTTGCGACGGAGAAGAAAATTTGTCGTGTGATACCCTTACTTTTTTTTGTCGAATAAAATAATTCCAAACAATTTCTCTATATTGGCGAGGTTCAGAGAAAAGCAAAAGAATGTCCGAAATAATTACATAAAATTTACATACGAAATTCCAATCCTCCTCCCTTAACCGGTATTCGCAATAAGGGCTCAGTGTCCTGAAACATTCTTAGGTACGTGAAGAGCTATTAATCAGCAGCCAGGAAAAGCTTCCCCGGTAGAATTCAGAATGTTCGCCGCTGGCGTCGAAGAGCCGGGCGCGTTTTGCGAAAGGATCGCGAAGACGGCGCAATTAACGCAGAAGGGCGATAAAATGTAGCCAGTGTAATTTCGCGGTGGGGTTAACGACCTCTCACCCTGCGACGCGTCAAACTAGGCCGTTTAATGGGCTGCAGTTTCAGCGTCCGAGGAACGCCGAAACAACGCGACTATTTGGTAGTCGTTATAATTACAGTGGGAATGGAGGCTGGTGTTGCGCAAGAGTCTAGGCAGGGGATGATACCGAGGGAAAGCGAAGACGAGGAGATTCAGGATTACTCGTTATGTCAGTGAGTTTTTCAAAAATCCTTGTCAAACCTAAAAATCCTAATTGTTACCGTGTAAGATGCATCTGTGATACCGGATGCTGTAGTTCGTTAGCGAGGTCCTCCGTACACCCTTCCCTTCTCGTGTGCAAGCTCAGCAGTGGCACTTTGGTATATCTTGCTTCTGGCTAAGGACGCGAGCTTTAGCTCTTCCAGGTTTCGCGGCCTGGAGCGAAGCATTGCTACGCGAGAGAACTGCTGTGGGTTTTACTTTTTTTTTCGTCAGTGTATTACGGTCTTGTTGTGCGGCAATAGCTACGGCTGCCCTGGAGGAGCGATATTCGTAAGAGCCAAGCGTGAAATCGGCGACCCGATCCCAGCTGCGAAGAATAGCTGATGCGAGACTGCTCACGGCAGCAGCTCAAAATAAAAAAGAGTCGCAAAAGGGAAGCTTTGACAGTAGATGAATTCAGTGGCGAAGATGGCTACTCGGGCGGCATTTTGTTTCGAAGCCCAACTGTGCGTGGGTCTTTATGACTCGGAGCCTCAGGAACACCCTGCATCGGCCTTCCCTTTCTTTACTCTTCGTTTTTCCATTCCCATATACCTCGTCTTCCTAGACGCTCAAGCACTGTGGTCTCTGTCATATTTTCTATGACGCTTCTACGTATACCTATATACACACGTGCCCGACTGTGGGTACTATAAAAATTCATACACCAATGCGTTACCAACGTACTAACGAAAAGTAGCGGAGTAGGTACTCAATCCATTGAAGAGGGTTACTATGGCGGAGTTTATACTTGGGTACGGGAAGTTGAATAGCTCTTTGCTATATACACGTAGCTATATGCAAGACTGGTATAGTTGCACTAGGTATCTTCCGTGTAACGTAAAGTAAACCAACTTTTATATACTGCGCCGTCTCGCTGCGCATAATACACTCGACTCGGTACACAGTACGAGAATCCGAAAACGACGGTTTCTCTCAAGCTATTTCATAACCTTTGTATACGTATGGATATATGTAGAGTATATAGCGTATGTATATATTCGTATATACTATACAGAAATAGGTAGGGGTACGTAACGTGTGCCAAAATCGTATCGACCCTGAAGGTCTCCTGATGTATGGTGTCTGGCATTTTTATCGGGCAACGTTTCAAGTCTTCCGGTTTTCCGTCACTGCGCGAAAACGTGGTAAAATTTCAAGTGCAACTTTAACCTTTTATACGTGTACGCAAGAGAGTAAACATAGTGCATTGTTTCGAGTTTAATATTTTTCTGAATGCACTATATATACTTATGGGAATAACGTTGCCAGCCAGACTCGTTCTGCTGTTATTGCAACGTGCCTGTGACATAAGATCCCATTCGCTACTGCATTTCCGTGAGCGCTGTGCGTTGCGTAAACATAATACGGGCAAAGACGTGACTGCGTGACAGTCAGTGCGGCACGCGCTGCACGTGCAACGGCTACTCGCATTCGCTATGCCGAATGTGTTCCTTACCCACATACGTAATTAGAATTGGCCGTTTGCGGAAAAGAGTGTGTGACTTGTATTACTTTCTAGATGAGAAACATTAGGAAATTTTGATAAATAATTAAATATGGTAATGTAAGGGTATAGGGTGTGGATAATTCGTATGGCAGTTTTACGTACTGCGTGTAGCAGTGAAATCAGATATACGTTGATCTAGGGATATTTTGGGGGAATTTTGCAGCTGTAAAAGTGACAATTCGGAGAGAAAGATGAAAATGTAAAATGTCGGTAGTTCGGTGTACAGTGGAAATTTAAGGAAAGCGGGTGAGAAGAGAGAGGGAGAGAGGGAGAGAGAGGGTGGTGAGAACGATGATGGGTCGTTCTTTCGAGAGTGCGAGTAGCCGAGTATAGCGCAATCGCTTAAAAACACAGGCTATAAATTAAGGCTTTCATATTTCATGTGCGACCAGCTCGCGTGTTGTCACTCCGGTCTCTCTTCGTGGTACAGGGATTATACCTCGACGATTTTCATACGTGATCTCATGGTTCTCACGCACGGCTACCGCCATAAGAATGTTAATCATGGGGATTGAGATGATCATGCGGATATATTAATTATAGGATACGAAGGAATTAAGGGATCTGTTTTCATGGTTCGTTCGATTCGTCGAATTCACGGCGTTTTAAAATAAAAATATAAAATGACATTTTAATCGCAGTTCTTTCACTGTGCTATATAATAATAATAAATAGCAACCGCCTAATAGGATATACAGTGTACGATTAAGGGAGGCTGCGCATAAACTTCAGCAAGAATTTCCCATCTCCCTCGTGAAAATGCCATGATAAAAGATAGATGCGAGGAACTTGCCTTTATGGAGGGGGCTTACGTAAGGTGGTTATAGGGCAAGGGGCGGTTAGAGGGGGGATATAAGGGGACGGTTGGAGTATGCGTAAGGAATGGCGGCCACTGTCGAGGTTCAGATAGGGTCGGTACCCCTAACAGTCGAGGAGGCCAACCCCTTATGAAGGGTAGGAAGCAATTATAACACTAAATTAAGGGCGAGGAAAATTCGGTAATTAGAGGGATTCAAAAGGGATAAAGTGGTACTATGGCGTTTTTCTTCCGCGAGCTTCATCTTGTCTCCCTCTAAACCTACCCTCACTCCAGGATACCGACCCCCTTATGGCTCCGTGTCGCGACTACTTTAAGACGAAACTTTTTCACACGGGAAATTGTTCCCTCGTTGCCAAGGGGTGGTGGGCGGAGGCTGATAGCACACCCTTCCTACCTCTCTCTCACTGGAGTTTCTTACTTTTCTCGTGCAATCGCCACTGATAAGATACCCTTATTCTCTTATTGTCGATTATTCACGAAAACTCACCTCCATCTTAATTTTCACGAGTACTCTCCTAGACCTGACTCTGACGACTTTCTGATCTTCGTGGTTAAGACTTTGATTGTTTTCTTCATTGCAACTGCATATGAAATGCAAGTGTTCGCCCCTTATAGAAATTCTCACTGACGATTAAATCAGCTGATGGAACATGGACGCTACAAATCGAACGGGCTAATCTAACGAACGGCAGGTAGTCGATGTACACAGTCCGGACATGGAGAAACGTCACGGTTTACGCGCTGACGCGGCAGTGTCCGTCACTGTGGGCGCCACGGTGCACCCTGACCACTCTCTGTAGCAGCCCCCCCTAGACGACCCCACAAATATATCTCCGTTTGGATTACACTGGACTACCAATAGGGTAAACGCAAACACACTGTTGCAGAACCGGCGCAAGGGGGGTGGAAGAGCCGAGTAAGGGGTAGTGTAGGCAGTGCACGTATATAAGCGCGCGTGCGAGGACATTGCTATCCGTCAGAGCGGGTAAACCGAAAACATAAATTTAATAGGTTTCACCCCCTTCTTTGAGCTTTATGGCGCCACCGAATTTCCCATTAAATAAACAAGCGCCATGTTCATTACGGACCGGCTCCGATCGGACTCCATGTACCTAACCGTGCGATACCATAGACAGTTTCCTGTTAGGTGTATATATATATATATATATGCGTTCTCTTGGCCTAGGATGTTCCTTACCCCATAACGATACCTATATATATACTTGTGGCTATTCGATAGTTCTCGCCGAATAAGGTACTTCAATTAAATTCGAAAAAGAAAAGTACGCTTATAACATGTTACGAGTTCACTACGTTCCTCGAGGTCGCGACAATGTACCACGCGGTAGGTCTACGAGAGTCAAATTAAATTTCAAATTCTGGAATTTGAGAAATCAAGAATTTTCGGAATTTACCAATCGTACACTAATGACCCACTCTAGATCTTCCATCGTGTATTGGATCATTGGATCCTCGTCATTAGTATACATAATGAGATGTCATTCTGCTTCTATGTCCTGTTTCGGACTGTAATTGATTCTGTATAATGATAACATAGTAGTAGAAAAAAAATTACGTCACGTCAGATATTTTTTTCTTGCTATCTAAATCGATATCAAACTATATATCGATTACCCTTTTTTTCTCGCTGTATACATACTATACGTAGAGTGCGTAGCCAACCCTTTATCGAAAACGCATAGGTATGCAGTGCGTGCAGACGTGTGCACGAGTAACACTGTAACTCCTGCTTGCTGATAATTAGCGCATCCATCAGCCACAGCAAGCCGCCAGCTAATGCCGATCGTACGTTATCGTTATCACGGGTTCCCCATTTTGTCCCCTGCCTTCCCCATCTCTCCAGCCCCCTACCGACGCCCTCTCCCTACTATCCCCCCCCCCGTACCGTCTATTTGTACGTGGTGCGTACGCGAGTCGCCATCCTCCTCCATTGCATCGGCTACCTCATATCGGTAGGCAACGCATGAGCTGTCGATATCGCCAATAATCTAATAACCAGTCACCGCCAATGGATCGTAAGTCACGTGTCTACAGATTTTCCGACGTCGCCCGTAAGCCAATAACGTTTCTCTTGGATTAGCAATTCGTTCGGGAGAAAATGTTGCGAAGGACGGATTTCGAGAGGTAGAAACGGTACGTATGTCAAACCGAGCCTATTTCACGCCGGGAATAATCAAAGGTAGAATATTTTCTAGTTTCTTTCTCATAAATATTAGGACCGTTATCGCCACACTGAAATTTTTGGGGGATGTGTTGGTTTTGGTTTATCTGTAGCCTATATCTATATATATATATATATTTGCTTTTTCGTGAGGCATCGGTTCTCCATTGCTTTTCCATTAAACTTCACTTTATCGCGACCCCGCTCGTAGATTTTACTGTTTCTTATGTCAGGCCGACGTGGGAGGTGCTTTCACCCATCGCGAGTCGTTTAGGGCCGTTTTGTCAATATGCCGCCGAATACTTTTTTGCAATCGAACTGTCTCTTAGGGTTGGACTCCAGTCGGGTGTCTCGATACAATCAATACTACTTTTGTAAATGTCGTTTTACATACGCAGAAGAGCTTACATGTTTTCAATAAAAGTTCCTATGTATAGCCATTGATTTTAGTTCATATTTTCTACCTTACAGTCGATCTGTCGTTTAGTTATGAAAAATGACGAAATTATGATTAATATGATTTTTCATTAGTCACCGGGATGCATCAGTCGTTCATACCCTTTTGATTTAGCTTTTGTCGTAATGAATTACTTTCTTATTAGTTCCCACTGAAATTTAGCTATTCGGTTGCAAAAGCCTTAGGCGCTTTTGGATCGAGCCATGGTTTATCGGCGCAAAGGGATATTCAAATGGCCGTATTTGAGCACGACGTACGTTGCGCTGATATAGAACTACTAAACAGGTCGTAGATCAGGTTAGTTAGTTATAGCGTTACTCTTGCGCTCCATCGCCGAACCAATTCCCACTGGTGTTCTGGATCATTTGGCGGCCCGCGGCCGTGAGAGGCGCGCATGCACCACGAGCGATGCGCAATCGAGATGCACAATGCAGGTCTCTCGGTGCGTCCGAAACAGCCGACTAAGGTGAGGATGTTTTATCGGTAAATTGGAAATTTCCGTGTGAACTCGAGTGCTCCTTAACCAGGGAGATGATTTTGGTTATGATTTGTCTCTTGGACATAGATATGGTTATATCTATCAAAGCACAATGTATGTTACGTACGTTGATTTTACTTTGATTCGACGTCACTGGCATAGTTTTTTATATAACAAAATAATATGTTTCGTCATAATTGACTGTACAGTGGTCAAGTTGAGAAAGTAGAAATATTTAGAATTACGGTACAAAAATTTGGTTCAGTTTACTTCGTATTGTGAAGCGAAACGAGCTCAATTATTAGAGTCACGATTTTGTCAGAGATGCAAATAAACCCGTGTGATTCTTAGATCTCTTGTACATCTGGTGAAACAAGAGTTTCTCAGCGGTCGAAAATTCTGTGGGAATACGCAATCGTAAACTTACGTAAGGACTACTTTGGATTCCATTAGCAATGGTACGAATTGTACGAAATTTGTACCCAGGTGGATATCAGATCTTTACTCATTTCATATTCTATATGATGCATATAATCTCTTAGTGAATAATATGCTGAAAATATTGTTAGGTATTTCCAAGGGATCGAATAGGTACTTGGGTGGCACGTTAAGTTACGTACTGTAGTGAAATGCTCCCTTGCTTTGAACGGCACAAAATTCTTTGTAAACGCATACATATTGGAATTGACTACTGTTACCCGTGAAAATAAACGTATAGTAAAATTTGGTGGAAAATTCAATATTTGACATAAGGTATTTACTAGTGATTATATACTGGTCGTTTTTTTTAGGAAAATTTTTTTTTAAAGTGTACAAAAATATTTCTTACATGTTCCAATGAATTCTGTAGAGCGATCGAAAATTGTATTAAATTTTAATTATACTTTTATTTCCAGGTAAGGACGATAGCGCTAAACCCTATTGGACCTGGCTGCAAGGTAAGTAAAATTCACAGAAACCGAATCTACAGAATATCATCCCTTTATCGCTATAGTAAAATATATCAGAATGCCCCGAATGATATACCCGGTGTAAAATCTACACTGTCGTTACGTCATTCCGTTATACATCCCAGGTCGTACACTAAACTGAATATGTGGCAGAGGATCTCACGCGAAGCTTGCTTGGCAGGAATAAAAAGTCGAGGGGTGAATTTCCATGGGTTTCTATAGGACGAGAAAAAGTCGGGAGAAATACTACTAGAGAAGAGAGGTAGGAGAAAACAGCTGGGAGTTAGTTTGTGGAGTCCAGTGTCATGGAATAGTGTATATATCTATATATATATAATACAGTATATATATATATATATATATGTATATATATAGCATAGTATAGCATACAGTAGGTGGCACTGGCGAAGGATGTTTTTCCAAGGGTGCCACCGCGGCAGTACGATGCCTTCGGGGGTGATCAATAAATATTGGCTCCCGCGGGGTGAAATTGGGGGTAGGACGGACTAGCGTATATACGGCATAGCAGTAGAGAGCATATCATATATATATATATATATAGAACTAGCGAAGGGGTAGCTAGCGGCAGAGGACAGTCGTGCTGCGGTTGCCGCCCTCTTTCCTATATGGCATACGACGTATGGTAGATATAACCACTTGCTATAGGCTATGGAGAATCGCTCACGGACTGTAATTCCCTGCAAACTTACTGATCGATACCCGCTTTAGGCTAAAAATGGAGGGTCGCGGAATTTACGACGCCGTGAGGCGGCCGCGTACAGTAAAAATCCCGGCCAGAACGACAGGCCTGACGTTTCCCATCTGCGATTCTGCCGCCGTGGGATTGAGACTCCAAGCGTTTTGCCGTGGAAGATGAAGATTTATGGGAAACCTCTTTCTCCTTGGACGGGATCACTCGTGGAATCGGCTCGAGTCATCCTTGCGGTTTATAAGGGAAGATGGCGAACGCGAAGGCCTGTACGAGACTGTACGAGGACGAGTCTTTCGTAAGAAATGTCCTGGGGACAAAAAATTCTTATTATTCCTTCGTTTTTTATTTTTCCTTGAAAGGATTGTTACGTCATCCCTAGAAAATCCGACTGAGAGTACAAGTAAATGTGCATATTAATCTTAAATATGGAATACGGAGATTTATATACTCTTTAACGTGCTCGATATACCGGACGACATAAATTACTCTCGCGTTGCTTGTGGATGTCCTATGGGATTTCGCGCAGTTTACTTTCTCTATGGGAAACGGGAGAATATACGTCGAGAAATTGAAGTACGCCATAGGACGATACGACAAGCTGGATGATGGAAGGAGCGCGCTGTTTCTTCGAGCGTGAAATGGCCGGGTTAACCGTTCGCACGCCCCCATGAAAATGGGGATGGGCGGGGTGCGCCTTGGTAACCCCCGTACAAAAGTTTACCCAGTACCCATAGTATTTCCATGGGGTATAAGGTATCTGATGACGAGAAGGAATAAACGTGTATACTCGCGACTGTATAAATACCTGTCATTTTCGTCCCTTAAGAATAATGAATATTTAAACGACGAAAGACAAGCCCTGCCGGCGGCTGTATATGGAAATATTATCAAACTGGAAATTGAGTAAAAATGTGTAGGAAAAAAAATAATCACGTATATGGATGTGACTATGAATATATTAAAAGCCGCGTGTAAGCTAGAGAGCAAGAAGGATCGTGCCGAGAATAGGGCGGGCATTTTCTCTACTCCCCCATGCAAGCCAAGAGACTCACACCCCATAGAACGCTCTCGCTATACCGAAATGGGGTTATATCGTCAGCATCGCCCTCTCACTCCCTTTGCTATACGCGAAGATCTCGGAGAGGTAAGATAAAAGTTATGCGCTCTGCTATGCGCCAGGGAGTCATAGATCACTCGTTGGACGTCTGCGGGGACGTGGTAGCAGGAGAGAAACCTCCCTTTTCGTTCCACCGAACCCACTCACGAAACTCGTAGAACGTAGACCAGCCCTTCGTATTCCTATCTCGGCTATCTCGGAGCCCCAGCCGCGTCTCCGGCACTCGCTCTCGTCTCTCCGCCGTAAATATATCATGCGATATATCATCAGTTTTACCTATATAATCCTAAAGCAGCCGCACGTGGCGTCTTATAAGTATTTGCGTGACGAACAATGTACTTGGGCGTGGTCATCATTGAAAAATATTTTATAACGTATAAAATCGTACATGAGAATTTTTTTAAATCTGACATATAGAAAGTACATAATAAGATTTGTAAAGTCAAAATATGTATTTTTTTTTTTTTACTATTCGAATATGCAGCAATGTACGTATACATAGGGGCTTTAACCCTAGAGAGAGAATTTTTTTTTCTAGCCTACGTTAAAAATTTATATTAGACTGGGGAGTAAAATTTACGTAAGTTATCCTTATAAATAGTATAGAGATTCGTAGTATTTTTTTACAGACTGTTTTTACCTAGTGTTATGACGGCTTCTCGTGGTGAATGACGAGGCTGCTATTCGAATGGGATACGTGCAACGTGTGAAATTTTTGAAGGTTTTTTTTTCTCTGTAAAAAAGATCTCGAGAACATCCCTATCTTCTTTGGGTAAATTACACGAATGCTGAGAGAATAAGATACGGCTTTCTTTCTCTCACTCTTAAGCATCTTCCATCTGTAGCTTCCTCTCAGTCTGCCTCGGTATTTTTCGCCTTTATTTACATATAGATACGAAGGCCAACGAGCGTCGCTGAAAACACCCC
>NW_014333329.1:1263434-1284318 GCF_000341935.2 Cephus cinctus
CCCCCCCCATTTTATAGGCGTACTTATTCAGCGTTAATAAAATTTGCTCGCACAAAGTTATTGCATGGTTTACGTGACGCCATAAATACAGCCGCGGCTAATACCATCTTCGCGTGAAATTCGCGTTTGTCATACTGCACGTAGCAAGGTGTCCGTCGTTTGAATTATTCGCTTATCCTTGCCTTGCTAATTTTTTTTTTCCGGCAATTCGCGCGAAAGAAAACTGTCGTCCGTACTGAATATTTTTAATCAGCGTTAAAGTTTCTGAAAAAATATTTTTTTTCCAAAATACCCCAATTATACTTTATGAATAATTTTGTTAACCAAAAAGTGCCGCTACCGTTTTTATATATTTTTTTTATTATACACGACAGCGAACCAGATACCCGGTTTGGGGTTTCTCGACGGATCGAAGGGGTTGTGTATAACCCCAGACGTATTATAAACGCTCACATAAACATTCCACGGCGTTATCAGTCGTCGGACGCCGGGGCGACGGATATTGTCGCATCCTCCGCTTTGCTCTCTCCGCCATAGGCGAGACACAGGGTGGTGGAAGAGTGTTGACTATAGCATGCAGTATGTATAACAGTAGGTACCAACAACCCTTGTGTATTTCTGGGAGAATTATGGCCGTATAATCGTATTGCGTTAAGTACACGCGTACCTGCTTTAAGAGACGTTCCATGTATTTGCTTTCAACTGCAGGGCTAGTTTTACAGTACAGTTTTATGTCGGTACAGTACTATAGTGGTACAGTACTGTTGCATAGTGAAAATAAAAATATTTTGATTCATAAAAATTGTAATACACAAATTTATATTTTTCATGTGGTACGGTATGCGATTTAGAGCAGATACTTGATTTCAAAAGGGAGGCTTATGGAAAATCGAAGAATTTAATTTTCCATTTTATTCTGCAGAACGCTCGCGCTACTTCGGAAATCCTGGCACTGCGGTATAAAGGATGTCCTTCGTATTTTACGGGGGGTTTTCTTTTTGGTGTTTTTTTATCAGCCATGTCCTGGCATGTTTTACGTGCGCGAACTACGAGCACAAAGGAGTTTGAACTTTTACTTTTTTACGGTTTGAGCCAGGACGATTTTCGTTACCGGAGAGAAGCCTCCTTGGTGCTTTCGGTTTTAGTGCACCTTTCGAGGGCACCGAGCAAAACACCTAAGGGTGCTGTAAAAAGACGAGAGGAACTTTTCTCGGTGAAAGTTGCCCTATCCTTATTAGGGTGAGACTTTGTTATTTTACGAAGGGGCGAAAAAAAATGTTCGACGCTTTACCGCGCGGTGAAAGTTTTTCGACGCGTCTATGTAGGCAGATACTTTCGCATCTTCCTTTTTTTTCTTCTTTTTCGCACACAAATCACTTGGCTGGCAGTGAAGAATTTTCTTTGCGAAAAAGAAAGGCGAAAGGAATATAAAGAAGAGACGGTCGTACGATTGCAGGTGCATGGGTCATCTTGGAAATTGTGATTTTTTTTTTAAACGTGGTAGAATTTGATGTAATATTCAAATGTCCAGGTACCGTTTGTAAGAAATGTAGAAAAAACAAACCGGTTTAAGGGTGTCGGTAAAATATAAATTTTATTAAACCAAACTCCGTTATTTTCCTGAAATGGGTAAAATTGCCTCATAAACTAAATCGCATTAGACCTGCTCGTCGGTTCGCTCTACTTAAAACCCGCAAAGTTTGCATGGCTAAAATTTGGGTCGTCTTTTAAAACCACCGTGACAAAAATGTTTCGGTACTAGCGCGGCAGTCAAATTACTTTATTACCCTCACTGGCTACTCTAACAAGAAGAACCTCTTGTAAGCTATACCAGTACGTACATACAGAACTTCAAAATTATAACGAATAAGACTTATAGTATGTGCATTAGCATGAATCATGTAACATGACCCGTATATATGTGCTATGTCCATTAATTGAAGTACACAAAAGAAATCTATTAAGATCCTCATACGAATTCAAAGCCATTAATCTTTCTAATTTTACTTGTTACAGCGTAACAGTGAAATAACCCATCAAGATAACTGAACATTTTCAAGTGAAAAAAAGTTCCCAAACTATTCGTAACTTTTGATACATAAATCCCATTGCGAAACGGGGTTGAAGCTAGTCAGATAAGGCAGTAAGTCATATCGTTGAATCTACACATATAAACTTTGAGAACAATGGCGTCCAGTGCCCTTTTATATCTATGAAAATACAAATGGCACGATAAAGAAAAAAAAAAGGAAAGACGCACAAGTGCATCAGAGGAAAATTGTAAATAATCTTGCGTCAGGATACTTTCTGTAGGCAGACATTACATTGGCATAATGAGATTAACAATAATGCAGCGTGTTATTCTATACTATACAAGAGTAAATAAAATTTCTTAAATATATAGGGTAAAAGTAAGGTCTCAAATTCTAGAAGCACCAAGGGATAAAACGGGATCTAAGAATTCGTTAAGGTCATTTCACAACGTAGGTCCCGAAGATACCATTATTTATCCAAGCCGTTGTAATTAGATCTGTCTAAAGTCCACTTTTCCGAATCACCCCGGCGTTCGTTGAAGCGGCAATATTATGCGGGCCGCTGGGAAAGATATTGCGGGGGTAAGTTTGCCAGGGGGTTGCGAACGGCGGTGCAGGTTGGGCAGGGGTTGAAAGAGTTAAATCGAGGCGGGTCCTGGAGTAGGGGTAGGTGTGGGTTGATAGCGACGAGCAAATAATCGAGTTTAATTGCAAAACCGTCGGCATGATTTAATTACATAGCGTAGCGCAGTTAGGCAGCTATATGTATATAGTACATACATATACACGTACCAGATATAACTATATAGCGCGTTAGGTATATACCTACCCCTCTGACTTTAACAAGGTACGTAATAATAAGGGATTCAGTGGGAATCCTCGTGACAATATTTTTCATGCTATTTGAAAAATATTTTATTGACAAATTTTTTGCAAATTTTGCACTTCCCTATGTATAATTCGTATTCAAGATTATTTGCATATCTTATTTGTTTATCGTACAATCTCCATAGTCCCGGATACCGTATACCGTCTTACGTAACTACTTCATAGATAATCATGGAAAGAATGTCAAGTGTGAACGAGAACAAAGTTTCTTTCGAGTATACGTGTACCGGTTCGCCAGACTGGATTCGTACCGAGAGCGAGGTTATCTCACGGAGCTTTTTGTCTGGCAGTAGAAACGTGGCAACACGCGAAGCCAACCTGCGACAGGCAGATTGCAAAGTGATAGGAGAACTGCAAAACACGCGAACCCTTTAACCCTACTCCCGCCCCATCCTAAAGCCCTTTCACCATTTTAGATTGATAATAGGCAGAGAAGTACCGTGATCCCGTTTAGTGATTAGAATAGATCCTTCCTGCAGTCGGTCGTTTCTCGTTGCGAAAAGACGAAGTACTGGAAGTCAACAATAACCAACCCTTCATGACTTTATACAAAACAAGACTATAGCCTTATGCATGCCGTAATTTAAATGGTAGAAATGTCCAAATTACCAAATAGAATGATTCCGCTGATAAGAGATTACCGATGGGCTGAAGCGAAAGAAATTTATCTATAGCATCGATGTTAGGGCTGGTAAGTGTAGCGAAGACTGATTACTCGATATTTTGGCCCTCCTTCCGTTTCTGATTGCAGTAAATTCGCACGTGGCTATAAATTAGCAAAAGCCGTGAATATCCCGAATTTATTATTGGTTGCGTGTGAATCGTATTGTCAGTACTCTGTGTATAAACCGTAGATAGAATTAGCACTTCTCTCTTTCTCTCTCTCTCTCTTTGTACGTGTAGGAATTCAGGAAGATAGTGCAGTGTCGCGAATCCCACGAGTTCCGAATAGTCGCACAGGTAGAGTATACGTACACTGCACATCCAAGTGTGTTATTTCCCTATCCTCTCTATGGTAGTCACTTTTTGTATACTTACAAGTGTGTTGTTATGCCGACATATTTCACCGTAAAAATAGTACACTTGTAAGGGTGTAAAAAGTGACTATCATAGAGAGGATAGGGAAATAACACACTCGGATTTGCAACGTATTCAGTACGGTAGCACAGGGATGGTAACGTACTATAGAATAACACATAGTATAGCGAAGGGGGTTTCACGGTGGAGTGGGACGAGCGCGCCTGCACCTCATAAACTTAAACCCTAATTAACCGGCGCTACGGCTACTCTTGCGTCGTATGTGCGTATGCTTCACGTGCGTACACACGAACGCACTTTGTTCCTTCTCTTGCTTTTCCTTAAACTATCTGTCTCTCTCTCTCTCTCTCTATCTCTATAGTATATTATATATATACACATATAATATATACACAGCTGCTATACATCTCACTATTGCACTTACTCTCTTTCTCTCTCTATCTCCATGGAGAAATATCCTCTAGCGAGAGACGCGATGTTTATTGCCCGACTTCGCGTAAATTAGCTCCGTCGCGAACTACCGAGCTCTGTTTGCGGTGGAAACGTTATGTAGTTTCGTGGGGACGAGTCTTGCCCGGGTTCAAGATCCTCGGGTGGGCGAGAGAACGCGGTAGAGAGACATCCGGAGGCTGGGGAAGATGCCCAAGACATGGTGAAGAGTCAAGGGGCTTGGAGGGTAAAAAGAGGCCATGAGAGTTCAGTGGATATTTCAGTGTCGAATCTTCGGGAAAACTTCAACGTCCACATAGGATGCTGTGACTCGTATGTATGGCATGCTCTTCGGATGCTGCACTGGGTCAGTCATGTAGTACCGATGCAGATGCTGCTTTGTGTTTCCATGCACGCTGCCCTTATGAATTACGTATCTAGGTAACAATGGACTTGGTATACGTGGACGATACGTGTTTCCGTGCTCGTTCGCGCGTGAACGTTACGTCCAGATACTCGGAGGGAAGTGGGTCCAGTTCACAGGATGAATTTTGTCTTGGTCCAGTACGGTTTACGAGCTTGTGGCATTTGGAGCTACATAAATTTATGTGGCGATTATTTAGAACTTTTTTTTTTTTTTTTTTTAAGGAATTGACATGTGAAGTTGATAGTCGCAAGACGGTGTTTTTAGTGGCTTTTCTAAAGAGGACCTAATGCTCTTTTCATACGGCGTGCAGGCACGCTCTTTGGTGGTTATCATTTTTGTGGCTTTATGATTCCAGCCTCGTAAGGCGCGTCCGTATTGCACCGAGCATGAAGTGTGAACATGACTCAGGAAAGTTTAGGGTATAACTAAGGCCGCGTCGCTAGGACGAATGAAGTTGTCGCGCTGATATTTACGGGGACGCCATGATCTCGAAACTTACAGAAAAGCCTTTAACGTAACGCGACAGGGATATTTATAGCGCGTGCCAGCTGACTTTATTCGACTCATGGAAAGACCCTTGGCAGATCGTGTCTCACGCGTATCCGTTGACTGCTCGATTCCGACGATTGCGATGATTCAGGAATGGCGAACACCACGGACCTTGAACGTACGCGAGAGGAATCCAATCGAGGCTATCCAACACTCCATCGCTACCCAATCCCTGCACCTATGTTATTCAAAGAAGGAATTTGACAAAAGAATGCGTACATCGCACTGAAGACAAAAAAATTCACGAGGGGAGCAACGAAAAAAGTGACAAAATAATTTTCTTACCATTTTGACAGTTGCTCTGAACATCCCTGAGCATATTTCAATATTAGTCAAAAAATTGGTTAAACCTGCAAATGCTGTATATTCCAAATCAATAAATACTACAAATTCCTATACAGAAATCATACTCATCAAGCTCCTTGTACCTGGTTGTCAATCCTACATTCAGAGTACTTCCAGTACCTGAGTCAATCCCTCTTATAGCCTTCAACTGTGTAAATTCCAAGGATCATTCGCACCTTAATAAAGGAAGTCGTTCCTAGAAAAGTAAAAAGTGATTTCTCAATATTTCGCACAGTGCAATAGCCTCACGTCTCGGCCGCATGCGCACGAGACCCGTTATACACACATATGTATTTGTATATACAACTAAAATAAGAGTGAAAAAGTAAAAACAAACAGTCACCTGCTTAGTCTCTAGTCTGTATCGATAGCAAGGAGCCAGACCTACCGAGCGAGTACACCAGATACAGTTCTGACAGTTCGGCAAGAGAAGAGAGAAACAAACGTGCATCGTGTCGAAGGGTGGGTCGGACGCGAGAGCTGCATACCGGGTGAGCATACTGTACGTGGTGCATACCGTGGTGCATACAGGTGGTCCTGCGCGAGTGTGACGGGGTTTCACCTACGCGCGGGTAGGTGCAGGCCACAGGCCGAGAGAGCAAGAGACGGGTCCGAGGCAAAATCCCAGGACTTGGGCTAGTCTCTTCGGAGCCAGCATGGCCGCCACTACCGCACTCGGGCCAGAAAGAGCAGCGGCTCCTAGGAACGCGTACCCACGTGTTTCTCTGCGCCATCGTCCAGGTGATGTAAACCGACGTTGGCGTCACTCGCGCGCGCGAATCTCCCTCGCGATTCTCAGCCAGGTCGACGTCGAGAGGGTTTTCGACTCCGTGGCGTAGGCGTCGAACGTCGGTGGCGTCGCGGGCGGCGCTGTCGGCCACGCGCAAGCACTGATTGTGAGAAGAGAGCGGGCCAATATGGCGACGCACTGGCTTTCGGCAGCGGGAGGCGCTAGTGTGTCGGATACACAGAGAGAAAAACCGGTCGATGCTGCGCCGTCGACGCCACAGGGTGGGGCGATATTCCAACATGGCCACCGCTCTTATGGTAAGACACTTTATAGGTACGTCAGTGCTTTCTTTCCGATTTTTATTGTGCTATTATTACCAATCAATTTCAAGTCTGTGTTTCTTTATCAGTCGGCTGACATCCATGGGAAATTTCCTATCGTTTATTCGTCGTTGGTTCTATGGGAAATTATTTGAAACTCTCATGTGTCGCCGACCGGGGCCATCTTACTTATGGACACGTGTACGTATGTGAACGCGTGGTTGAGAGACTTGTGCTTGGATTCTTCAACGACTTTTAGCTTTTTATCGTGTTAACGTGCTGTTTTATCCTTCGTGTCTCGCAATTATTCGACTTCGAATGAGCACCTTCGACTTTTTTTTACCTCGAACGGACTATGGCGGGATGTTTTAATAAGGCGTCGCGGAATGGTGGCTTTAATTGCATCCTAGCACGGGCTTGTATACTCTGTATGAGAATTATTTTTTTTATTATTCTTTTTTTTTTTTTTAATAATTACTGCCGAGTGTAATATGGACTAAAATTACACTTTGTAACACATCCGTCATATCTTTGACACTCAACTTGTATGTATCATCTGTATTTATCTGAAAACAGTGGTTTTGCAATGCTTTAATGTATTACTGTAATATTAAGAATTTTTTTTCTATTGCTTTACTTGCAATAACTTTCATATTATACTGTAGATCATAGCCGTAGCATTTGTATGTAGTAGAAAATTTCTTTTACAAATTTTATTCTATTATGTCATTACTGAATTATGTACAGTGATTGTCGAGCTCGTTCATTTGTTTTGTGCACTTGAAATATATTGCTATGAAAACTTGCCCTTACTCATATGGAATTGCGCGACCCAATTGACAATGAAGACTTTAGATAATTTTCGCGTTTAACCGCGTCTCCACGTTCCGACTAGTCGTCGACGGACGACACACGTTTCGTACGAGGCTATTAAACGGCGATGTATTGACTGTGTATACGGCGATCAAGAGTGACAGGGATATATTAACATTGCATTCCATTTCGCGTCGGCACTATATAATAGTCAGGCTTGCGTGACTTTTAACAATGAGCTAAAGTCAAGAGAATAATTATATACCTGAACTGGCTAAGCATCACCGTAATAACGCATTTAATTAGTCATTTATTTTTACATTTATAAATAATCATAATCGCTCTCCACCCTTAAGAAATAAGCCGCTGGCGTTGATTCTCAACTACCTTACTCATGCAATGCGCAAGTAGGTACACATTAGAGATCGGATCGATGACGTTTTTTCAACTTCGCACTTTAAGGAAGTCAAGTTAATTTAATTTTATTCACCCACTTCTCTTATCGTAATTGAGATGTATACGCGAGCTGTATAAGTATGACTATACTATACTTGGTCTTAACGCGAAACCGATCTATGTTTCTTATTAAGGGGTTTGATGCTCCATTAATTTGAATTGTAAAATATATATTTCCTATCTGACGTAAGGTATGTTGAAGATATTATGTCCACGATGATTGAAAATCAATTTTTATAAAAATTTTCACGTAATCTTATATGCATCAAAATTTGATATGTCGTGGTAAATGAAAACATTTTTTCAAAATTTTTTATACAGTTCCCGAAGGATAAAGCGATCGAAAAGTATTATAAAAATTGGATAAAATTTTTAATTATATATTTTTAACTAAATTTTATGTTATATCTTATCTATCAGCTATGTCTGTCTCTGGTAAATTTTTTATTTTCCTATCCATTTGTATTTTCGTAATCGACGTATTGCAATAATTTCCTATATGATTTCCCAAGCGACTACGGGGGGAAAAAATACTGCTATAATTATATCTACTGTGAAATAACAATATGACTCGTAATCGTATTAAGACCGAAATTGCTCGGGTTATATCGCGTTGCCACGTTGCAGTTGCTCCCGTCGGAAAGCTCAGCTGATTTAACACAGCGTATACACGTATACAAGGCGGACAAAGTTCTCAAGATAACCTCCAATCGTAACCATTAGTAGCATTTTCGTAATTTTTATTAATAATCGCGATTATAAATAATTAACGAGTCACGATAGAGACGACTACTTAGTTGTTTTATATCTAGACTGTGATAAATCGCTTGTGGCGCCTGACCACTTCATTATTTAATCTCGATAGATGCCATAATCCTTCTTAAATACGGTATCATTGGAAACGCGTTATAATTAAAGTCCGTAATAATTCGCAAAATTTGCAAAAGTGTGCCATACTGTATATGTATATGTTTCAATAAATTTTCTATCATCTTTTCATTTTCGCTATCACATACGCAATAGCGATCACGTTGTCGCTCGATGCGAATTCGCGCTACAGATCGATTTAAATATAACGGAAATAGAGAATATCGATACGCGTAGATCCGTAACGTGAAAATCGTAAAAAATTTTTTTTTACAAAATGGAGTATGGTCAATACATTCAGCTAGTCTGTGATAAAAAAACGAACTACACGATACAGGACAAAAATAAAAATCGTCAAGCTAATGCTAAAAAAATCAGCGGATTACATATAGAGCATATATGCACATAGGTCGTATATATATCTACGTACGTGACGATCGGTAATAAATTTTCTCGGTCACGAGTAAACTGCGATACGTTGATGAATTATTGCCAGCGCACGCATTATTTCACAGTCGAGCGAACTACTAAAATATAGACGAATAAAAAAAAAAACGATTTTTCCTCACCTCGGCCATGCTTTATATTCTTCCCGATTCTTGACACTGGTCATAGTAATTTCTTATTTTCTTTTATTAACCCTTTGAAAAATCTATCGTAATTCTCTTATGATCTAATCGACGTATCAACCCAATACAAATAAATTGACGTCTAACACAAGTGGATGTAATAATACCACGTATGCGTACCTATGCGTCGTATCATTCTGTAAATCGGTAAATCTGCAGATCTTATGGTTTACGGTGACTCTTAAGACGGTAAAGGCTTCCCTTGTTTGTTTTCCCAAGCGAATATGCTTAACGCGGTTTTTTATTTGACGTCTGATTTATCGGCCGCTATAGTGTAAACTGTTATTTGGGCGGCGTTTCTTAAAGGGTCTTTCATAGTGGGTATGTGGGTAGTTAAGTAATCGTACCTACGCCGATTGCGCATACCGTGTGTACACGTGGGGGTTTGCCGACGCCGTGCGTTTTCCTCATCGATGTAAACGCGGCAGCATGAAATCCAGTCAGTTTTAGACGATTCAACGGAGTGAGCTAATAACAGGAGTTTGTGATACGTAATATTTTACACTTCTTTTTTTTTTAATTACCTCTTTCTTGTGTTCATAGTTAAAATGAAAATTGACGAGACTGTATCTACATGGTTTATGCACGATGACAAATATAAGCACGCAAGCTGTTAGCGTAAACGCTGGTATAATATCTTCACTAGCAGGATATCACTATGCAGTCTCAAGACGTTAATGCATATATGTATGCATAATATATCTACGTCGACGTCGCTACAGGGTAACATGTTATAATTACTGTCACTTAGACAGTATGGTTACATATAGAGGTTATTTATCAATGTAAAGACATAATTTGATTCCATATCAACAAATTACGTATTTTGCTATCTGACGTAATAGATCAGTACGTAACAGCATATTAATATGAAAGTGCTTTTAATTACCTCTGAGTGGGATTAATCTAAGATAATTAAATTTTTTATAAAAAGAGAAATCTAAGAATTTCGTCCTAAATATTTGCTGCGTAAATTATACCCTTGGCGTCTGTTTCCTAGTTCAGTGTAAGATTACTTGGCAGTATAGAAAATTTAATTGAACTGAAACGTATATTTATGAAATGTCGATTAATCTAAGTCAATTAAATAGTCATGAAGATTATAAAAATATTTTAATAAATTGTGCAAGAATTAAACAAATTATGTATATATAGACGTAACAACTGATCTCACAATCAGTGATAAGAAGTAGCAAGAAATTTGCCCTGAAGTATTTCTGAGTGGAACCTATAGGTAAAGATAGAGAAGATAAACAGGATAGAATAGTTGAAAGGGAATAGGAGAAAAGGGCACACGTAATGGATAAGAGAACGAGCCAGAGGTATACGAGGGAAGATAAGGGAAAGAGGGACCATCCCTTTAATAGAGGGTTCTGGGGGTCCAAGGAGCTCAGAATCAATTTAGGAAGCTATCGTTCTCGGATGTAGAATCCAGACGAGTCCCTAGACCATTGCCGGGAGAGACGGTGCCATAGAAGAAATTTTGAGTTTGTACGAAAATCCGATATCGATTCGTATCCCACAGGCAGTTACCTGAGCAATGATTGTAATATGAGACACAATTAAAAAAAAAGATTAAAAAATTTCAAATATAATATCATCAACAGTCACTACACTTGGCAATGACGTACACCCTTAATTGCATTCACCCTTCAATAGCGTAGGTCAGCGTATACTCTATTGATGCAGCATCCTCATGTACGAATGTCGTATAGCAAAGGTCTTCGTTATTTTATCGAAGCCCAAGGAGAGGTGAATGAGCGCCACTCGGTAGGAATATAAATGCGCGAACAATGTCTTACAGAGGAGGGCCACGCAGGGTACCAACATACATACGTAGAACGATACAACGTCCGAAGGTGGGCCTTCGGGGCCTTCGGGCAGTGCATTGAGTTGTAAAAGCGTTCGGTCTCGCCGCCGGGCGGCATGGTCGCTTATGTAAAGGCGGCTACACGCCGCGTGATGAGTGGACGCTGTTCCAGCGTTCTTCTTTGACTCTTTCGCTCTTGCTCTCGCATCTCTCGCAGTACGACGCCGAAGCATGCCCGTATGCTCTTATAAACGCGTGCGTGAGTACTGGCTTGCATACACATTATCCGTATAACGAAAAGGGATGACCGGGGGCGATCCCCCCTTCAGCACACCGACGCGAAGGAGACCCGGTACCATATTTCTTGGGCGAGTCGCGTGTGGGTCTTTTTTTAAAAGTCGAGAAACGTCACGCTGCGTATTTATTTCGGAATTTGTAAACGCAGTTTGCTCTAGAAGAGAATCTTTTATCCCTCACGATACGTTTAAGGAAGGGTAATCAATAAAGAGACTGGATACTGGGATAGAATTCTGCTACCCGTATATTTTCCATTTAGCTACCTCATTGTATGCGTATAGAGGAAAACATGGAATTTCGAATCGCGTGATTACGCGTTCTACGCGTGGTCGTAATGACACGCGGAAGAAAAAGAATCCGCCAGCTACCCTCATTCGCATTCTGATCAATGATCGAAGCCCATGGGTAATTTTGTGTACCATACCAATTTCTGACTATAACAAATTAACGCCGTTCGGTGTAAGTACCATTATTTCCTGAATAACGAAAATCCCCATAGCGACCACGTCATAATTGCGCCTTACTTCAAGGAGCCATATCCCTCTCTTGCCCCTACAGTCGATGTGTCTACGTGGACCAGGTAGGCAAGTCCACGGGGAAGGGAGTTGTTAGGTAGGAAGGAGTCCGATGACGAGAGAAGTGAACCGGTTATGGGCGAGGCCCTTCGTTTCTTCGTCTTCTTATTCCTCTTCGGTTGAGGAGCGACGGCAGGCAGTCAGAGAGGTCGGCATTGGCAGCGGGAGAAGGGATGGAAGAAGGTATACCAAGTATGGTGGCAAAGAGGATGATGCTGTAGCGTATAGGTATATCGAGTGGTCCTCTGCTAGGGGCACCAAGAGAGGGGGGACCCCAGGGGGTTTGTAGAAGGAATCAGAGTGGTAGAGAGACGCCAAGGTGGGAGAGCGGGAAGAAAGAAGAGCAGCAAAGGAGAGGAGAGGAGATGGGATGAGGAATTCTCGTTGGCTTCGCTTCGATGTCTTTATACGCGCGGCTCTTGTATGCCGTGGGACATATATCTGTCTCGCGAGAGCGAGGCGCGCCGCCAAAAAATCAGATCGAGTGTAAAAATCGCATAAACTCGTCCTGCAGACTCGAGAGCTATGTCTGCCCGGTTGGCTCAGCACGGTTCGACCGTTCTTGCATGACTCCACCTCAAGCTGGTACGGCGGCCAGGCGGGATGGGGTGGCGGAGGGGATGCCGATGAAGAGAAAGGGTAGGGGGTAGAGAGAGAGAGAAAAAGAGAAAAAGTGAGAAAAAGAAGGTGGACGAGGGAGAGGGGGAGGGGAAGGCCGATCACCTCCCATATTTCCTCTTATTCTGCTTGTCTGCCCCCATGAGAGTTATACCTATTGCCGTGCTTATGAAGGATCCCAACTCTTTATCGGGATAGCGCGGCCTCGTTCTTCTCATGTGCAAAATATTTTCCTACCTACCTATGCCGTAGCTACCCTACTGGCTGCTACCAGGGACTTGCCACTGCCGATCCTCTTTAATTAAGAGATCGCCATTAACGAGATCATGCCTCTTCGGCTTTCTTCGCTACACAACTGGGGCCGCGTGTGAGTTTGCACGTATATAGAATGCGAGCGCTCTCTTGCTTGCACGACTCTCGCATTTCTTTTCCTCTTGCATTTGTATAACTATATGCAGTTCGGTGCAACTGTATTTTATAGCTGGTTCCAGCGTCACTGGATCGTTGCACGATTATTTTCGCTATTGAGTATGTGCATACGGATGCCGTCCTCCATTTTTATCTACGTGAATTATTTAGCTCTATAGGCTTGCTGTGGACGGTCGGGAGATTTTTTACACGGTTATTCACCACTCGACAAAACACCTGCTCGTTAACCCTAATTCGATTCGAGTGCAGGTCCCCTGCTCAGTGGGGCTGCGCCTGTCCTCACGTTACTCTGAGTCAGATCTGACGAGGCGATTTACGTTCCCTTACAAAATTACCTCGGTGAAATCGTCGTCCAATCTCTTATGTATTACGGTGCATTTGTATGGGCGAAGTCTGCCTCTGTTATTCCGGGTGGATATAGAAGCTTTTGAATTGCAAGATATTTTCTTTTTATGTCACCTTAATGATTTCCTGTACATGGCTATTCGATGAGTTCGCCAGGTAGCGATTCGTGGTATTTTTATTGTTTAATGGGGAAACCACGTGTTTTTATTTATTTTTTTTTTAATTTTTCGTACGAGTACAATGTGTCATGGGATAACGTGATTTCGGTTCTTGAAGGAGACGCGAGAACAGGTTAGGTCCGCCTACCAGTGGATTTCTTGAACGGCGACTGCTAATGCTAATTTATTTACGTTTTCTTCGCTTCGTTAAAGTCCTAGTGGCTTGAAGGCGCGAAGCTTCGCGTACCGTAAAGCAAAGTCCAGACTGCATTTATACGGAATAAAAGACTCGCCTCTAGGTACCTACAGTCACCATTATATCCACTTGGAGCACTTTACAAATTACACGATATTAACGTACAATTACACTGAGATTACACCGTTTCCCTGGTGTGCGATCCGCGGAAATTGAGTTAAGGGTCATCCAAGATGTATCATTAATGAAAATGCTAGAGGCCAGTTAATCCATACGATCAAATTACCGTTAACGATCCTTCGACATGTATCTTGGAATATATTTACCTGAATTACAATTACAGATAATGTCGCTTTCAAAAGTCAGATGAATCATGCACCATAAAAGAAATTATACAATGGTAATAAGATCATGATATTTAATTTAATTTACAGCGAATATAGCTTATCCTTAAAATTCGTTTTTTTCATTTAAATTCAAATATACTAATTGGTCGTTTAAGTAAATTGATTCAGATTAGAATTTCCCTTCTTTAAAATTATCAATATACTCATATTTTCAATGACAATGGTCTCGTTTGAGATGTAACATTAATAGATTGAGGTCTTTGGAAATTGGATCCGACTGACACGAAATCACAACCGTATCTTAGGATACCAAAGACAGAGGCAATTACCCATTCTTGGGAGGCTGTAGGAAGGCACGAGCGAAGGCACAACGTGTCCAAGTATAACTTTGTGGATACTTGCGGAGCGGCCAAGCACCCGGGCAGAGGCTGGCTGCACGGCCGCCAGCAGGATGTACCTCGAGGAAAGAGTGCAGTCGTTGCAATGCACCTCCTAACGAGCTCGCTTTGTTTTGCGGCGCATGCATGTGCATGTTGCATGCAGGTATAGGCTATGTGTATATACATTCTGTATGTACATATAGAATATAGGTAAGAGAGAACCGTGTACGGGGTGTTCTGCCCAGAGGGTATCGGTGCGAATCCGGTTGAATGACTTTAGGCAGTCCTTAGCAAAATCTTCAAACCTAGATTAACAAGTATCAATGCCATTTCATAAATAGAAAAAAAAAATATAAAAATTTTAAGAATTTTCATCAGTTCTACAATAAACCATAGGAGCATAGATTTGAGTGATTTTGTGTGAGGTTTCTTTTTCCTATAGCAGCGTCTGCCATCATACGCAATAGCTAGGATTGCACCAATCGTACTATACCCTTGGGTGCCATATTGGTCTCAAGGGTAGTTGCAGGTAGCTTCACCGTCCGCCCCTGAAAGCTGTAGCAGTAGGGGGCGAAAGTGTACAAGGAGGGGAATAGCGTGAGAGCAAGAGTATGTGACGGGATGGTCGTCTCTCAACGGAGGGGTAGCAAGTCCGAAGTTTAGATTTTAAAAAGCGGGTATGGACTATTCGCAAGAAGCGGAGCCATATTCCTCATAGGTTAGGTAATAGCAGCAAAAAATTGCTAGATGTCCTGAGCTGTCCGAAAGAGAAAAGATACGAGGTACGTGGGCGACACCCGGTACATTCCCCAGGGTATACGGTGTACAGATAGAGGACAGGGAGACCGGTTCCATACATGGCTTCCGAAGGCTTCTTCTTCTTGCGCTAAGACGGCAAGACAAGCATCAGCTGCCGTTTCCTCGCTAATGAGATGGAATTGGACGTGGCCGAGATTTTTCTAGACTCGTCCAGGCGAATCAGCTTCCAGCTTCACGACCGCTAGTTCGCGACATTCCCGCGAGTGCGGCGGCATCGCTCTTTGATACGAATCGTTTAATTGCGTCCCATTAGCCCCGCTCTCGAAGGGGCCCAACTGATCCAACGGGGCCTGAAGGCGGCCTGGAACGAAAGTAGCCGTAAGGGCTACGTAAGAGCAAGAGAGAACCAAAAGCGCTTTTGCTCCCATCTTTACTTATCCAACCAGCATCCAGCAGTTCTGGCGGATCCGGTGGTGCGATGGTACGCGAGGCTCGTCCAACTTTTTCTCGCCGGCGGTTCGTTATATCGAGCCGACCATCAGGCCCGCTACGTGATGTGACGCCGGCGAGATGGCGGTCTTTGGTCCAGCCTACCACTTTTTCCACACTACCCGGCATCCCACATATCCAAAAGCCGACGACGCTCCCGCAGAATGGCTGCCCGCCCCAAATCTTCGATCCTCTCGAATCCCCGTACAAAACCATCAGAAATGGTAGCCGATACCGCGAGGACCTTGCTATACGGTTAAACGCAATTGGACTCTTACCAAAAATGATCTTGAAACATCTTCAGACCTATAACGAGGATTCTCATAGATTCCCTCGTACTCTCTTATTCTCGTGAAAGTATATATATATACATATAGCGAATATATACATCTATCTACTTGCTGTGGTGATGAAGCGATGAATTCAAACGATATCGACTGTACACGGGCTTTCGACTCTTCTGATGACAATCGTCACAGACCAAGAAGCATCTTTCACTATCCTTCTTACAGCATCCTTCTCACCCTGTACCATACAATATACATGTCCGCTATCTAACGAGTGTCTCTCTATTGTTTCAGGTAAGTCAATGCTTCGGTTATCACGAGTATCCACGCAGAGTAGTACCCATCCAAGAGTAAGTACCCGAACAGTTCAAAGAAAATACGTACGTAGCGCGATGAGCAATTCTCGCGTCTCTTCTTACCCATCGGATACCTCGCCGTGCAATTTCGCTCGAGAACTTTTTTGCCTGACGTCATCCGTGCACGGAATCGAAAGAACGTCACTCTAGTGCCGCCCCACCGCCGGGACGAATTCCCAAAGATGGAAGTACCCGGCCTAGAACACTTGGCAGCATCGATAGTAGACGTCGACGGTGTATATAGAATATGGCGCAACTACCAGTGGCATAGGACGAAGAAGAAGACAAAGAAGATAGAACGGAATAAGAAGGTATTGGCAGTTCCTTCCTCGGGTCTATTCGTTCTTTTCCTAGCTTACTGCCGCCATGACGGGGCTCCTGCTAGTGAGGATTTACTGTCGTACTGGGGTAGCACACGCTTTCATCGGGCACATCGGATCGCATCGCCAATGGGATTGCATCGCTACAGAGTCGCGCTCTCGTATCGTACTTGAGATAGGTAGATAGAACCAGGTTCTCGTAGGCCCCAGGAGTCGTGCCTCGACTCCGCTCACGTTGCATGAGTTCCGTGACGTACCCCGTGTATCTCCTCAGCACCCCCTGTGTACTACCTGTCTCTTGGCTCATCTCCCTTTCAGAGCTGTATAGGTTAGGTTAGGTACATGGTATACTATATATAGTCTTTTCTATTTTATTTTATCTCAATTCCGGGAAGCCTCGTAAGCACTGAGAGACAGAAGGTCTTTCAGTCGACGTTTGCGAGGGAAGTGGGGTGACGTATTGGGGGGAGATACTGCCACAGAGAGTGCGAATCTCGTGTGCGCCAAGGAAACCCCATAAACCATCTCGCTGATTTAATTGCAGCTGCGCAACGCCGAACACTCTTTGCTTTCCTGCAATTTGCCGCACGCCAGCTTCAGCATACTCTCTCTGTCCCTTCCTTCTACCCGCCATCTTTCACCGAATACGAGTTTAGGACATGCTCGCGGTCTCATGCGTGGAATCTTTTAGTACATCGATCCTCTTTGCCTCGGGCAGATTGTAGCCTTGACTGGACCTCATCGCGTGTATTGCTCTTAATAGATTCTTTTAGGAGGGACTTGGTTAATGAGTTTTGGGGCTACTTGATGGTGGACCTCTTGGCTTTCGTGGGAAATTTAGTCGATGTGAATCTATATACTCGGTACGATTTAGATGCTTTTTCATTATCTTTGTATAATATTTACGAGTTTTTTTTAATAATGCGATTTTTTTATGTTCCATATATTTTGCGAATTTGCTGGGAGACATTTCTGACAATCTCAATGTAAATCTCCGTTGGCAATGTTGTAATTTCGAAATAGTTCTCCGTATTGTACGTACGTACGTGGAATAACCGTGTTTCTTCCTTTTAGGAATGCTGGATTTTTGTTCTGTTTTCTACGAAAACCGTGAAACGTGTGAAATTTCATGCGTTATACATAATATCTTGTGTAATTGCTTTCAGTCAGAAATGAGGTCGTTCATAAGCTCTATGCGAAATGATAGCCGCATTTTTTAAATTTATTTTTTACACATTCTCAAAAATATACTTGCTTCGACATATATTACGTAAATTTGGTCAGTAATAAATAATCTGAATTCGAGATTCTCCATCAGTATAAATCTTTCCACGTCATTGGTTTCTGTATGGGATAAACAGTCTTGCCATAAGTCGCAAAAAGAGGTTTTCGAAAGACGTAAAAATCAACTGATACGAAAAATCCTGTGAAAAATTTCACAAAATTGATCTACACGCGTTCTGAATTGATTCCTACGAGAAAAGATCATGATTATCGATCGATCCTTTTTGGATGTTGAAAAGCGAGTAAAAGCCGAGGTATCCAATTTGGGATCGGTTCGCCACATACCAAATCCGTATAATAGAGTCATTTTACGGGGGTATTCGGGTCCGAGGGCCGGGTCAATTAATTGGAGAGCAACTTAGATATCTGTCCGCGGGGCAGTGCAATATAAATAATAATAATTTAGTCGAAAAACGCCGGAACATCCCTCGATGATTATCTGCTCGTAAATCGCGGCATAAAGATATCGCGAGTAAATTGCGAGCGGCGCGTATCCTACAGACAGAGCAGCGACTTGGGAAGATGGGGATGAGAAGAGAGAGAAGACGAAGGAAAAAGGGTAAGAGGCGAAGGAAGAGATGGAAAAAGATAGAAAAGGCTATTAAAAGAAAAAGAGTCGAAAGAGAAAAAAAATAACGTACAGGAGCATATCAGGATGATCGGGAGGAACCTGTGAAGGGGTATGACGAGGGGAGGAGGGGGGGGGGCAGGCATCAATATCTTCAGAAAAGAAGATGCGCACAGTAGATCTTGCACTGCACCGCGTTGCACTGCACTGCAGGATAGCATAGCATAACGCACAATGGTGGTGGTATCACGGTACCCAACAGCCTCACGGTTTTGTATCGTGCGCTGTATTGCAATATAGACGGGGCGGCAACAGACCAATCACGCGCCGGCTACTAATTTGCTGGCTCAAACAGCTGCCGTTCTGCCGCCTATGCGAAAGCCGCCTTCCTCCATAGGACTTCCATACTACCTAACTACCTGCACCTACTTACTTATATATCTATATAGATATATATATATATATATATATACATAAATATATATATAGCTATACCTACCTCGATCCCGGTCCGATTCGAACCCCGAGCTCATGCTGGGATATTCGATCGGCCGTGGCCTTCTTCATCCTCGTGCTCTTATTCGGCCTCTCCTCCATTCGCTTCTTCTGCCTCCTTCTCCTCCTCTTCTTCTTCTTCTTCTTGCTGGGACACCCTCCCTTCCCGCGGCGGACAAAACATTTCTTAATTGGGTTTCGTCGGGAGACCATCGAGGAGCCGCTCTCCTATATCCAAGAGCCTCTTGCTTTTCTCATCGATTATTTATTTATTTATTTTCCTCATCCACCGTAGGGCCATACTTGACTATACCGTACGAGAGACTACTGTGCGACTTTGTTCTTTTATGCTTTTACCTTATACCTCGTAAAAGACACTCGAGTTACGTACGCCAAGTGGCAATAAGATGAGCTTGCTCATGAATACGTTGGGTAGTTGAGATTTCATTCGGTATATTTATTCCGATCTGAATCCAGTGACTTCCTCTCTTACGCTCAATTCGATTCTTTTAAGTTTTCTCATACTTTTTTCTACCTTTTACATTATTCCCAGTTTATAGCACTCTCTTACTTTCTCCTCCGTTCCTTTAATGCACTCTTCGTCTCGGGCCACCGATAGAGACCCTCTTATCCGGTTAATTATAAGTTTTGTAAGGATCGATGGGGCGATACCCTCACTTTACCTTTCTTTCGCCTATCTTACCGCGCAAGAAACTGTCGAGTTTCCTATCGCCTCGCAATACGAAGGGAGAATTCTTCCATCAAATTATCGGTTACACGCTTTCGCATACCATTTCCGCCGTTTTCCGTGACTCGCTGCGCTGCGACTTCAGGCGGAAATGATGACTGCGGAAACCATAAGGATAAAAAAAAATTACTATCCGCTACTGACCATTGGCCTCTGTCCTGATGTAGCCTCTTGGTGATTCGCGACAGACGCTCCGCCTCCCTTGGCAAGACAGCGTGACGGTTTCGCAAAGCGCGAAATTGCTTCGGTTCGGCGAATCAAAGCGGAGCGTATTTAGCTAGACTTTTATGGGGACATTACGTGATAGAATTTCGCAGGTATTTGTCCTGTGGTTTCCTTTTTATTGATATAGTGACGTTGTGACGTCACCGTGTACATCCTCGCTTCGTACCACGCTACTACTGCACTTGGCTATACCTATGTACGTACACAACAATGAATTCAACCCCTTTAAGGGGCGTTTGACTAATGGCGCTGCAATGCTGTAATGAAATCCCGAGGCCAAAGGGCTGTTGCCTGCTTCGTGAATGACCTTTGAACGTATCTATACTCTGGCTCAACCCTGACCATTCTCAAGTCTTGGCCAGTGCGACACCCCTTCGTTCCTCCAGGACCCCACCTATACCTAGGAACTACGAGGGTCCCGTACTTTCACCCTTGTTCCTCGACGACGTACCTTTTTTTTTCTTTTCGTTTTTTTATCCTCTTTCCAAGAAAACGCGTTCCTCGCATTGTTTCCGCAACTTTCACCGTGCCAGAGTGCGTTCCGTTCGTCTTGGGGTGAAAAAGGGAGGAAAAAAAAACGAGAATAGAAATTTATGAGGGCCTAAGAGTTCGACCGTACCGGTGTGCTTTCGTCGTTCGATGCTTTCTACGCACTCCCCCCCCCCCCCCCCCCC
>NW_014333329.1:1284701-1297008 GCF_000341935.2 Cephus cinctus
CAAATGTTCTTCAGACTTTTCACGTTACTGTACAAGGGATGATTTTTTTTCGGGCTCTTCGGGGATGATCTAGCCTTTTCATCTGGAGCGTCTACTAAGAAAACCCGAAGCAGATCTCGGCTAATTATCACTTGGTTGAGCAACAAATAATGGCTGTATTTAAAAGGTAATGCTTGCCCAGGCGCTTCTTCCATTGCCAGGAGGCCAGATGGGATCGCGCCAAACATGGCGATGTCTAATTAAGTACACTTCCGATACTGTATGTGAATTATCGTCTCCTTAAGTGCGAGAGTTAATCAACCGATTGACTTCTTTACGTTGCTCGTGATGTGGTTCAATTGGCAGATATATAATACCGTTGCACTTGAACCGCTCATTACGTACACGGAACTGCAGGTATATGTACACAGTATTCGAATTGCATGGAATAAATGCATTCTTATTAATTTTTATTAAACGCTTGTGCCATTTCATTGTTTTTTATCCCATAGTCGAAATCGTTCCTATAGGTCTAGCTTATAATTTTTCGACCTTCAGTCACTCCAGATTGACTCGGCCACTGTCGTTTTCAACCCTATTGATTTTATCCGCTCTATATAAACCACATCTCGATTCCGCCTGCTGCTGTCGTATTCGGGCCAATTCTTCGTGGTGGCCTCTCTCCATCGAAGCCGATTCCCGCCAGAAACAATAATGGCGTCAATCCTACGGCCATTTCGACCACTGTGGCCCGTGTCAGTTTATTGGCCGATGCATCACACCGTCACCCAAGAGGGTTCTATGGGTTTCTCACCCTCGAAGTGTTCCACCTAGTACCCGCCAGGATGTCCAATCCCACTTTAATTACTACACCATGGTAGACACGTTAGGGATTGAGCCACGAGATATTGGACCTCAGCCGCACGCTCTTCCTAAAATGTGGTTCCATGTACTTAACGTAACTCATGGGTTTCCTGCAGATAGGAGAAACACACTGAAAGTCCGATCGTATATCTTGCACAGAGATCATAATCAGACGTTGGAGATCGCCATTTTCACGCAGAGCCATTGATTCCCTTGGACCACCTTCGGTGCGGCATTTAAATTTTTATAGAACTCCATGAATATACAATATCGTTTGCAACCCATTTCACAGTGATCCTGCGATTACTTCTTTTGCCTCGTTTTTTTTTTTTTTTCTTTTAATGGCCTAGACCACGCGTGATATCGCGCGTATACGCGCTCGCGAAAGTCCATCCAATTCGGAAAAAGCTCACTCTGATTTTAGACCCCTCCGATAGGACGCCCGTAGGTACTGGTAATACTCGCGATGGTATGCAAATCAATTCGGCAGTTACCAATGATTTATTCGGCCGTGTGCAATTTGTTTAAGTGTATCCTGATTCCATTTGGGTTAGGCGGAGCCACTTAGGCGAGTTGTAAATGCATAGAATAGGTATAGGCATATATAGCTACAGACATATATCGGTATATACATATACCGATCGTGGATGCTGACTGGGAAGTGCGCGTGCGCCGGAGCGCGCGCGCTCTTACCCTTTCCAGTTGAAATTTAAATACAAGTAAAAGGTCTGCGTGGCACAATCCGGGAATAGCGTTCGCCTTCTGGAACTTGATTTGCCTTGCATGAAGCTTTGGGAGCCGCTATGCGAAGAACGAGCTCAGCGATGTATACAGGTCTCCTCATTCTCCCTTATTTTTCCTTATTTCTTTCATTCGTATCCCTATTTTCTATCTCTCTCCCTCGGCCCTTCCTTCCATCCCCTTCTATTCTATACAAAGCACGAACTTGCTGCTGGTTCGAATCTAGGCGTCGCGACGCCGGCGTACCACCTCCTTCATTGACTTTTTGTTTTCTTCAGCGACCTCCCATCCGTTTCCTCTGCCTTCACTGTTAACCCTCCTCCCTCTTTTCTCTTACCGAGCCGTCAACCCTCTTGGTACTTACCTATACCCACTTCCACTCGTTCTCATATCAGCCTGGTATGCTGCCCTGTGTGTTTCATGCAAATGTAATCAGATTGTTTGCGATTTCGCTACGGCTCCCGACTTTTTAAACAACGCTTTATACCGCCAATCGCCATATATCTGACAGCTCCTAGGGGTCGTGATTCAGATTCATCCACTAGGGACGTTTATTGCGATAGGCTTTGAATAAAATATGAATTTAATGAATTAATTAATAATTTAAATTAATTGAAATAAATTGTGAGTAGCTGTTAGAAATTGCACTTTTTGGCATCTTTCTGACCTCCAGTTCCGATATCTATCAGCAGGGGTCGAGAACCCCATGATACCCAAGCTGAAACCAACTCCACTTTAAAATCCTAACGACGCATTGCAATTGCACCGACCCCGTTTGACCGCCATAATGTCAACCCCCACGTTTGACCTTTTGACTCGCCTCGATCGGACCCGTCCTGCAACCTCATAATGACAGACCAATCCAAAGATGGATACACACCGCGCACTCACGGGGATCCTGTCCACTCGCTGCCTTCACTCCGGTATCATTTCTACTTCTACCCACTTCTCAGTATTTCAATTACTATACTTGCTCCGCTGGATACCCAGTCATCCTGGACACGTTCGTCTCCATTAGACACAGGATTTCATTGAGCTTGTCGGTAGACCGGTTGCTTCACGCTGCACTGCTTCATCGCTGCAGTTACGCTGCATTTTTTCTTGCACTCTCATAGTACGACAAGAACCACTTAGTAACTCTATCAGGAATTACGAGTGAATTAATTGGCTTCAAGTATTATAAAAAATATGAAAAATGACAGTCTACTTTATGTAATCAAGTTAAAAAAAAAATACGCTTTAAATAATTTATCTCCACATTCACTCCAAGCTCGGGTGTTTGATATCGCCCTTTCACGCTCTCTGTACACGTAAAGAGAACTGCTTTAAAGTATAACAAGGTTGGGAATGAAAACCATCGCAGCTAACTATTTTCGTGCATCACCCCCAGAGTAATCGTCCCGTTAATGCACATTGATTATCGGCAATTTAACTACTTCAACATCGCACCGAGGCCGTCGTAAATATCAACTACTGTAGTCAGGAGAACGATCGTTGTCGCGATAGGGATGCACTAGATCGTGGTTGCACGACCCGGGAACGGGAGCGCCGAGCCAAAGAGGGACAGTATACGTGAGCATAGCTGAGACTGAATGAGACACAGAGAGAAGCGAGAGAGAACCCATACGAGAGAAATGAGGATCGAGGAACAGAGAGAAAGAGAGAGAGAGAAACAGGACGTGGATCCGAGAGGAAGAGACGAACGTGCCCCTGCTCGTCTACCTATGTACTGTACATTGTATATATATGTACATAGGACTAGGACAGAGAAGGCCAGAAATTGCAGTATAGAGAAAAAGGGAGAAATAGCTGCATAGAGACAGAGATGGAGAAGAGTACGAAACGGAAAGCTAGAAGCACTAGCTAGAAATGCAGTCCGTACAGCGTAGAGCCAACCGGGTTATACTTATACATATATACACATATATGGTTCGGTGGTGCATGGTGTTCCATGATGCCAGTAACTCCGGAATCCTGGAGCTTAAGCTCGCGCGGCGAGGATCAGTGGGAAACTTCCCGTCGCGGCTTAAAGGCTTGCTGGGTTGCTCCCTGCCTCGGGAGCAATGGCAACTTTTCGCAATGTTAATGGGCGCAATATGATCATGCACCCGGTTCTCTGCGTACTTGTGCCATTCTGGATTTTGGGTGAATTTCTATGAAACTCGACGACGGAATACAGTAGCGTGTATATGTAGGTTGTACTACGGTACCTAAGTAGCGATAAGACCGGACTGCAAGCCATTTTGATATCGGGATAATACTTTCGTCTGCTGTAGAGGCTGAGGGGACATTGCTGAAGATGATACCGATGCTGTGAGGATATGTAGAATAGGTGTCTGTATACTCTTTGTGGTACTTTAAGGTCTTGGCCGGACCTCTTGGCCGAAGCCACTCCTTTGCGCTATTCATTCTTGATGTTTATCGTCATTTTTGCCAGAACGCTTTTGGCATTGCCGCAACGAATACGCCCCTGATTCATGCATCGTTCGTTATTCATTTTATTTATTTTCTTTTTCTTTATTTCTCTTATTCCTGCTCCTCTCGTTCGCCCTCTCATTATAACCAATCCCATGAGTACTGAGACGCTCCATTAGCGTGGGGCACCTTTGCGACTCGATGCAAACGCAAAGTTCAGCTCCGAGAGAGTCAAAGATCGCGAAGTGGCGGAAGGAGATGAGGCCGCGCTAATAAAGACATTAATATCAGGCGCAATAGTGTATCTAGATATGCGAGAATGCAGACACGACTGTAGTCTGAGTTCACGTGTGAGAATAGATTAGGTGGTCACGACTCAGAACAAACGTCTCTGCGTGAAAGATCCCCATGACTTGCATAACACGTAGCTACTGTCTGCACGCACGAGTTGTAGAAATAGTTATTTTTTATAAAGGTTATATTTAAATTATTACAAAATCACTGTTTGTGAAATTGAAATTATTAATGAGTTTTCAAAAAAAAAAAAATGTTTTCTGGCATTCAATATTTAAGGCGAGACGGAGATAATTTTGAAAATGACTTTTCGAACGGGAGGATGGATTTTAAGTAGGCAATTCTACATCGTGGGCGTTGAAATTCAATGTTATTAATTTTTGTTGCCGCTGACGTGTAATCGGTACCACATCGTGGACCGGTTCTAGTTTCCAAGAGGATAACGTTGGTTGCGCCGGCTGCGCAGAATTACAAGGGCTTGTTTATTTCCGCGCCGCAAGCAAGCAGGAAGGACTCGAGGGCGTTTTTGGTTTTGACGAGGATCCATATAGAACGAACGACAGATGTTAGACGGGCGCCATCCTGAGGAAGAAGGAATCCATTGGGATTTTCGTCTCTGGGTATGTGGGGTTGCACCCCATTGCTCGAAGGGATGACTATACCGTGACCTAACTCTAAGATAGGTCCGCCAGTGCATACTCCCTGATGCCGTTTTCTCGACGCATGGGAATATCGGGTTACCTACTCTCTGCTCCAATAACAAACGCCCACATCCGCAACAATTCCCCTGATTAGCTCTACCGGCTTACAATTTGCCAATTTACCCGAAAACTCGTAAAGCATCGGCTGCCATCGGACCGCAGCCACTGAGTGTATGTTGTGCCGCCATATGCTCGGCACATCTCTCACAATTCTCCCTCGCTCTACGGCTCTCTCTACGCTATCATCCCTCTCTTCCTCTCTCTCTCTCTATATCTATGGTACCACCTACCCTGTACCTACCAGACCTACCCCCTTTATATCTCTCATTCTCTCGCCTATGGCCACTCGTAAACACGAACGCCAAGCTAATCCGTTTCTATCTCATCGATAATCCGCGCGCAATTCGCACGAAATTTCACGCTTTAATGTACCGATACATCCCGGGTTACGTATAAAATAACAAAATTATCTCAGACTGCGCCTTCACTCTGCTTAAATGGTATAATTAAAATTTTTGCAAAATTACGTAGATCTTGTAAGGATTTTTTAAATTCAAAGTTAATTTTTTTAGTGGTATATATGTATATATACTATACATTTGTATCTTCTGGCTGTAAGTAAACCCGTCAGCCATTGATTACAGAGTGCGTTGACGGTGCCTTATCTTCCCCTTACACGCCTTGGGGATCAGAATCCCCAAGCTCGAAATATCTTGTACATCCCCAAAATTAATATCTGTTGGTCCAATATCATCCATCGCCGCGGAGCACCCTCCGAGTGTCATATACTGACTCAGCCTAGTCTAATGGCTTAGAATCTACGAAACGACATATTACTAAGTCTTCGTATTATCTTGTCGCGTGTCTCAAATATGCAATCTAAATCATCATTCTCTTTTATACACAGATACACGTGTATGCGTTCGAAATCTTTGGTGATTTCTTTATTCTCATTCGCTATCAATAAATCCATAATGACAAATAACAGACCAATCTACAATGTCCTAATGATCTTTAGCATGATAGACATATTCAGTTACTCAATGAATCCCTCGTTTACATTATCCTAGAAAATATTGTGGCCTTCGTGTATTTCAGCAACGCTGCCATCTTTCGATCGCGTGCCTGGAATACCTATAGACACACGTAATCAGCGACCTCATTACCGTAAAGCCCATGGCATGCGATGCATTGGTTAGACAGCGCAATTTTCAATTTCCAAAAACGTACTTTCAAAACTCTTCGTAATAACGTACCGTATAAAATTTCTAAAACGGCATATGATCAGCATAGATACATATAAGTATACAGGTTAAATAGAATCCCCATGAGCATATGGAAGCCGGGCTATTAATTCAATCATCTCCTTTTTTCTTATCTTTTCTTTTCTTTTCGTAAAGTGAAATTCGCACAATCATTTTTATCGTATTATAGCTCACGAAAATCACGGGCTATTCGATTAAAATGTTTATCGAACGTTTTCACGAAAATTTAATACCAGTCTCGGTTTATTCCGCTCACGGATGATGCGACGATGATGATCCGCCATCTCGGCGCAACTTGGGAGGTCCGCTCTTGATATTCCCTCCCTCCTCCTCCCTCTCCCTCCTTCCTCCCATTTCTTCTCGTACACGCTTCACTCTTTCGCCCTGCACTCCGAACCTCCTCTTTCTGCCTCTTCTACCACGAACCGCTGTAGCAACTTCCATCTCCATCTACATCCCCATCCCTTCCCTCTTTGAGGTTCTCCCTGGTACCACATATACCACCCCACCACCTCCTCGCCCCTCTCTTTGCCTTTAGCATGCACTCTCTCCCAGCAGGTAAACTTCTATTCTCCTCATCGCCGGACCATCGTCTTGGCTCTCGAGACATGCCCATGGGATCCTCGAGCCCTGCGATCATATTTTTTGTATTGAACTCAGAAAATAACCACCGTGAAAGTGGTTGGCAGTTTTGAATCAGGTAACGCACGATAGCTCGGATATAATATCGGTTCGCCGGGATCACCCGATATTTTTGCATCACTGTAACAACTGGTGTTTACGACCCAACGGACACCTCGGGAACCCACATACTATAGCACTTTAGATTACGATAGGTGGATCATACACGTAGTCCTTGGACCAAGCATACAAAACGCTCGTGAAACAAGATAGACGAATAATGTTTTTGTATCTTATTAGAAATCCATGAAAATTGTGTATGGATTACGTAATCGTTCCTTTTTTTTATTTAATCGATACCGGTATTCAATTTAAAAGGGCACGTACGTACCTAAGAGGGATGGCGGAGAGCAAAATGGGTCTGAGAGGTAGTAGGGGATAGGTATGCTGTACGGATGATATAAGGTGGAGAGTGTGGAAGGGGTTTGGCATAAACGCAATCGCTGCATCGATAAACGTAACGTGGGTAATAACCGGCAATTTGCGAGAAGGACTTTTAGTTAGGCAGCTCGCGTACCCCGGCATTCGCAGGACGAGAGTAGCCTGGGATGGTGTTCCTTGCCGAGGTACAGCCTATGGGATGGGAGTAATTGCCGTAAGGGGGTCGGTCGATGCCTCGCTTACGTCTTACCGGCATTTTGCGATGTTATTGCATGGTCAAAGAAGATGGTGTGAGCTATCTTCGCTTGGAGGGAAGTAGCTGTAGCGATGGCGAGGATAAACTAAAGGAAGAAGAGAAGATAGGGTAGAATTTGTTTTTCTTTTTTTCCTCCCCCCCGAAAAAAAAAAAAGAAGCAACGATGTCCAGCGCTATCGGCGTCAGGCTGATATTTCTCCTTTACGTAGTGTCTGCACGTCGTTAACTCTCCGACATTTTTACTATAAGTTTTGCAAAAACTTTATGAAGCCACCTGTACCTTGTTCGGTATAGGTATATATCAGCTAATAGGAATTATGTTTGGAATTTATTTATTTTTTTTTTTATTATAGATATACTTTGCCATACCTGATTTCAATCAGTCTATTATTTTTTTATTGCTGCCAACGTGTAATGTAATATCCTTGTTCGGAGTATATATATTGCTTTGTAGATTCTAGATCCATTTAGCAATATAGGCAATTCATATCGAAATCAGGTTAGATGCTGAATGTGCAGTGAGAAAAGGTTAAAGATATCTTTATAAGAACTTAATTCGTTGGGCGTGGGACACCCTAATGACTACCTGCATCGGACCCCATAGAATGGTAGCACGTACCCGTTACCATTACCAATGTACAAATCGACTTACCGTCCTTGAATGCGATCCTATATTAAATGCGTTCCGTGTAAGCATTTTTATTAATTTTTATCCCTTTCTTTTTTCTTTTACTTATCACGTCCTACGTTTATTGCTGCTGTAAGATACTAATTATCAAAGATATATACTACTCTTATATATGAATGTATATGCATATATAGCATACGATCAATCATTGCTATAGTGCATGTTTCATTGGAGTCCTAGACGAACTCGATAAAAGTCTATGAACGTTGTCAGAATGTTCGCTACCATTTGGCTGCTTATAAATGCACGTCACGAGTTGTCGAGATATATCTATATGCGTAATGCAAATTCCCAGCACAGGAAGTGGGTTGACACGCGAATTTTGCAGAACAACGAATCCCTTCTATTGGCTGTATAGGGACCATTTTGTCAGCCGCGTCGACCGGGATACTTTTCTCTGAAATCTTTTCTTTTAAAATCGTGTATATGCATATACATATGTCAGGGCACTTCTCCCGGTATGCATATAACGGTACAATATATGTATTTAGGTATATGCCATGTATATGGTACTAAGGGAAACTGGATAGCTTCCGGGCAATTGGGTGTTACTCTCGATATTACAATTTGAATCGGATTTATGTGCGTCCCACGGTGAATCATTCTGATGTTTGGGAATCCACGACCCTCGTAATTCGCTCGGGCATTGTATTTACGATAAAGTTGCCGGCGCTCGATTCGGTGTTTTTCAACGGTGAGTAGTTTTTGCCGCAATAAAGCGCGGCTATCTAATCAAACTACGAAATTGATGGGGTCCCACTATCGCTCGGTTTGAAACCCCGAGCATCTATCACTGTTCCGCATATCGTATAGTAAAAGGGGAAAGTTTATTGTTAGACGACCATAGTGACGCTGTCTCTTTGAGATTAAAAAAATTATTTTTCCAATTTTTTAAATATATTTTTCATTACCTCGATTTTTGGCGAATTACAAAGAATTTGATAATTAAGAAAAATCGGATATACAGGCAAATGAATTTTATTTCTCACTCTCAAATTTGAACTGGGACGCCCCTCGGCTGGGAGGAGACGCCAGGCGTCGGCTTGGATATTCGGCGTCGACCAATCTTGCCGGGTAACATGGCGCTCGTGGAAAAAGGGGCGAAAAAGAGTTTCGTCGCGGGGGCCGGTCTGCGGGGACTAATTTTTATTTCCCTCTTTTCCTGTAAGTGCTCCGCGTCCACCTATTTCTCATAAATTTGAATTAATTTACATGCATTTGAATTTAATGCCCCGCCATACTTTATCAAAGCAATTAAGCTTTTAAGCGGGCATTTGCATTAATCCAATGTTTACAATTACCGTGAACTTCGAGAGGATTCCGAACTTTCTTCGTGCCTGAAATACGAAGACGAAACGTTCACCCCGGTAGCCTCGTTCTTTATTTTCTCAAGTCCACGTCGACGAACAACTCGTCCGCCATTACGAGGTCCGTTGCCTTATTTACAATATTTCCACAATATACGCACTTTAGATACGCGAGAGCAGGAGCGAGTCGATTATAAAAAATTTAGCCTGAATCTTGTCAGTATAAAAAGTTCAAAAGATTTAATTACGTTCATGAATATAAACATTTTCTTTTTCAATATAAATGCAACAATTCTTATCGTGTAAGTGTAATTATTTTAATCGCCTTGCGCCATCAAGCACACCACCTCCATTGCCATCGATAGGTTTCTCGTAGATTGGTCTTTTCGTAATTGATACTCCAAAGGGTTAATTAGCTCCGGTCGACATTCAGCAGGTGATCTCACACACGTGCCACGTGATACGAATGCGAGGAATTCAATAGATATTCGATAGTCTCACCATTATATGTATAGTTGTGAGTATTATCAATTTCGAAATGAACATTCTCGCCACATATGATATCCAAAATGGCATTGCGGAATCGCGCGATATGTCAAGGCAGAATTAAATATGAAATCGTGTGGCGATTCTAATTGGATATATGTTAAATTTGCAATAGCAATTCGATGCAGCAGCCAATTACACAGCAATAGCAGTAATTCGAAAGTTGATCCTAGAGAATTTGTCAAATCCACCGAATTGAAACACCGCAGACATTACAATAGAATGTCATGTGCGATAGAATTAATTAACAACAAAGTAACGTGAGAAGATTTTCATTCGGATAGATGTATTTGTGTTTAAAATCTGAAAGTTGCGAAAGACAGCAGGAAATCATTCGGGGAGATACGGAGAACATGACAGGTGGGACGTTGTCAAAATATACGTCATGACAGGTCATGCAATATTCCTTCACGTATCAATATAATATTCCATCGGCACGAACGTCGACCAATTACGAAAACGTGATGCCCGGTGGGCAGAACGATTATCTGAGATTTATGATTATACTAAAATTCATTCTCCGTTATAACAACCATCACCTTGATTGTTGGCTAATTAAGTATGGTAAACAGGGCAATTAAGCTGTTTGACGTGGTCATCAACACGAAACCGACTAACCGACGTTATGGCAGTGGTTAATTAAATATTAGCAGGTTTTTCCAAATTAATACGCACGATACACCAAACAGTCTCTCTTTGGTCTAGAGCCTTAAAAGAAAAAAAGAAAAGAAAAACAAAATCCGATATATAAAAAAACGTATGCGAAAAAAATTCCCCATACCTTCCGAACCATCCGTTTCCGGTTTACCTATCACCCCCGTCAAGAGTCCCAAATATGCATAACCATCGCTCCATAGAAATTCCCATTGGAATAAAGCCGATCGATACGCAAAACCATATAGGATAGTCTCATATGTACGTATATCTACCTGTATGCCCACACAGGTATAACTAGAGGCTAAGGAGGATGAGACCGATTCAATGCCGGACTACTATTCCATACAGTATTGTCGGTATGATTTATGCTGATTAAGACTCTGGTAGCTATGCGTTATCGTTAACTTGTAAGTCGCATATAGTCAGATCCCAAGCCAGCAGAGCCTTGGCGACTATGGCGACTATGGCGACTATGGCGACTATGGCGACTACTCGCGAGTTGCAAGGTGGCTGCGCGGACAGTGTGACGGTGTCGCGCGATAATTTAGTGCGTACCATGGTTTCTGTATAACGCATTTATACAGCCCGGGGGCGTATTGTGCCGCGGACAAGGCATATAGGTAGAAGGTTTCGTACCTATAGGTATAATATAGGGAGTCAAGCAAGAGCCCTATTCAAAGCGGATGATTCAGTGGCCGCTGCTGCAGCGGATAAGATCTCGTGCCGCGCCGCCTCGTTCATCTTCTACCGCGACCGACCAACCTGTAACTACGTAACCACCCAAACAACCAATCCTTTCCATTTCTTTCTCTTGTTCCTAGATAGCTGTGGAATCTGGATCGGTAACCCACCTACTTTGGAATTATGCGGTACCAACCCACTGGCTATGTTTAATGAGAAGTATATTGGTACCCGGTCTTGGGTATTACATGCGCGTTCTTTGCGCATGCGCAGTATCCTTTACGAAGTGTATATTTATTTATATAAAGAAAAGGGATTTTTTTTGTTAAGAGTTTTTTTAATTGTTTTTTTTTTTTTTTTTTTTTTTTTTTTTTTTTTTTTTTTTTTTTATTTGAATCTTTGGATTGTGCCTGGGTAGGAGTATTCTAGCAGACGCTAGGAAACGCATGCTTTATTGTGTTTCGTGGAATCTGTATTGTGGAGCGTTGGATTCCCACGTAATGTATTCCTTTTGGGTGAACTACTAAAACTACCGCTAGATGGACATTTCGGTGAACCACCTGTAGTGAAGCTGAGCGTTCTGGATTTTGTCTAAGTCGAGTCACGTAATTTTTTTTATCGTTTGGTACAGTCCGTATGGTCAGTCATACCGGATCGTTAGGTTATCTTCGTCATGTAAAATTCACGTAACGTTATACGGAATGAAAACTAGCGAATCACGATTTCACGGTAAAGATTAAAAAAAAGAAGAAATTATACGAATTACAATATGATGAAACGGTCCGACGCGACGTCGCTCTTTTTTTTTTTTTTTTTTTTTTTTTTACCAGAAAAGTTGTGGAACATTTTTG
>NW_014333329.1:1297052-1318844 GCF_000341935.2 Cephus cinctus
ACGGTCCGACGCGACGTCGCTTTTTTTTTTTTTTTTTTTTTTTAATTTACCAGAAAAGTTGTGGAACATTTTTGGCAGTGGATTCCCATTTAACAAACCAGTATGCGCGCGCACACGCTCAGGCGATTGGCGAATGGAGTAGCTGCGGAACTAGTTTCCTAACTTTTCTGATTTATGACAGTTCATTATTATTTTCGCGCGCAATATAATCGACGATGAGCAACCGAGGCCATGACCATAATAAGGTGCCGATCAATAATGACCCCGAATTTTGTCCGATTTCCCTCTATATTTTTTTTTCGCAAAAAAAAATCATTCTGTTCTCAAAGCACGTGAGTGGAATGAAGTACACGAAAATTTTGTGCGCCACGAAGATACGTTAAGAGATCGGTGCAAGATGACGAGGAGCAGGAGAAAGAAAGTCAATGGCTTCCATAGACGCCATTACTGTTCGTACGTCTATAAAGAGAGCGCTCGTGTAAGGCCACTCGGTGATATAATTCGTTAACTATTTCCCTCGGTGGTGAAACGGTACTGCGTGATATTTTTCAAATTTTTCTTGCAACTCTAAAGAAAGTGAACCAATTTTTAAAGCGCGATTCCAACTCTTATAATCATAGTTTCTTGCGAGGAAACGTGATGGCGTCCTGCTCGGTGGAACCGGCTTTCCCCACCCAGTCGTCTTGTATATAGATACCGGGCCCCCCCGGGGCTCTGGTGGAGCCGGGACCCGGCGTATACCGAGGGGCCCTGCCCTTCATGGCTCGTACGGACCCCATGAGGCAAGAAGGGGTCGAGCGTAGTCCCGCTTGCAAATTATCAAATCATCTAGCCGATACTTGTTAACTGCTACAAGTTAAGTCATTATAGCGGAATGCAGTCACGCAGGCATGCATTATGCATTTATGCCTGTTACACTGCTCTACCGCCTTTGGAACTAGGTATCTCGTGCACTAGGCTATTTCTTTGAGGTTCGACGGGTGTCATTATGCATTTGGGAAAGCACGTGCCTCCCACTGTATGTATACACATACATATACGTACCATTGAACGATTCTATAACGACGTAAACGATTCACACTTATCTTATTTCTCTCCTTAACCTCAAACAGTGTACCAAAAATATATATACCCTGCTTCGTCTTCGATTTGGTTGATTCACAAGATGCACGAGAAGAAGACCCCGCCTCTAATTCATAAGCAAGTGTCCAAACACGAATAAAAGTGTCTTCCATGCAGTGCCGTAGTAACCTATGGCTAGAAAATTGATTTTGACATATGTCCTAGGAAAAAAAAAAAAATTCCAAAATATTCTCACACACAGTCGCCCATTTTATAACTCGTATTGTCCATTATCCCATCTGGCTGAGAGAGAGAGAGAGAGAGTAGGACTGGAGTGTCCCGGGCGGTCCTCCGCTCTATACCTGGTCCACCTCGTCGTCCATTTCTGTTCCAACAAAATGGGATTATCAGCGGCGAACGATACGCGACTCGAAGGTGGTAGAGACGGGACGAGGCAGATGAAGTAAAAGATGGTTAGGTATACGGAGAAAGGGGCAAAAGAGGATAAGGTTTAGAGTCTGAAACCGGCCAGCATGGCTGCCTATCTATAGCCGTTGACACGCACAACCTCAGACGTAGTCACGCACTTTTACGTATATACCCGTCCGCTTTGCATTAGCCTCTACTGCCGTGGGCCCTTTGTGCAGGGTATGGAAGCGCGCATGCGACTCGACCGTGCCATAGAGTTGGAAATAAGGCGGCAATAAAGCATATGTAAAATATATTCTGGAATTCCTTTTAGGACGCAGATATATGGCTGGTTGGTTGGTTGCCCGCTGTTCGTGTCCGTCCACGTTTCCACTCGTGTGCGTGGTCACGTGTGAGTTTATAGATGCGAACGAGAACGACGTGAGCAATATACGATGGCCTTTCGTTAGAGGGTGTCTTGAACTTTACCCACCTGTGCGTCAATTGTATTTTTTATAATGGTTCGTGATGAACTATAGCTATATGCGCATGCGTCCGCCATCTTTTTAAATCCTCGACCCCGTCCTGCCTTCCCATCCTTTATCTTTACTCTTTATTCTATACCTGAATACGTCTTTCCTATAACCTTCCAGCCCTTCAGTCTGCCTACGTACTCCGTGGGGTACGTCGTGCCTTGCATTTCAAATTTTTCAGAGACGAAAAGATCCTACGAAGCGCCAGTGGAAATCTCTCTTGCGTCAGACAAAGAGGGCTCGGGAGGGATGAGGTGCGAGAGAGAGAGAGCGAAGCATCCGAGCGAGCGAGAGAGACGGGCTACTCGAGTGCCGTGAGGTGTCGCCTTACAACCGGCTCGGTTCCCTTACCTACGAAAGCCTCTTTTGCATGCCATCTTCTCCACCATCTACCATTTTACTTGCTTCTTTTATATACTTTCCGTTCCTCCTTCCTCGACTCTGACCACCTCTTCTCATATACCGTGTGGCCTCTTTCTTTCTGTCTTTCCTTCGTACCTTCCTTTTATATTTTCTTCTTCTATTTTCACGTCCTTCCTTCGAGACCTTCTATTCTCTTTCACACCCATAGATGGCACTGCGCACCGTTTCGTTTGGCCTTTGCATAACTATTACAGTTACCGGGACTTCCCCGGACTCATCTTCAACGTTTATTCCTCATCTCGCGGAATGTCTATACTTATACGTATATTGTCATTCCGACTACACTTCTGGCTCTTCGCGTTAATTAAATTACTTTGCGATCTCTTCGAGAAATTCTCATAATTAGCACAAGCCAAGCCACACTTGGGTGTTACATTGAAATTTATATAATTTGCCATATTTGAAACTACGTAAAAGTTATCCCAAAGGGATTTTGCGAATCGTCTCGCAATACACGTGAACGTGTTTTGCTTTGGCTTTATGCATCTTCTATGGAATCTGTAACGACAGTACATTCGAAGTAATTACCAAGTATTTTGATGCACGGGGATGTCTTGGTTCTATCGTTTGGTTAGAGTTCAGCCGTCGGCTGTTCGAAGTTGTAGGAAGTCCGCTGGGAAATTACGCGCTTGTGAAATACTACAACGTGTCTACATAGCAATACTACATACGCACGAGCAATGGCAGACGAGAGGCTGAAGAATAAGAAGATGAATAATTCCCTATTTGGTACGGACGGAACTCGACTTCCACGTTATTTCCTGGAATCGTATTTCTTATTCCATGCCAACCTGACGACATTCCGCACCAGAATATAGGAACCTGACATTTATCAGGTTGACATTTCTATGCAATTAGTTACGTGAAAAGTCGCGCTACGATCGTTCACATCACATGGAACAAATGTGACTACACGACAATTAAAACTGTGGATTAGGTTATAGTACACCTAAATCCACCCACTGGCATCGCAATGCTCAACCTCGAGGATTTAAAGCCGCTTAGGATTCTAATCTTTTACCTCAGAGAGGAGCACGCGCCTCCGCAGCTGGAACCTTCCCTCGTTTTATCTTTTCTTTGAATCGTCATCACCAAAGTAATCTCATAAAGTGAACCGACCTTCTTCTCTCGGTGTAATATAAAATAATGCAAAGTATATCGGCTGGTTAATGTTACCCACGCGATTACTCTAATTCTTCTTTACGTCTTCCTGGCCCTTGGAACCTTGAGGATACGTTGAAAGCACAAGTTTAATAATTGAGGTGATAATTCATTGTGGTTTTACTACCTTTGTCATTATTTTATGTAACCGCGCATTTGGTTGGCCATTACGCGTTAATGCGTCGAGCTTACCACTGTTTCGGTACCGTAAATTGACGATTTTTGTAATCCGACGAAACAGGCACACAAATCGCACAACGAAACGAATTGTTTGATAAATACCAAATTTCTAGATTCCGTGTTAAGCAAGAGTGCAAGTAATGATACAGCCAATTGAAGTTTTTCCCAACTAAATTACATTATAGTAAAAGTACCGAAACTCTAGCATTAAAGTTAGAACAGTCACGAAGTTCAAGAATAGAGTGAAGCCATAAGTGGATTAGCCTTAACGTTACCCGTGAAACCTTAACGACAATCTCGCTCAATCTCACGTTAATACAGCATCTAAAAATATCCTCGCCAGTATCTCGCGAGTTCCGGTCCCTCCAAGACGCCACGCACTCGTCCCCAAAGCCAGTAAAGTTCAAAGGACGGAAGCGCACATTGTACTGTCATAACTCGCTGGGCCAGTGCTAGAAATAAATGGCCCTCCTACAATTCTACACAGCGTCCGCGTGCGTGAAATTTATTTTAAAAAATACAAATTTCTTAAACTCATCGTAAACCAACTTCGTCCAGTCTAATATACATAAATATCTCTTAACCCGTCAATTTTCGAGTACCATAAGACCTACTATAAGTCTCCGTATTCCAAGTATATATATAGCATAGGTACTATATGTGTACTAGTTCAGCTAAATTGTATCAGGTTTATAATATCGTTCACATACTCCCCTGGCGCAGCACCTTACGCATCCAAGGATTTAACCTTGTTCGCGTATCGTAAGTTTCGGGTTTCTGGTGTCCCAGTAGGCGTGGGTATAGCGGGCAAGACGGCCGCAACAAACCCGCCCGTGACTCGGGAGCCCCAGAACGAGAGAGACGAGAGAGAAGAGAGCAAAGGAGAGACATTCGGTATGAGAAACGCGTAGCTACGCAGCAAGCCCGTAGCTCAAGTTGGATACCCTCCTCCAGCCTTGCCAAGGTAGGTAATCCTCTCGGGGGCGTGAGTTACTGCCTGCGGCCCTCGCGCTGTGCTCTCCCAGCCCTCTGGCTCTCATTCCCGTTCCCGTCTTTCCCTTGTACCACCCTGTAGAGTAAAGTCCTCTGCCAGGGCTTTCCTTTCCTCATACCGTAGAAGACCTATTCCTCGAGGTTCCGCACCGTACCCCCCCCCCTTCGTCTTCTTCTTCTTCAGCCCGATCTTCTCCTCTTTGGGGGATGCTACCAGGGAGAAAGGTTGGAGAAAGTTGCCGGGGATACCGCGCGGCACAGCTGGAACGCATTAGTCAACCGTAATTAATAAGTTATAGTGAGGCTAAGTAGGGAAACGATGGGCGACTGTAACGCGCACGTAGTGGAAGCACGCGATGCTCCCGCCGACACCTTCGCAAGGGGTTGCTCTTGGCTTCTTCGAGATGGTCCTCATGTAAATGCGTGCCCCTCGTAAATATCGGCTGTCCGACAAGGCCCGTAACCCGGCGTGCTAGGGAATATAGGGCTGGATGTGGGGTAACAAGGGCCAGCTGGAAATCCGCCCCTTCGCTTTACCACCCACTAACACTTAGGACTGCCTGCGGCTTCCATGGTTCCATTTCCATGATGTCGCTTAAAGTATAGTAAAATGGTTGCCTTTGATCGGACACCCTTGGCGATGCTAATTTCGATGTTTTATGAACTGACGACTGATTTTTTTTTTTTTTTTTTTAACAACAGTACCGACCCTGGATCCTGCTGTTATTTATATGATTTTCTTTGCCCTCGATTATTTATGTTGTTTATGTTTTGACAGGTATACATATTCAATGAGAAATTCTAAATGGATTTATTTTATATTCATTTTCGTAGAGTTTTAGTCGTTTTATTTGTTGGTTTGCGTATCCAATTTTTGGAGGGGTAGCCGATGGTCGATTAAATAAAATATTTTGTACGGGGTACGTATAGTCATTTCGAAAAATGTTATATATCATACGGATTTGTCTTACCAGAAAGTATTATGGTAAAGTATATCGGCTACCCTGCGGCAGAGGAGAAGCGATCTGGTAACAAATTGGTATCGCAAGAAACTTACGGTTCGGCGATATCGCAATTTTCGCTGAAAGGGGATGATGACGTATTGGGTACATAGAAATCTTACAAACAAAAAGCTCTTCGGCATACGAGGGTAGGCTTTCGAGATTAAGCCTAAAGGAAATATATCTCACGGTAAATCCCGTGAGGTTCTACTATTCCATCCCGAGCAATTCACTTACTTTGATTTGATTGGTCCCATGTATGATCCGCTTTCCTTGTATAAGCTTCTTCCTCGTGCGGTATTGGGGAATAGCGGGCTATGGAGGAGAGAGAGAGAGAGGGAGAGAGAGAGAGAGAGAGAGAGAGAGAGAGAGAGAGAGAGAGAGTTGAGGGTGGACCAAGGGTGGCTTTGGCATCGTGTTTTGCGAACCGCGAGTAGAGTTATACCAGCCAGAATCCCTGGCAGCAATCAACGTATTGGCTCTTCTTATTAGAGTTGCCAACAATCCACCCCCTTTTATGGGGAGGAATACGTCGAAACTTGGTATTCGCATCCTCCCTTATCGTCAGATTTCCTTCATCGACGAAAGAGCCGCAGCCATTTGAAGAAAATGCCCGATTACCCCGTACGGCCGTTTTCTCTATTTCGTGACGTTGCTCCATTTTGAAATTCATCCCTTTGTTGATTTTTAGTCCAGCGAACTTTTGCAACCGATATACAGTCAGTGCATATAACATTGGTGTCGTAATATATTGAATCAAACGCAACTTTCATCCAAATTGCGATATAATTTCATTGAATATATTGCCCTTGCATAACTCTACAGAGTAGTAGTATCCCCGAGTACAGTTTTTCATGCAATTTTTCCATATTTGAAATTCGCATTAAGAACGGGACATATTGTATCATCGACGCGATAACGTAGCCGAACAATTGCATTTCCAATACATTTTCTCCCCACAGGGTTGAAAACGGGATAGCAGGATTGCTTGGAGCGCTGAAAGCATCCGCATAAGAGAAACCGATCGGAAAGTGATTTCCCGAAGCGGAAACGTGCGGATTTTACCGGATACACGTCAGCAGCGAAGGATCCGTGGAACGATTTCTCCTGGTTTTTTTTTTACAGTCTCCCTCCCTCTCTCTCTTTCTCAGCCGCGTATACCGTAGGAAGGGATGAAAACTTTCAACGAAATACGCGAGGGCATTTTTCAAGGAATGCATGAATAACGTTCAAATATATTTCCTTCCTCTAAACGCGCGCACGCTCGGCCACCCTCTCTTACTCCCGGTTCTCCCGGTTCTTACGCCCCTCGGATGAAACACATTTCACGACTATGCCGCGAAATTTATCCACCCTCTTGGTTAAACAGCCACGCACGCTTCTTCTTAGTTCTCCGAAAAAGAAAGCGTAGGAAAGCCTCAGACATGCTTCTAGAAAGATGCGCGCGCACCTCCGGCAAAGGGAACGGGAGCAAAGTAGAGCGAGAGAGAGTGAGAGGGGGGAAAAGGGAGAGAAAGAATAAGTCGGGGTTTGTGGATGGCGAGCGCAAGTAGAAGAGAGGGTCGCGAGCCTGTCACATTTTCTACTTTGCGGAGACGTATGAGGGCGGCTTAATTGGGAGAACCACCCCCTCTTTTATTTATAAGTTCGGGAGTCTATCGCTTGTGACCCCTAACGGCGGTGGCGTTTTGCAAGGTGGAGACCCCGAGACACGAGGACGGGGGTTGGTCGCGAGCAAACGGCCACTAAGGGTGAGGCAAGAAGGAAGAGAGAGAAGGAGAGAGAGAGAGAGAGAGAGTGAGAGAGAGAAGAGAAAGGCACCCCTAGCAGGCTGTGTGACAAATAACCCTTATAAACGCCGCGCCATAACTCCTACCCCACACTGAGCCGCGAGCATGGCGACCTGGAATGAGAATCATGGGGTGGCGACCAGGGTGAGGGACAGGGTGGCCCGTTGGGCGCCGGGCGCCGGGCCACTTGATTACGTCGCGATAATAAACATGACGCCGATATGAACTCTGTTTCGCGTGTGTGATGCAACTTCCGCGGTCAGTCTGTCCCACTCTTTCTCACTCTCGTCTCTCCACGCTCGCCGTAGGCTACGGCGAGACTTCGCACACTGCCAATAATAGATTGCTATATAGATATCGGCTGTTTGTTGGGGGATGATTTTCGTGTTTTGCCCCCTCGTTATGATTTCAACCCACTTGGCACGTCATTTTTGAGCAAAAACCAGTCATAGTTTAACCCTATATTACATTGACGAAGAAATCGTTAGCTTCCGATGATTTTACTGTAATACTCGTGTAACGACCCTGAAATGTGATTCTTTGTTACTGTAAAAATGTGAAAACAGGAATCTTCAACGCTTGGATATAACTTAGTGTATAGCTATACGAGTTTATTCACTATATGGTATGTACCGGGGAACAGGGTGAAAGGTAGTGTGCTAGGGGCTGGTGTAGTATATATACAGTGCCGGCAATGGCAGAGGTGAAACGGGGGTTTTACGAGGCAGTAACGGCCGATAAGGTGAGCTTGCGCCCCCAACGGGGCTTATTCCACTACTGTACCCAAGTGGCTGTTCAACAGTACCTACCCTCTAGCATACTCTCTCCGCCACTGCGACTCCACTACACTTTATTTAAAACCATTTACACGTCTGTACACTGGCGACTGGGAAAAGTTTCACTTCTGCTTGTATGGGCTGCAACTCGTGTATACGTACGTAGGTATTCGGGTTCGTTTGCGCGAAAAATTTTTTTTACTATCGTTTGTATCTGTATGAATATCATTGTCAAATAATATTCAGAGATATTCTCTAAAGACTGTACGAATTTTTATCTAATCATCTATATAATCAAATGAAAAATTGAAACAATGAAAATTCTGGTGATAAGCGAATTTATATTGTACGATATATGTTCGTCTCTGGATGGGTGCTACTATAATTTACTATAAGTAGATTTTCCAAGTAATTCGCATTTAATGACTGCGACACGCATTCTTATCCGTATCCCCATTAGTATACTCACACGATACCCAGTAACGTAAACGTATTCGTATACGTTTCTCGTGCCGATAAGCCAAACGAAGTAGCCTAACTAGTTCCACGTATAACAAAATTGTCTTATTTTACATTGCTTGACCATTTCTCTCTTTTTGAACTTTCAGGAGCGAACGGGCTGCGCAGGCGCGGCCGCCAGACCTACACGCGCTACCAGACCCTCGAATTGGAGAAGGAATTCCACACAAACCACTACCTCACCAGGCGGAGGCGGATCGAAATGGCACACGCACTCTGCCTGACGGAAAGACAGATTAAAATTTGGTTCCAGAATCGACGGATGAAACTGAAGAAGGAAATACAGGCGATCAAGGAATTGAACGAGCAGGAGAAACAGGCTCAGGCACAGAAGGCCGCAGCGGCGGCAGCCGCAGCCGCGCATCAACAGCAAGGGGGTGGCGGAGGACCCGAAGGGGGTAACTAGGGGTACGCCCTGCACCGGAGCCCTCCTGACCACCCTGCCGCCAATCCACACCACCCTCTGCTAGCACCGCAATGTACACAGCTATACTAAGGTGAGTCCTTGGCTATTGCATCTTATTCGTTAACGCGCAAACTTTTTTCCCACTTCATTCTGATTCTTAATAAAATATACGGACTGCTATTTTCCATACGGATGCTTGCTAACGCGGTGCCGTCCTCTCTCTCGCTCTGTATCTCTCTTTCTCTCTCAGGGGTGAAATACACAAAGCATACCTCTTGCTATTCATCGAGCGTTCACCCTGTAAAACTATCTTCGAACGGCATATCTAATGAGACTAGACCGCGACCGAGCGTGCCTTCATAATTCGCTAACTTGTTCCATTCGTATGCACCGTGCTTGCAATAAACACGTACCTAAAAACAGATAGTGCTGCAGACTGTGTCATTGCTTTTACAGCCCGAAACGTTTGCTGCTTTTGAAACGTGCTCTCAATTTCTGCATCCTTGCCGTGCTGTGGGTGGTGAATTGAACGTGTCTTTGGAAAATTTATTTTTCTTAATTTTTTTTTTTTGAATTAAGGAATTTCAAGTATAACTATCGTTATACACTACTTACACTTAACTTATGCAACTATCGTATTAGAGAATAACTATATATATATATATATATATATATATATATATATATACACTTAATTTGAGTAACTTTAAATTTGATTATACTTTTGTGTTATACGAGGAAAGTGGCAGAACAATTTTTTTAGTGTTTTGTATCGCCTGTGTTATTCGCGACGGGGAAAGGAAAGTAGAAAGTTTTTGCAGGTAGAAAGGAAAGAAAGAAAAAATGGGAAAGGCCGAAAAAAATAAAATACCGAAAACCCATTTGAGAGGTTTTCGTAACGCTATCTTATTTTTTTTTTTTCTTGTACCTTCTGTTCCATTGTCCGGTGCACTTTCACTCGAGAAAGTCTACTGTTCATTTTGGAAAATTGTAGGGTTTTTTTCGTATATGTGTATATATTATATATATATATTTAAGAAATATCGTTCTCATTATAAAAAGTTATATTCGACCTTCCCGACGCTTTCTCTACGTCTTCTGTCTCGTTCTTCCTCTATGGGATGTTTTGCTTGGCAGCAAAAAAAAAAGCGGTCTCGAAACAGTAAGCAGGAGGAAAAAATAGGAGAAAAGGGAAAAGACACCTTCTGTCGCAGGAACGATACCAACGGCACCGTAGTGCATTGCGCATTCCAGGAACGGCGGTGCCCTGTCTTCGGAAGTGGATGCTGCTTCCAGATGTTTTCAGAAATAACGACACTTCGCCGGGCTCCTCACCGAAAAAAAAGAACGTTTCTCCACCGGTTAGGCCTTGATTTGTGTAACAGCTTTGAACCCCGAAATAAGCGTGCTTATCCACCTATACCAACGCGTGGCACGTCATTCCTTTTCTGAACTTGGAGCAGCTACCAGACTCTGAAAATTTGTATATTCATATGGGTATTTTTGTATAAATACATACATACATAAAATTTAATCTAAACTAATAATAAAAAAAAATTGGTAATAATTTTGAATTTGAAAAAAAATTTTAATCAAAAATACGTACCGTGAATGATTTTCGATATTTTCATGGAAATACAGAAAATAAAAAATTTTTTTTCTTTACTGCTAGATCGAATCATAGGGTAGAGGAACGACTATGTATCCGGCGTATGGTAAATAGAGCTTCGTGACGAATGCACTGTGTAAAAAGTACCTTGAGATACGAGGCACGACTATGAGAGTAAATCTGGAAGGGCTGTGGTAGTACGTATATAGGTATGGTACAGTGTGCTGTGGGCATTACTCATTTTTTTTTCTTTTTTACTTTCCTTTGGTTAGGTCGTTACCAGTTTGTTTCTGTACAGGTATAAAGGGAAAATTAAAGGCGCATACATCGATTGAATGAGCCGCCATAAAATCCGTGGTCCAAACGTCAAATTAAATTTCTCCCATTCAAGTAATTTTTATGGGCTTGTCGACAGCCATACAATCCTGTAAGATAATCAAGGGGGCAGCCATTGCCAAGTTAGTGGTCCATTCAAATACGGTACAGGTGCCCCCTTGAATGTGGTTTAACGAGTGCCCGGGACCGGCCACTTGAGCCATATTCGTGCGCAATGGCTGTCGTTTTCCTTTATGGTAGTAAGTTGATATTATTGGCCATTTTGTGGAAACCCCACTATTCGTGCGTAGACGGCTGAGTTGGATTAAGAGAGGCTGTGGTTCGGCTTACATAATAATTTCTATGCTTTTCCGAGTGTGTAGTAATGCCAGATAAATCTGAGTAGTGAAAAAATAAAGTGAAGTAGAGGATAGGACGGAAACGACTGATTAAAATAATAGATGCATTTACGAGTGTCGTTTTAAGAACAGTAATTAATTTTGATGTCATTAGAAGAATTTTAAGGGCAGATTTAAATAATGATAGCAATATCAAGTTCGAATGGGATATTTAGATCGGTTAGAGATTGAGTATTGGCTCGAGTGAATGATATACGTTTTAAGTACTACTTACTGACAGAACCGGTTGCCTTTCGAATGATTGTACAACGAGAATGATTGGTTAGAATTTCCTGATGACGAGAAATAATCGAGAGTTAACCGGATACAGCTACCTAGTCGTTAGGCTTAAATTAGGAAAAATTTATTGATGGATGCTAATACGGAATTTCCATGTGTGTTAGGTAAGCCTCCAGGAATAATATATTTCTCGGCGTCTTCGACCGAGACACCGAATCGCAAAGACAGTTTGAAAGCTAATGAAATTGTACCGATTTGTAATAATCTCAATTGGTTCGTCGGCAGATTGCCACTGAGGTTATGAAGGATTCGTAGTAAATCGTTGCATCGATATGTGTCAATTACAATCCCCTCGCGCTAATGCGATTAATTTGCTTGCCGGGAGGTTAAAAATCCAAGCGAGATTCCTCTCTCGACGGGAGACAGTTATGAAGTAGCGTAGGAATTATGGAGTGGCAGTGCCATCTAGCGGTGATAACAACGTTTGCTTTAGTTATGGCTGCTCACCCTCCTCAGGTTTGTGGGCGTGGTCTGAAGGCGGGAGCAATAAGCAAGGGCTGGTCTGTGTGACGAGACAATTTTAACGTAATCTTCAAGAAATTCATTGAACGTTTTTACTACTTTCCATGAGTTTCCGACCCAGCGACTAACGCCAGACTCACAGAGAATTGTGCAAGTCGCGATGAAATTACCTATGAAATCGTGGAAATACGTTTTACGACGTGTAATACTGCGCGGGACTACTTTACTAGTAAACTATAGAACCGACAGGTGGCAGTAAGGGTCTCTCGTTATGGGTCGATACTGAATTTATCTACCTTACCGACTCTCCATCGGTACGCCACTAATTCAAAGTGTGCTCTGCTACCATCTAAGCCTGATGTCTCACTTGTTAGTTCAATGATCGTCCGTAACGCGCTTTATGGTTTGTTTTTATCGACGCGACTATATAGCCTTCTCTCCATTCTTAGTTCTTATTGTTAGCCACTCTGAGCCAACGACGGTCATATATGCTTCGTCCTTATTCTCACTCGATGCGTACTGCCCTAACTGTCGATAAGCCGCTAACATTATACACGTGTGTACGCATGAACGAGCAATATTATTGCCGAGTCAAAATAAAGCTTAAATTTCCTTTCGGTCTTTATTACGCAGTAAAACCTGATTTCGACAGATTGATGTCGGCTTCCCGTCAAACGTAGGTCGGGGATCTTTATAGGTTGTAAAAGAAGACATTTACGATCCATAAAGGCGCTCGTGGCAGGAGTACTTCTTAGTCTTCTATCTTTCCTTACTTCTCTCTGTATAACCATTATCCCTTCTCTTTTGAGTCTCCGACTGAGCGGCCACTGGCACGCGCCCGCCCGCTTCGAGATTTACAGGTTACGCTCCCGGTAACACCTCGTAAACTTGACTTAACGACTTTAACCGGGCCTAACTGCTTCCTTCCTGCAATCAGACCCTGACCTACCATGAATGGACCACATAGAGACATGTATACCACCAAACTTGAACTTTGTATCATCTTCTCGTATCGCCGCTCACGCGTTGGCCTAATTATAATTCATAATACTCGTCTTCTGGCCACTTACCCCTTTTTATGCCTTCCAAAAATTATTTATTATCCATAGAATTCATACGCAATTTGACTTTTCGTTATGCCCATTTTACATACGAATTCTTATATTATCTCTACGTGCATTAATCGTTTAAGAATTTGTATACTTCTCTTTTTGGACCTTTATCCACCTGCTCGTGTAACGGTTTATCGAGCGCACTCTCGCTGTTCTACGATTTGTTTTGATTGCGCTTCATTACCATTTTACGCCTTTCGCCGTCCGTAACGACTATTAATAAATCTCTTTTGTTGATTTTATCGTGACATTTATGAACGTCGTTATTAGGTGATACCACTTGAAACATCGTAGAGTCTACGCCTTTGCCGCCTGGCTCGGTTTTATACCTGGAGTGGGGAGTACTGTGTGCCCACAGTGGTGGGGAGGCCTATGAGTTGAGCGATTATCCGCTAGATCGCGCTGTTATGTCTCACGTATCGCCATACTGCGCATACACTAGACTTCTCTATATTATGCAGGGTGAATCATTCAACGTTGAAAAATAACACCCTGCCCATTTTGTCCGTCGGGTAACACGACACGAAATCTTCCTTTTACAGTAATTTATACGAAACGCAAGGTTATCTTAATCAAACAAAAAAGTAACAAAGCTCCAAATTCATTCCGGTCACTGTATATTTTAAACGCTCCAATGTCTAAGTTAAGACAACAAGTCTACCCTGAAACACAAGACTGCAGAGATAGGACTTTTTCCTACGTACCTAACCACTTAAGTAGGCCTCGATATATCACCCTTTTGTACCGTAACATCCGGAGCGACGTTTTATTAAAAAGTAAAGTTAAAAATTCAATCGCAAGCGGTGGGTTTCATTAAAAATGTGTGCACCATATTTGAGAGTTCATCGTGGCAAATGGAATTTACGACGTTGGCTACCACGTAAAAGTTGAACCGTCTTCTCTCCGATATACTTAGGTTATGATCCTATAACTTTGGCATCGCTTACATCCAAATACATAGAGATTCAAACTGAAGTGCTTGCTATCCGTATTCCCATTACTCACAGTGCATATACTATACGTATACATATAACGAAGCTATGGAAAAATCCGTTTGAAACTAGCTTCAATTCAAGAGAATCGCAATGATACCCCAGTAAATCTCCATATCCAGCAATATTCCTCCTTTCCATCCAATTCAGCTTTATTACTCCTAAGTTTGTCGTATCGATCGCCCGCGGGGGGGACATTAATTGCGCGTACGTAATGTCACAAGTTCGCACGGTCTACCAACGCGGGGTGAGTGGAAAGTGGGATGCTGGGCATGAAACGAGTAGAATCTGGTGGCTAGCCGACGGGTAGGTATTAGCATTTAAAAACGAGTAATAGGTACCCGGTCTAGCGGCGCCATTGGTCCCTCGCATTTACACAACAATGAAGGGGACGCACTCTAAAAACTCCCAGAATCCCTCCTGAGCTTCGGAGCGAAGAAGCGAAGGAGCGAAGGAGACAGAAATAGCGAGGTAACAAATGCACGACAGAGAGGGCGTTGCGAGAAACGAAGACTCGTAGCGCCATCTCGGTTTCTCCCACTGGGATGGAATGGAGGATGGGTACAGTGGAACGGGCCTGAATGCAACAACGCAAGCTGGCTAGAGCTCACAACACGAAACCTAAGGTTCCCCCCAGGTTCCTTTTTTTTCTTCCCCCTACTTTTTTTTCTTCTCTTTTCGGGACTCAGCTAGCCAGTGCCTAGCATACGCTCTCACCCGGTTCTCTTCTGCCGTTGGGTATTTCCACCATACACTCGCACTCGTAAACTACACACATGGCGACATGTCTACCGATACCGTCTTATCCCGGTGGCACCGTCATGGCGTCTGCGACGTTGCCGAATTATCTTACGTAACCACTTAATATACAGTGCGCGCCGATAATTCGATTATCCCCCTTAAGGAGCCGTGAAACGATCTCAATTACTATCTCCTTCCCGTACTCGTACTTCCCCACCTAACCTAACCCTTCCGGCCCGTAGATAGAACCCGAGAAAGATCAAGTGAGAAGGAATGAGAAATTAACGTGGGTTGGCGAGGGAGAAGAATGGGTTTGACGATGGGGGTGGCGGGGGGGGGGAGGTATAGATTTTTTTAAATCGAACCCGGTCGCTGCCCCTTTACAGTGACGTAAAGTTTCTCCTTGAACTTCTCGTAAATCCCGACAGAGGCGCTGTCGTGACGTTTTTATCCGATCTCCGATCATTGCAAGTAGAAAATCGAAATTCATTTTCCAAAGGGAAAAAACTACAGACGGGAAGTTTAAAAGTGTTATGAGAAACGTTTGAGAATAAAAAATATGCTCGAAACCGTAAAAATTATTTTGTGTAATGAAAAAACGATGCTTGTTATGATCGTATTGGGAGCTTTATAGGATGTTAGTTTTTCTTAACGAAAACTTTACTTACGTACGGGTCACGCTGTATTCTAAGCACGTATTATCCGTTTATGCAAAAAAACTTTACGATTGTCCATCGAAGGAATTACATGTGACAGCGGTTCAAACTCTGCTTCGATAATTTTGCATTCCATCCCCTGGCCATTAATCGTACCGTTGGACAATTTTTTAACACGTCACTTCTTTTATACTCTTATCTCACGTGGTATGCAAGCAGCGAGCATTACACGCTCCGCTTAGCACTCGGCCTATCGAGTATATAGATATACGCATGTGGCACACACGCGCAGTCCGTTATTTGTCATTACAAGCAAAGCTTATAAGGTCCCCGTCAGTAATTACCAACGATAAGAGTCGATCAGTTCAATCAATCCTATAATTGTGCTGTGCAATTGCGAAAGTCCTCGTAACACTAGATGGCGCCTGGGGTCAATTCGTGTCGCGTACAAAAATATCGTACATAGTAGTCTTGCACGTATATAAAAGCGTGCTAAATCATTTATTCATACAAATCAGTACATGAATGAACCACGGTTAGCAGAGCATACGCTTAGTACACGTTTTCATTAATTTTATTGCGGTGACTTAATTGATTGCGACATTCGATTTGCACTGCGTAATCCGTCTATACGCGTGAGATATCGTCGTCACTTATCAAGTTTAACGGCTGAGAGCTTCTAGAAAAAAAAAAATTGAAAAAGAAATTACCTTAAAATATTTTGGCCTGATGTGCATACATAAATGTAGACACGTTTCAATTCCCATAGTTACTCTTTTTAAGATTTACATAAAGTCGAGAGGAACGAACGTCTCCGTTCCCACTCTGATGACTTCCAGCATTTAAATCTCCCCCAAGACACGTAGCTTATAATTTTTCATCTTTTATTTTCTCACTTTCTCTCTTCGTCCTCTTCCGTCTTCTTCGTCGCTGTATCTTCTTCGCAGCCAAAAGCAATCTCCAGCACATCCGTGCAACGTTTAAATTTAATACTACCTCATTACGCTGCCAGTGTCGGAGGAAAAAAAAAAGTTCATCACGGTGTGTACGGTGCCTAAACTTAACACAAGCATATCACAAATGCTGGTTTTGGGTTAGTACGCACGTGGCTATATTAATATGCTATAACTGTATATATATATAGTTTTGTACTTATTCATCGTAATATTGGAATAAGCTTTCCAGTTCCTGCGGCTTCGGGTGGACTCTTTAGTATAGAGGGGTTGCTATACTCGGGGATTCCAAGGAAGCGCAGCTTTATAAAGGGTGGGGAGAGGGTGCTACTGCGTAGCCAACTTTGGGGCTGGAGGAGGTTTGCTAGCTAATTGTGATACACTCCGCGGGGAGTAAGCGGCGCGAGGGCCAAGAGAGAGGATAGTCTCGCTCCTATATAAGTTAAGAAGTAGAGGCGAGAAAGAGGGGACACGACGTAGTTAGTTATATGCCGAGGCCGTGCATGTTGGCAGCACTGGTGTTTTTCATTTTCTTTATATCACCCTTGACGCTCATAAAACCATTACCCGTGACCGAGCGAACACAACTTCTATATAAACTGTACACTCCACTTTGATGATACCGAACTTCTTTATTTCCCTTCCGTTCTGCACGCTGCCACGAACCCAATTTCTTTTTCATAGAAAGTATACACTTCATCCCCATATCCCATTCTCTGGTATATCATCTTGGTCCCGGTGCCGATATACCCGCGGGAAAAATAGAATTTTTCTTCAACCGATTCACCTTGGCTTCTTGATAGACTGTCGAAATTTCCTGTAGTCGATTAAAATCCAACGATTCAACTTTTAGTACCCCCGAGAGTTCGTTATTAATAGTCACAAAGGAATCTTAATTTATATTTTACGTATGTCCATTGATTTATAGTGTATTACTGTAACGCTGTCAGAGTCTGTATTTGGAATCGATCTAAGGTTTTACGAGGTACTTACAAGGGATCGGTTATCCACGCATCAGATAACGGGGCTAAGATAGTTGACAAGGTTGCTCAAGGGCACAAAAGTGTCTTGGACCAAGGAGATAAGTCAGTTAGTGACTCGGTCTAGCGCGTTCATCCGACGTAGAAGATTTTTTGCGTTCCACCCTTTATTGCTTTTCTCTCTTGATTCTCTTCACCCTGCTTGTACACTTTTGCCGGGTGATTCATCATCAGCCTCCTCTCGCTCCTTTCGCTTTGACTGGCTAGTTGGCTGGCTGGCTCGCTGACTAGCTGGATAGCTGGCTGGTTGGCAAACTGGCCGACTGGCTGGTTGGCTGGGTTTCTGACTTTCTGGCCCCTGGTACGCTTCGTACTCGTTTTAACTCCCACACTGGAATCGTACCAACATGATGGTGATTCTGGCTCCGCAGGGCGCTCCGCGGTATAGGTATCCCAGCAGTCCTCATGAACGCTACGGCTCTCGCCACAGCGGCGAAGATATCTGCACTTCTATACATACCGAACGCGCGCCCTCGAGCACGTGTGGTTGTAAAATATCTAAGGCAATACATCAGCCTTGCGATATCACCGCATGAAGAGATACAGTAATATTTTCCTCAGACGCTACGTCGGCAAACTGCGCTGTAAGCGCTGCGGGGGCACGGCACACCATACGCGCCAAGCCCTTCTTCTTTTCCATAGGTTGAAAAGGCACCTTTACTTACGGTAGATCGCGCTCAGGATGCTCCGTGCTTCAGAACGGAAATATAGGCAGATCTTTGTGCGGATGATTTCTTCTTGAATCTGGAAATAAAAAAATACATAAATAAAACGTATTTTACTCGCACGAGTAAAATTACTCTGGTGAAATTACGACGGCGCACTTTGACATATATAGTATATATTTTTTTTTTAATAAAAATGAGATATATCGTACGTATGCCAGAAATGGATTCTGCGGGTTTATACTCTTGCCTTACCGTCCAACATCTTCTAAGGAATATATACGATCTAATCGTACAGAGTGAAAATTTTCATCAATCCTCACATGCCAAATCGCTGCTTACCTAAATGAGACACGTTACAAGCCATAAATATATCTCAAGAATTCTACCACTTCACGCTGATTTGAATTCGTAGCTTCGCGGTGGAAAAATCTAACTCCGACGTTCTGTGCGTCTTTCAACGGATACGTATTCCGGTAATTCGGCAGGGACGTCGGTAGTTTGGTGAAATGGGTGGAGTATGGGTATACAGGGGAGGGATAGGATCGGAGGGCGTTCCACGGCACCCCGCATGGGGTAGGTTGCAGCTCACGCGACACTAGAGCCATCTATATCCCCGGAGATTTATGGTCTCTGGTGCAGCGGCTGTTCGCTGCACTACACACCACAGTATCGCTGCGGTGTCGGTGCTGCCCCCTGTCGCGACAGCCCTGTTGCCCCGCGGGGGTTACGCGCAATTCGCGCTCATGCACTACGCCCTGATAAAAAGTTCGACTCGATCTCAATCCAACGCCCTGGGCCCCCACGTTGCATCTCGTTGCGTCCCGTTGCATCCCACTGCAGTCCCACTGCACGCCTTTCCCGTCCTCGCACACGCTGTCGCATTTAACATAACCTAAGTGCCGGCCGTTTGACTATCTTCGCGAAGCTGTGGGATTATTAGCCTGCCGCGTACGTACATATATAGATATATATACTCTCTTGTGTCCAATTCGATGATATACGTCTTCTTTTGTTTCACTCTCAATCATTATACAAAAGCAGTATACAAAACCGCGTTTACGACTCAATTGAATCTTTTTGTGTACCATAACAGTTCATTGAACCTATCGAATTATTTATTGCATCGATTCATAAATATCTTGAACAACCTCTTGCCAGTAAATTCCATCGATTCTAAATAAATCGAATGGCGTCGTTCAGTGGTTTTATTATTGCGCGACACATTCGAAGGGTTTTACAATAGGGAAAGCGTTATCTGACCCAAGAGAGAACAGGGTAGAAAACTATAATTCCGTGGGAGGGAGGTGCCATTGGCATCAGCTTCCGGGCAGGGCTAGTTCAACGCTGTGAATCCCTGACCGAGGTTTCGGAACTGCCCCCTCGACGCAGCCGTCCGTTCACACCCCCTCCCCATAATAACCAGTGGCAGTAGGGGTTGCTCAGAGGGTTATACCTCCAGTACGGGCTACGGGACTACGGGACTATACGATGGGATCAGGGTATGAGACTATAGGGGTATATGCGGGAAACGTACCAGGGGTGGGTATAATCTGTACCTACCTATGCCCCCACGCTCTAACCTAACGTCCCATCCCCTGATGCGGCCGGTTTACGAGCAACCTGTGGTAACGAGAACGATAGATAATAACCGTTCCGTGCTCATCCCCACCTACTCTTCTACTTCCCGACGATCTCGTACCTAGACGACTCTCCATTTAGTTTTTCTATCCCAGCGCATACTGCTGCATTCTTGCTGCAAGTCTACCAAGTCTCGAGAATTTTCACAAGGACTTTGCGAGCTACGTAACCGTACCATACGATAACTTGGACGAGGTATATGATTTTTGGTTAAGACTGCAATGAAGTTTTATGTGACCGCAGTACTCTGTTGTTAAGTAACGTTTTTTTAGTAGGGTAAATTAGCATCGAGCTATCGTATTATTTTGATTCGAACCTCGCGGATGTCTCGGAATTCCTTTTTATTATTAAAGAAAGAGCCATTAGCGTGCTTAGATGTCGAAAGTGCGCGCGCACGGCCGAGAAGGAATTTATTGCGGCTTAAAAAGTCTAGCTGCTTTGAAATCCTGACAAATGTGCGAAGGAACGTCGTCCGTACCAAAGTACCAAGCATGTCGCGTATAAGTCCGGGAAGAGGCAAGGCAAAGCGAGAAGCGCGGGAAGAGTGTCTCTAGGCCGAAAAGCAAACTACGACGTAAATGAAACGCAAGCCTGTGCAAACAACATTTATACCTATATAGGTAGAGCACACGCGTACTGGCATGTGTACGTATAAACAGTAGCAGAGTATACCGTCGCAAGTAAGCACAGAACTCATTCCCCTGCAAGGCGAGTGCCGTCTTGCCTTCCGTCTGCTGTGAATCTTTAATTAGTTAAATTTACACAGTGCGCGATGTTTGTACAGGCGCCGTCGCATCTAATTCGTTACCATTCGTCTCTGTCTCTCTCGTTTATCTCACTCCGCGTTATATATCTACCATCTCCCATTAACCTTAGCAAATTCTTTTTACTGCGAGACGCAGTCCCTGCTCTCCCGAGACCAGTTTTCTATGTTCTGACACAATTTCAAGGTTGGCCGGATACGGGCCCCGTCGAATTCGGGAATGGAAACTCGAAACTTTGGCCATGCGCCACTTTTGTCCTGGAACGTGATACGAATGGTATTACAGTCTGAAAACGAGAAACTAGGCACTTCGCACGCATTAAAATATTCTCATTAAATAGTAGGGTATCTCTCGGAGTAACAGAAGGAAATTAATGGATCTGCGTAAGGCGGTACATGAAACTATGTTTATATATTACGTATGTGTATATATGGCATATATACGTTTCTATATTCCGTTCTACCGTAAGATTGTGACAGAGGGTAGGAAAATCATAATCGTACCGCTAGGGGATGAGTATACGACTATATTGTTCGCTATAGACAGCAGCATGAGTATGGGGTGTGTAAGATAGCGGCTGGCGCGAGTATCTCGCTGTGGCCGTAAAATGGGCCGGGTTTGCCAAGAGTTTGAAATCTTTCCTATTCCCCTTTCGCTCCGACGAGCCGGGGGATGCAGGACAAACAACTTTTTCGCGTTCTCTCTAAGGATGAGTAACGGTGTTTCTACTTTTGGAGGATATTTGGTCGCGGTCCGTTTGGCGCGCCACGCCACGTGAGAGTCGCCGTTGAGGCGAGAGAGTGAGGGGGGGCTCAGGAGGATACATATATGCATGTATGTATATATATAGAAAAAAAAAGGTATTATTAAGAGAGAGAGAGAGAGAGAGAGA